>NW_022280046.1:9461240-9461944 GCF_004355925.1 Anarrhichthys ocellatus
TGTGTGTGTGTGTGTGTGTGTGTGTGTGTGTGTGTGTGTGTGTGTGTTTGCAGGTTAAAACCCCAATAAGCGTTCAGGTCTGCACGTTGTTAACAGAGACCTTTACTGCTGTCAGACACAATTACCAACCGGTCAACAGCAGGCCAATTATACTATACAGACGCACACACACACACAAAATCAGTGAATGACAATAACAAGGTAGCTTACTGTCAAAGAGGCGAGGTGGGAGAAGCTGTCAAAACACACACACACACAGAGAAATTCCCAAGTGACAATTTTAAAGTAGCTTTGTGTCAAAGCGAAAAGGGAATAGCTGTCATACGTGTCACTGAAACACACACTCTCTCACACACACATACACTGTGAAGTAATACCTCAGGTCTACATTGTGTCCATTCCCACTGCACTGCTACTTTAAATATTAACCATCAGAGTAATTATTAATGCATTCATGAATGCATGATACTCTGAAGCAATGTTGCAAAAAATGGGCCCATCACATTTTGTAGGGTATAAATGACGACATTTTTATTTTCCTTTTAAAATGCTTTGATTAAAACTTAACATTTAATCCTGTGTTTCCCAAACCATCGTGAACCAATTCCCAATAGTTTACCCACCAAAACTTCTTGGTTAGGTTTAGGCAAAAAAAAATACTTGGTTAGGTTTAACCACCAGAACTACTTGGTTAGGTTTAGCCA
>NW_022280046.1:9461954-9481205 GCF_004355925.1 Anarrhichthys ocellatus
TTGGTTAGGTTTAACCACCAGAACTACTTGGTTAGGTTTAGCCAACAGAATTACTTGGTTAGGTGTATGCACACAACTACTCGGTAGGTTTGCTAGTAGAACTACTAGGTTAGGTTCAACCATGAAATCTGGTTGGTTAAGTTTAGCTAGTTCATGATAGAATCAACTCAAACCCAAGTGGCTAGTGTCATGCTCTTCTAATGATAACATCAATTGTGAAATAGCTATTTCGATATCGTAATTAATTTGTAACATCTCACCAACAAAAAACACCAGATACAAACAAACAGCATACCTCCTTAATTAGCCGGACCAACTGCATAAGAGTCATGACATGAGCACGGAATCAACTTACTTAGTTAGAAAACCTGCTAGCCTCAGCTTGTTGATTACTGTTGTACAGTTTCAACACAGTTAAAGCTGACCTTCTATGTGGTGCTTCTGTGAAAAACTGTCTGAAAAATAACTTGAGCAATATCTGTGTAAAGTTACAGACGTTAACCGCTGAGTGACTGTGACGATACTGATAATCATCCCTAATCAATACAAGCTGGCCGATTAGGCAGGGTGTAATGTGATGATAGACAGAGTTACAGTATTCAGAGAGAGATTTGGTGTGCTCACAACAGGATAATATCAGGGATACAATTTACAGTGTGAAGTGAAAAAAGCTGTCAGAGCAATTCTAATGGTCTTTGATCACAGATTCACTTCCTGAAAAACCACCGAGAGTCGAGAAATAAAACACAGCAGCTAAAAGCTGCAGGATGAAAGGAAAGATCAGGATGAAAAGAAATATCAGTTAGGGAGGCAGGAGGGCTGCTCATGTTCTAGGTTTTTATTTAAAAGCCACTAATTCCCTCTCTCTCCCTCTGTCTTCAGCGTTCCTTTAATCTTCCCTCCTTCCATCTTTTATCATCTTCCTTTCCCTGGTTTTTGCTTTGTTGCATTCAGACACCTTCACTTTTCAGATGTTGTCATGTTGCAGCCTTAAGCTCAAACCGTTTAAATTGATGTTTTTGCTCATCAATCTACCCTCAACACCACATAATAATGAAGCCAAAACTGGATTTCAAAAATGTCTACAAATGTATCACATTAAAGTAAAAATAAAGAGCAAATATATCTTACTTTTTGAAAAAGGTTTACAAAGAGGATGTTTGTCTGAGCAAACGGAGCAGAAGGAAACAGAAATTGGATCCATGTTGGTGAGAAACTGTCTTTCAGCTGGAAGCTATTTCCAGAGGTGGAAGGTCAGCAGCGTGCAGCTCAGTCTGACGGTCCACCAATCTGCCTCCAACTGAACACATCCACAGACCTCAAGAGCCTGGTGAAAAGGTCAGTGTAGCATTACTGCAGGGCCTAGAACTAGAATGACTAGAAGGCCAAAAGAGCTACAACGGTGACCAAGCTGAGAGCTGGAACACTATAGCTGAAGGCTAGAACAATAAAAGGCTTAGATCTAGAATGACTACCGGATCTACAGCCAGGCTGACTAGCAGGCAAAGAGCTCGAACTTGAAGGCTTAGCATGAGGACTACAATTATTACAATTAGTTGTAGAGTAAGAAATAAAGGTCTGGAGCTAGACCAAGACAAGGCCAAGAGCTGGACCAACTTAACAAGCACTTGGACTAGAACATCTAAAAGAGCTAGAACTGAAAAGCCCTACAGCAAAATACAACTACAGTGTCTTTTACTAAAATGACTACAGGAACCAGGGAGAAGGCCTGGAGAGAGGGCACATTCATATATCTTATATCTTGTTCTTGTTGTGTTTGACCTGCCTTGTTGTTGAAAAGTGATATAGTACTGCCAATGGCAGGAACAACTAAGCAATCTAGAGCTAGATGATTAGATTAGGCATGATCATTCTCACACCTAATATGTTGCTGCTGTAAGCTTTTCTTGTATTTACTTCATAAAGTATTTTAATCCAATGTATTTGTTGTCATTTATCCTCTGATAACAGCAGGAGCTGAGGATGTCAGCCTGGTCCAACATTGTGGTCCATGGTGTGGGATTCCAATAACTGCCAACTGTAGAAGTACAATCTGAAGTGATTTATTGTAGATTGAGATAGTCAGTGTTTTCCCTGGTTCCTCCCTCCATCATTTCTGCCATGATTGCTGCCTCTTGTGCTTGTTGCATGCGCTATCTGACCTCTGCAGCTCATCTAGAATAGAGCACCCACACTGGCTCCCGGTGGCTGCTTGAATCCGACTTAAGATATTGGTACTTGCGGACGATAAATAATTTGAAAATAAAACATATCTCCGATCTCCCATTGCCCCTAAATCTTGCACTTGAAGTAGATCAGCATATTTGAACGTTGTACTTGCATGATATTTGCAATTTCTGTTGTTGTGTCCACAAGGTTAAAAAGCACTCAGTGTAAGTCAGATAGATAAATACAGTGTTATTAACCTGAACCGCATCTTCCACATCATCTTCCTGTCCTTCCGGCACTCTCCACCTTTACCTTCCAGCTTTTCATTTCTTTCACCCTCTCAGCTCTCCTCCTTGACTTCCTTCCCTCTTTCCCTCGTTTCATGCTCTAATCAGTAGCTTCCGTCTTTTCGTCTCCCTCCTCTTTTCTCTTGCCCAATGTGCGGCTACAACCCTGATTACCTCACAGTGTTTGCCTTCCGCATCCCAAGGCCAACCGGGATCAATTGATATCGATCTTGTAAGTCTCTTTCTAACCAGAGCTCTGTGTGTGTGTATGCATGAATTTACATATGTGTAAGTGTTAGTGTGTGTTTGCATATTGATTTTAACCTAGTTCACTGTTTGTGTGCATTGACCTGTTTGGATTTAATGAGAATAAATGTAAAATGTTGAGATTTGAACTTATTTACACACACACACGCACACACTCTCACACAGTGGGATATAAATGAGCGCCTGTTGTCTGGCGCATTAATGATTCATGTAAATTCATCTCTTTCTCGCTTTGCAAAGCACACACGTCACTGCTTTAGAGGGTTTTACACTCTAAATAAAAGCCCAGAAAGCACTTTACACTGAGCACATTAATAGACTGTCAGTCAGCTGCTTGTTTAATCTGAACAGTACGTTTGTATGTGTGTTATAGAGCGCCGCAGTGTAATCCAGGGTTCCTGCAGTAGAGAAAAATGTGTCCGGTGACCACGTTTCTTGTATTGACATGGAACTCTCCTAAATAATATATTTGTTTCCAGTTAATTTATTTTGCCAAATGCGTTTTTGGAACAAATATAATTGCTGCTGGATTCTTTTGAATGTAAATGTTTCTTCCAATCCAGAAAGTGTGACACATCAACAGGAAGTTGGGGTCGCTGATTGGAATTAATGCAGGCTGTTTTCATACAGTGTTTGCAGCTATACCCAGGGAACATGAATGCACCGTAATTCGTAGATATCCCACGGAAGCAAATCGTATGTAATCGACATAATCATCAACCAGGAAGTATAAAGAACGCAACAACCCCAAACAAACACCGGTCGTTCCTCCAGGAGACCTCTCTTCCTGCCACGTGTGAAACAAGAGGTCAACATTGATTTATTTGTCACGTAACTTCCGCACTTGAGTAACGCCACTATCAAAGTTATTTTAACACAAACGACAATCTTTTATCTAAATCATCTTTACTAAAACCCTAGTTAGTTTGTTGCCTAAATCTAACTAAGTTGTTTCCTGTGAAGACGGAAGTTTATTTTGAAAAGATCATATGCATATAATGAGCAGAAGTGACACGTGTTGCTGGACTTTTGTTGGCGAATCAAGAATCCAACAATTCTCACAGTTGACCCAGAGACAACGCATGACTGAAAAGTTCAGTAACGCAGTAGGGGGGAATTAAAGTGTGTGTGCCGGTGTAATGTGTGTTTTAACCCAGTGTACGTGTGTACTTGTGTTCCTATACCGATGCCCCTGTGCGTGTGCATTACAGACGCGAGGCCTGAGGTCAGCAGAAAGCTGGGTGCACACACGCCGCCAACTCGTCGTCCTTCACTAACAGCTGCGCCGGATTTAACCTGGAAGGTTTTTAATATCTGCTGAGAAGCAGCCGGTAAATCGCGCTCTCTGTGTTGGAGACTGCTGCTGGGATAAAAGAGGACCTGCCTGCGCCGAAGGTGTTTTCTGCTCTTTGTGGTGGAAATAAAGCGAGGGGTGAATGCTCGGCTCGGTCTGAATGACGGAAAGTGTGTTTACATTTTTCTTTCTGGGGTTTCTTCATTTAAATACACCGACAGCGAACGTTATTATGTGGTTAAGGAGTTTGGAGGGATGTTTGACATCGACTCCATTAAACTACACACCAGCCACACAACTGGGAATTCTCAGCGGTTTCTTTACCCGTAGAGAGAACTGAGCCTTTATTCACATCCCGTTTCATAAATATACGTATGTCCTCATGTTTCAGCAAGAAGCGAGTTCTCTGTTCGCTCTCTGTTGATGCGGTTTCCCTGTTGATGCACTTCTTCCACGTATATCTGTTGTCTTGATTCATTTAGTATACTTTGCATTTCTACAGGACTAAGTCCATCAGTATAACAAGAGTCATACTCATCACTTTGCTGTTCTCAGTTTCTTTTCATTTTCTTCATTTTTTTTCATTTAGTTATCAATTCCAGGTGAGTCCAAATCAACTGTAATTGTAATTTCTGCCTCCCAAGGACAATAAATGTTGTTTACTCCCTTTAAATATGATTACTATGTATCATATAAAGGGGACAATGTTTCAATTTCAAATGGGCCTATTGAATAAATAGTCTCGGCCGCTAACTATGTTGTTTCCTGTCGAGACGGAAGTTGTTGTATTTTTAAATGGTACGCACGTAACGGATGTAAATTGACACGTGTTGCTGGATTTACAAAGGAAAAGCATGGAAAAAATGAGGCGGAACTTTTTCGTAAGATATCATAGGATCCTTTGTGTGACGATAAGTTGCTACTGCAGAAAGGTTTTTGCTTTGTGGCTGGATTTTCACCAGGTTCCAGGGACACCAGGCTCCATGTTCTCTGTAAATGTTATCATTCAACAATATGCGTCGGCGCTATGCAAAGCTGTTGCTTAGCCACACTGTACCGTCACAACAATAAGTGTTTTATTAGGTTGCAACCATAGACTGTATGTAAGAAGTGGACGAAGTCATTGTGACATCACCCATTGGTTTGTGGACGTTTTGAAGCCTCGTGTTCGGCGATTTCGCCTCGCCATCTTGGATTACGGCCATCGCCATTATTTTGCAGCAAATTAATGGAAATGATCATATTTGAACTGCAGAGGAGTTACATCTCATCAGTATACGTCTCTGGTAGCAGCAGCAACCTGTCAGTCATAGTAAGCCCCGCCCTAAAGCATCCCCTGCTTTATGGTCTGTTTGACTCTAAATGGACCATAATGTACTAAATGAACATCATGCTGTATTGAAGAAGACTAGAAACTAGAGATTGAGACCATAAACTCATGTTTACAATGTTTACTGAGGTAATGAAGAATGCAAGTTTAAAGACACATTGGCTTCATATGGCAGAACCGGACGTTGCCGCCTGGATGTAACTAACTAACTAACTAACTAAGAACTCAAGTAAAGTATAATTTTTGGAAAACAAACCGGGACAGGATTCACAACCCCGGGACAGCTGATCTTAATTCGGGACTGTACCAAATTTTTCGGGACATCTGTTTTCAAATGCAAAGCACAGACATCTAACCATTTCAAATTGACCTCAAACAATCTTCCTACATTTTCAAACGGCCCAACAGTGGACGCCACAGAGGCCTCCGATACTGTGTGTGTGTGTGTGTGTGTGAGAGAGAGAGAGAGAGAGAGAGAGAGAGAGAGAGAGAGAAAGAGAGAGAGCGAGAGAGAGAAGGCTGGGGGTTTTGCAGACAGATGAGATTTCTATCGACTGACACCTTATCACGTATTCTGTCAAATCTTGACAAATACTGTCAGACTGTGCGAATGTGTGTGTGTTATATATAAAGCTTGTAACTCAAGCTGCTGGCCCGGGGACCAGATCTCACACATATAGCTATATTTACTTTTTTTTTCTCTTTTTTTGCAAGGTTTCAAAATCAGAGTTTGTGTTTAACTTGCACGGAATGCCTCATAAACACTCTGACCCGGAGCACATATTGATTATTTATACATCGGAATACGTATTTATGGAGTCGAGACAGAAATGCTGCATTTAAAGGTGGGAGGCAGCGAGGGCCTGAAGACCTTTAAATGCTTTTTTACTAACCAGCACGTCTTGTATTTTTTATGTTATTGCTCTTTATTCTTTTATATTACTTGTGGCTATTTTATTCGGATTGCCTTGCAGTTCTGAAATGTTTTGTGTCCTTGTTCAACCACGTAAAATCACTTTTTAACTTTGGTTTGCAAAGTGCTGTATGAATAACTTTTTCTGTTATTGTTGTCTTTTTAATATTTGTATATAAAAAGATGGAATTGAGCTGCTTCATGAGGGATGTAGTGTTACATTCAGAATCCCTCTGCCTCACAGTAGTGGTTAGTATTACTACCACTAGTATTGTGTATTACAGTATAATGCGGAAGATGATTTGTGGCACATGTAAAAAAAAAGTTAATAATTCTTTTAATAAAGTCAGAACTCGTAGTTTCAGAATTTGGAATTTTGTGAATGAAATGAGATTAAAGTCATAATTTTTCACATGTGGCCTGATCCTCGTCTGTATTATTACATTGTTGCCATTTTCGCCTTCATTGAGAGTTGCCATTAAAGAAGCAGAAAGGAAACAGGGCAGAGAGAGGAGGTATTTCTTACCATTTTAACGAATCAGCAAATTTTTTTAACTGCGTCATTTGTTCGGCCCAGTAAGTGTTCCATCACATTTCGCTATCGTATATCTTTGTGCATCCTGACAAAACCGCACCCCGCGCTGAGCGGCTGCGTGATCCGACACGATCGGCTGTTTGTTTTGTTTTATTCTTTATTCTTTGTTGATCAGATTGTTTATTTGACTGTGAACGAGGACTTCTGTTGCTTTGTGACAGACGGCGAAGACTCATCAACGCTCAGACACATCTGCTGCTGTGGGGGACACCGCAACGCCTCGGCAACACAAGCACGTCTCGGAGTGTGTGTGTGTGTGTGTGTGTGTGTGTGTGTGTGTGTGTGTGTGTGAGACATCCATGACCAATCAAGACAGAAGCCACAGGCTTTCCAACTGCTGTCCCTCGAGATGGAGCCGCGGCCAGCCAATATGTCACACACACACACACACACACACACACACACACACACACGTAGGGTGTAAGCCTGACAGATTGGTAGTTTATGGGTGTTAACAGACAGAGGGAGCCTCTTTCTTCACCATCATCAGTCATCGCGATCAGACCCTCCTCCTCCTCATGCACACACAATAGCCCCTTGAGCGTGAGTGTGTGTTTGTTGTTTATTAAAGCAGGAAACAAACAGGGAGCTACTGGCAGCTGCAGGTCAACGACGTGACCCCCACCCCCAAACAAAGCCTGAGTGTGTATGTGCTTGTGTAAAAAGGAAATTAAAGGGGTTCAATTCAAGGTCAAAGGTCAACAGCATGTTGACCTGGAGTGAAGACGGAGGTCACCATCCAGACAAAAAAATAAAGGGGGTAAGTATCTGGAGGATAGCACATTGCTAACGAGGACTTGAACATGTCCTCTAATATGTTCAAAGCTCCGCCCACTACGATAACACAAATAGAAGAAATCTTTCTAGCCGTAAAACCCAACAGTATACACCCATACAACCAGGAACCAGGAAGTATAAAGACCTCTGAAGCACACATAGGGCGGGCGGGGGTGGCTGGGATGGGTCCAACAAAAAGCGATCTTTTACCCAGAAGGCTGCAGTTCGTTCCTCATGTGAAAGGAGAAAAATTGCATATTTTTGTAACGGCACTTCTGTAGTTATTATAACCCAAACGACGATCTTTTCCTAAACCAGCGCAAGCAGTTTGGCATCTTCTTAACCTCCTAATGCTCTTTTCCTGTCAGTGTGGTATTCTGTAACTTGAACAGTGCTGAAGGGGTCAGGGGGCCCCTGGGCCTGAACCCTGCAGACCCTGTTCAGTAGCCTAATCCACCCATTGCCCCCTCTTTTAACGAACCAAAACTGAATTAGTAAACAATATAGCTACTCCAGTAGTGTTCAGTGTTTCCCACACATAGACTGTACATGGGTGGACCGCCCAGTTATATTAAGGGGTGGCCAAGTTTATTGCGACCCTTTCTTTCCGAGAGAGAACAATGGCACCCAGGATCTGTGAACTAGTGGAATAGTGGCAGCAGGATGCCACCGCTGCCTCAGCTGTCCTAGACCCAAGGCGGGACCACAGTGCTGTGAGGCGGCCCGAGGTGCTGCTCTACTCCGCTCACCCAGGACCGGATCTGGGTATGGCCAACGGACTGCTGCATTCTGCTCACGCCTTGTTGGCAGGCAGGCTTCTAGTGACACATTGTGCTAGGGCTGTGCAATTAACCTTCATTTTTCCGTCTGTTGTTTTGTCTTGTGTTATGAATCCAGCGCACCGCTTTACTTTACAGTTGCCCGCTTTAGTCAGGGCTGGACGCTCAGTGGTGGTGCGCCACGACCGGCTCTTGGCCGGCTTTTGAAAGGCCCGGGTTAAAGGTGGCGCTTTACAATAGCTTCAAATGTATGCATTCAAGTTAACCCTCACCCTCCACACACACACACACACACACACACACACACACACACACACACACACACACACACACACATAAAATAACAAGTTAGCTGACAGCTGACAGTAAAGGTGCTCTTAAATTAAAATTGTTTTTAATCACGGGCCAAGTATCAGTGATACTTTTAAAAATGTATTATGTATAATGTATGTTTTATTGTTTGAAAACTGCACTTAATGTGGACCATGATGTTCGGCCGTCAACCAGCCTGCTTAACCAGGTCAGTATCAGCGCTGACCTAAATTTGTTGGTATATCTCAGAAGGACGTCTGTTCTTTGGAGCTCGGAAACAGAGGTGTTCTCTCAGCTCCCTATTGGAGGATTATGTCGACAAGCTCAACGCAAATACTTGCTGCAAACGCAGAAATAACACAATGGCGCTTGAAACGTAAATAAATGAAATGAATTAAACCCTCGGCAAGCAGCAGATGACATTGAATCAGCATACAAAATAAACGTGGGACGTGATTATAGTGGGATCAGCAGTAGAGCTGTCTGCATTGTCCTGTGCATTAGTGTGGTTTCTGCCCACAGATGCTTCATGTTATATAAAAACTATCAACAGCTTTGAACTTGTAGCTGACTTGCAATTTGCTTGCAAAGACTCAGGACTTGACTTTTCACAAGAGACGTACAACCAGCTGTGGTAGATACTTATTTATCTTGTATGGAATATCCCAGGAGCGTCTTTCACTTGTCAGGACTTCACAATGACTCTTGGGTGTTGCAGCAAAATGAAAAAAACAGTTGAGCTTGACTGTAAGCAACAGCATCTCATTAGCTCAGCCGCCGCTGGCCGAATCCAAGTCATTTCTGGGGAACTTTCTCTAATAGCAGAATCACCACCGATCTGTTCTAACTGCTCGTTAAAATCCGCCTGAGCTCCCTAATTCAACCATCAAGCGTCTGCAAAGAGCTGATGCTTCACAGAACTCCACATGCAGCGAGGTTTGAAACAATTCTATCTCAGTACAACACACAGAATCAAACACGTGCACACAAATAACCAACAAAACCCCTCAACAAACACCCAGAGGCCTGTGTTTATATTTAGTCTACATGTTTAGTCACCAGTGTGTGTGTGTGTGTGCTGGGGGTCGGTGGCTGTCAATCAGAGTCAGTGGAGCATGAGGATGGAGGAGGGGCGTTGCTGCGGGGAACGAGGGAAAGAATCCCTTCTTGCTGCACATTTCATTTTTTACCCTTATTATCATTTATAAGAAGATTGTTATTGGTTTCATTTATTTCTGTTAACTGAATATTTTTTTTACATTGTATTGACCTTTTTGGGGAGTTTTCTTTAATATTTATTTATTCAGTTTCACTGAAATAAGTAAATTTTATAACAGTAAACAAAATAAATAATACAAAGAACTGAATCCTGAACTGTACCGTGTCCTGCAGCTGAATGGACCAATCAGAAGCTTAGTTTGTTTGGTTTGGAACAGTTTGAATAAGTTAACACGGACTAGTTTACTTTGCTCCATCTGTACTTCTGCTTCTTTCTCTTCCCACCCCCCACCCCCCAGCAGACTGAATGTTAGCACACACACACACACACACACACACCCCCCGCAGCATACGTTCAGGGGTCAACATGCCAACGCCGGCCTCAGTCCTGCTGGGGATTATGGGTCTGCTGAGCAGTAGCTGTCAGCAATGTGAAGGCCTCACTATCTAACAATCTCACACTGTAGCTGAATCTCTCTGGAGTTTTTATACAAGTGAGATCGTCCTTCAAGCTTCTCCTATCCCTGGAGGTGTGTGTGTGTGTGTGTGTGTGTGTGTGTGTGTGTGTGTGTGTGTGTGTGTGTCAGCAGCAGAGAGTGAACCTGCACACACACATGCACACACAGCAGACCGGTACTATCAGTCCATTGCCCATCCAATTCTGGCTCCTAAAAAATATATTTATACTAATTTGCAACATCAAATATTATCACAATATGGAAACTCTCTTCATGGATGCATTGGGAAAATGCTCATATTTCATTTATTTCCTTACAACTTCTACTTGTGGCAAATAAAGCACGATGGATGGTCACTATGGTTATGTTTAGTATGTTTAGGTCATCACAGCTGGTTAAGTTATTTGCAACTGGCGCTACAGGAGTGGAACTAGTTTAGTATGATTGAGTCATGGCCTTAAAAGATTATTAAAATTGAAAAATACAATCAGAAAGAAGCAAATGAAAAAGGGAGAGGGTACTACCATACAAAAAGGAGAAAAAATATGATATTATCCATGTATCCATGTTATGAAATGAAATATTTCGCTGATATGGACCTCAGAGTTTGGAGGCCAATTTGACAGGTTTTTTGTGTCAGTAGCCTAAACCTCACAACAGATGGGACACAGTCCTTAGTCCCAAGGACTAAGGACTGTGTCCCATCATATAATGTACTCTTCCTCAAAATTATTGCCAATGAACATGATCCAAACCATTTCACAGGAGCTACATGAATACAATTTCCAGAAGATTAAAAGATTAAAAACTCCATTTTCAATCATGAATTGCTCCTAAAATATATGCGACGAGTCCTCCAAATTTAGAAGACAAAACATGGCCACACATGGAAGCGTGTTTCGATCCGACGCCCTGATCAGCAGGACAACATCATAAAACAGTTACAAATCACTAAATAAAACACATTTCTGGGTACGGAGTAAGAGTTAGTTTGAGGTGCTTCTTGGAGAAGGATGCATGGTGACGGGATAATCACTGGAAAGCTCTGAGACACTTTTGTAAACACTTAAAAGGACTTTATTGTAACGGCATAGTCGCGTGAGACCAATTCCAATGCGTTTCGGCATCAAGCCTTTGTCAGGGAGTCAAACAGCATTTTAAGTGTTTAGAGAGTTCCTAGTTACAAATCACTGTTGGAAAATGAATCAGTTTAATGATGGGATAAAACTATGATTAAGGTTGGGTTAGGTCCTGCCACAAAACAAAAACAACTTGGTTGGGGAAACATTGTGTTGAAAATGTAAATGAGTGCTTTGTTAAGGTTAGGGGAGCTCTGTCATCATTTATTACAGTGAACACAAGTTGGAAGTGGTAATCTTGAAGATTTTCACTTCAATAAATGTCTGTTAAGGCACCATCTATTGCCAAAAGTGGTAACACAATGGTGACTGGGCCGTAATGGCCCACTGATGAAAGTATTGCGAACTGTAGTCTATCTCCATTGCATGCACAGAAAAAATGGAACTATAGTTCCATTTTTGGAACTATAGTTCCATTTTTTCTGTATCCGTTCCACATCCATCCCACTGTGCAAGTGGACTCCGATCCGGACCCGTTTTGCAGATCTGTTCCGGAGCCTATGATACCTCCAGGGCGGATCCGGAGCGGAGTCAGTTTGCTATCTGGGTATGCTGTAGAATGGAATTTTGGACCCAGCCCAAGACTCCAGACTGCTAAACAGTCCTTGTGTTCACTCAAATATAATTTCTAAATCAACCAGGACTGACATCTTATGGATTGCTACTTTCAGGTTCTAGGACGACCGTCATGTTAAAAGAAACCAATGTTGACACAGAACTGCTCTAGATCATGGCAAAGCAGAATATTGCTGTGCCACTTGCCAATCGCTTCTTAGGCAAACTCTCAGCACCGGTATCATAATGTATTTCTTTTTACAAATGGTGGAAAAGGATGATTGCATACTATTCAGGCCAATAGGATGTATGAAGATGTATTAGAAAGCAGCCAGACGTTTACAACCAATGTGGCGTCTTATCGTGGTTATAAATGATGACAAAGTGAAGAAGAGGGAACCGTAAATCCGCTGTACGGTGACGAAGGAGCTCGGCAGCCCCGAAGGAGGCAGTCAACACGCTAAGGTCCATGAATCTGCTTGGTCAGCTCGCTGTGATTGAGCGGTGTCCGCGTGAACGAGGACAAACTGGATGTCGAAATCAGTTAAAAACGTCTCTGGAGATTGCAGTGATCATAACGTACTAACAATGTCTCGGCGTTACTGCTGGTGATAAGTGATGGGAATAACGATGAGGGAATGTGACCTCTGGAACAAGGACCATGTTCTATTTAAATGGAAATAATGAGAATGAAATGGCATATTAGTGAGGGAGTCTCTTAAGAGCAGGAAGAGGGGAAATAAATGCAGCGGCCCAATCAGGTGTGATTGTTCAGCCAATCAGAAACACTGGGAAGCAAATGTACAGCCGACATAGAGCACTCAGAGTGTTCATAACGTTCATATGTACCATCCCAACATTTTAGATGCAGTTTCACAGGGGGCAGAACTCCTTCTGACTGGCTCCAGCTCATAACTCCTACTACAATCAATATTCATTTTCAGTTTGTTTACGGAATGAAAATACAAGATGCAACATGTCATTTAGTGAGGAGTTGGTAGCTTCACCTTTAGCCGTGCTAAATTCGCTCCGCCACTACCATTCACCAAAATGTCTCAAAAACTGATGGATGGTCATGAACATGTACAGACCCTTCAGGAGGAGTTGTAATAACTTTGATGATATTCGGACTTCAAGTATTGCCATGATCAGGTCACGTATTTGTCCTGTACAACGTAGCGATACGATCATTTTAGCATGCTAACATGCTCAACTAAGTGACAGTAAATTCAGTTAACATTGAGTCCAAACTCTATCTGCCCCGCCTCAAAGTCCAATTCACAAAAACATATTGCGGTAATGCCATTACCGCGCAAACACGGCCATAAAGGTTTGCAGCTTAGTGCAATTTTTTTATTAAATTTTTTTTGCTTCTTGCAATTATATATGTGGCAAATAATAAAAAACAAGGTGCAGAAGCATTTCTTACCGGGAAGGTATTTGCTTGGCAGCACAGTTAAGGGTGCATTCCTTTGCGGGTACTTTGACGATTGCACAATTTATTTTTGTCTTATTTGCGCAGGTTTAGCAGCCGCAAAACCGTGCAATCTTTTAGTGAATTGTTTATCTCTGGACAGAGCCAGGGTTTTTATTGAGATTGATATTATTTATTATGTTGCCCAAAATGTTAAGGAAAATACTATCACGACTTTCTGGAGTTTAACAGGGAAGTAAAATAAAGAAATAATCTTTTTAGGGGGCCCTACTGAAGAAGCTGGTTGATATATTAAATCCTACATAGCTTCCAGCTGACAACTCATGACAGGACGTTTCTTTCCAGGTTAAGTAAACAGATGAAATTGTATTTTTTCACTTTTTTAAGTATAGAATTTAATGCGAGTCATTCAGATGTTTACACCAGTCAGGACCAATTTCCTGCTTTAAGATGCTTCAACAATACAGACACACTTATTTCTGCTTGTGTGCATTTAGACATGAGTGCGTTTGATGGATTGCATTGACAACAGCTTTCATTTGACATAAAAGTCAGTGTATCATCACATTTGTTCCGTGTGTCTGTGTGGGTTCACGCAGTCTCACGCAGTAAATAGAGCAGTGTGTGTGTGTGTGTGTGTGTGTGTGTGTGTGTGTGTGTGTGTGTGTTTGAGCAGGTTTGTAGGTCAGAAGCTGCCAGGAAATCTGTGTTTTCGGTTCCCGCGAAAGCGAAGCCGTCTGGTTCCTGCATGTTCAGGTCGCACTCGTTTGTCGGCCCACCAAGAAACAGGCTCATTAGGCTAATTAGCCCGATTAATGCAGAGGTGACCTGCATGGCGGAGGGGCCCTGGGGCCAAACAGATGGGACGGTTGCACCACCAACCTGTCAGTGCTGAGCCCACAGTCACTGAATCAACAGCTCAACACTGTTTCGGAGGTTTCAGCCTAAACATGTATGGACTCCGAGCTGAGATTAACAGTGAGACGGAAACGCTGTGACACGGCAGATAACCATGACGACGCAACGGTGATGACAGAGAGTGATTGGCACATTGTCAGACTGGATCATGAAGAACAGAATGGCTAGTACAGCATCATTACTGTATGAATGGTAAATGAAGCCCACGTAAAACTTGCATTCTCTCCACTGACCATCAGGGGGCGACTCCTCTGGTTGTATAGAAGTCTATGAGAAAATGACTCTACTTCTCTCTTGATTTATTACCTCAGTAAACATTGTCAATATGAGTTTATGGTCTCAATCTCTAGTTTCAAGTCTTCTTCAATACAGCATGATGATCATTTAGTAACTTATGGTCCATTTAGAGTCAAACAGACCATAAAGCAGGGGGTGCTTTAGGGTGGTGGTACCTTGTGATTGAAAGGACTCTACCAGGGCGTTGTCTGGTCTGGGAATGGTCCTTGTTTTTGTCCTTCCACAGTCTGACAAATGTCTTATTCAGCCTTTACTTGTACTTAGCTTCACACTTTCATTTGACTTCTGGTAGAAAACAAACAAACACGATGGTGATAGCTTAAAAAAGCGTAGTCCACAAATCCCGGCCGTACTCACGGTGACTACATCCACTTGTTACATGCAGTCTATGGTGCAGCCATGACATGATCCCTCACTGGCTTCCAAACATGAACATGAAAACTGATGGAATGCTGGAATGAGCGACTGACAGTTTAAGTGTGTTCACCACCTGCTTGCTGTGCTTCAAATGCAGTGTATTTGCCCACAATCAAACTCTGGTGTGGACCATCCAGACCACCTGGAAAGGAGGTCTTCGGTACACTTCCACTTGGACTAAATGCGGTTTGTTCGCGTTGTGAGAGCAAAATGGACCAGGATCTTACAACAGTAGGTGTGCAATCAAAGCAGTTGAATGATTCAATGCAGTGTGCCATACTCATTAAGGCTGTACTAAAACAATACGAATTAGACACAATAAATATCAGGAGTAAAAAATGTAAAGATATCAAATTGTAAATGTATACAGAACACAAATGTTAGGACAGTTAATCATTAGAAAGTGGGAGGGGCATCCTAGTGGCTGAGGGATTCAGACCATGAACCACAATGTCCCTGGTGTGACTCTGGCCAGGACTCTCTTCTAGCGTTATGTAATAAAGGCATACAATGAATGAATTGATACAACAGGATACAATTTTGAACTAATAGATATCGCCATGAAACTTCCCCAGTTGATTACTTTCATTAAGACAATTATTATTGTATTTCAAGTTGTCTGCAGGATGCGCACCGCTCCACCTGGCCCGATCTCAACTAAGGTGCTGGAAGTATCCAGAAGGTCGAAACTGATAGAAGAGATATCCGCACACTTAGATCTATGCAGGGTACACTTTACTTTCGCTCTGAAGGGCATTCATCAGAGTATATACAGGGTTCAGCTGGAAAGGCAGCTGAAGAAACAAATTACATTCCAATTACTTTGCAGAACAGTTGTGCAAACCCTGGTGGTAGAGGCTCCACCTCCTGGGCACTGCAGCCTTGTGCCCAATCTCCACAGTCACGGACTCACAGACTTTGAGGCGCGCTCCCACAAAGTCTGTGAGGGTTTAGTTCTGTCCCGCTGTGTTTGAGGGCTCTATCACAGACACTGTGAGCTCTTTATGAACCCTTTCCTTCAGTCAGCATTGTATGCAGACAGGAAAGAGCCTGCAGATGTTCAAATCAGGGAGTACAAAGCATAAAATAACATTTCCACAATTGTACATTACATTTTTTGATGTTGTTATGGTAACGTGATGAGTTGCAATGCTGTCCCATTTGTATTAACACCATTTCAAGTCCTTACAGCCTCTCACACTCAACCATTGACGTCAGTAATTCCCTGAGGGTTCAGGGTTTAAGGCCTTAGGGGGGGGGCATTGGGATTGGGCCTTAAAGTGCTGAATGGAGTACTGAGAGACTTAAAGGACAAAAAGGGGTGGGGCATATATAGACAAAACATATGTAATCAGGAAGCACCCTATAGTAATATCATATCATGTCACATAGTAAGTGGGGCTTTGAGTGTTTGCAATGGGATTTATATGTTTCTTCGCCTGCCATTAGTGGAAAGCTCCAATAAAGTGTACTCTGCACAGATCTGAGTGTGTGGATCATTTTTCGTTTTTGCTGAAATGGTATGTTTGAATATGCAAATGAGGCATTATCTAATGGTAACTTTTGGTGAATTTAGGAGAAATCTACGGACGCAAATACATTTTGTAGAGTCTGACTGCACTGATCCACATACAACTCTCAGCCATAGGATACCTGAAACTGGGTCAGACCGGAGGGTTAAATGCTAAATGTGAATTGTAAACATGTTGCCAGTATACAGTATGTGCATATTCAGAACACTGACATCAGAGATTCACTGCCTCTGTGTCTGAACAACACATCAAACTACTGCAACAAAAACATACACACACACACACACACACACACACAAACACACACACACACACACACACACACACACACACTATTCACTTCTAACAATAGATGTCGGAATGACAAGGACATGGTGATTCAGAGGAGGAGACAAACATGTAAACAACTCTGCGATGCTGATGTTTGTTCTCGGTTACGAAGAGGAAGAGGTCTACACGTACCCCGCTGAATCGTGGGTAATTACCATCCTCACGTCAAAGTCATCTCTTGGCGATGAAAGATCTCAAGGTCATTTCTGTTCTGTTATTTCATGATCCTGCCTACAGGTTATTTACCTGTGTACAAATGATCACCCATAATATACACTATCATAGCCACTTTTACATCAAATGATGAATTCAATTATTATTATTTTTTGCAGAAGAAGCACGAGCTTCTTCGTAGGCGGCGTGCCGTGCTAACAACCTCCATCAGTTAGAGGGCGGGGCAACGTCTGTTAAGCTACTCATGAAGCTAGTTGCCGTCAGCGTACCATAATAACTGAGGAGTGTATCGACATTTTTATCTGTTCAAACCGAAAATGTAACAGCAAGGATTACATGGTCCACAGCCAGGGTTTTAGAAATACTGTGTTCATGAGTCTAAATTCCTCCAGCAAAAAGGTCAGTACATTAGTTCTAAACTTGTATTTATTTGGTCATTTATTTAACTGAACAGTTATATTTTCTGTAAAACATATCCCGCTACATGACCTTTCAAAGACTTCTCCAACACTGCCAGCTGTAGCTCCTCGGGACCTTAAATACTTGATATGGCAGACATTGGCCAGTTCAGACTTCGAGAGAATACAGAGCAAGTCCAACCTTCTCTCTAATTCTGCTCTGTTTTTGGTCTCCACCGAAGATATCGTCTCTTTAGCAGCTAAATGCTCCATTGTGTTTACCAGCCAGTCTCTAAATGTGTCTGTTTGTTGCTCAGCAGGTGGTGTAGGGTGGATGTTTTAGAGCTTTTCCACGATAAAAACAGCTGCATTTATTCACGTTTCTCACCAAAAACTACATTCCACAAGATCACATTTGAATATATCATGATACAGTTATTATTTACTTTCGCCAAATGCTCATTTTTACTGAATAGAGCTTGAATGCATCATAATATAGCTAAATGCAGCAGCCACCTCAGCTGCAGCTGCATTTCATTGACAATAAATAATGACGATTATTATTCTTAATGTGAATCTTAACTCCGTTAACTCCAGCAACCAAAGGTACTGACATGACCTCAGTGGCCTTGCTGTCCCCACATCCCGAGAGGAAATCTCCCAAACCTCCTGCACCACCTATTGTCGTGACAACATGAGAACACATTTTTGAGCACTTTTTGTGCAGTGAAAGTGCAAAAGATAATAAAAGCCAGCCCGGTGTGACGGTCCTCAAACAGCAGGTTCAGAGCCGTGTTGCATCTGACTCCACTGCTCCCTGTGAGCAGAATAACAGCAGTGAACAGCAATAAAAATCACTGTCACATCACTGATCAGATGCTAAATATGTGAACCGCTTCCTCCTGGTACACTTGTCAACTTTGATTTTCTCAAATATGTTTTTTTTTTTCTAAATCCCTTGTGGGCTCTCTCCGTCTCCGCAGCACACGTTCTACTTCTCTTCTAGTTTCTTTTTCTTTTTTGGGGGGGTGTGAACTAAGAGAAACACTCCCAGCAGCAGGAGGTTAATCAGCTCTCTGTTTAACTGGACCTGTCTGTAAGTCCAATAACATGTCAGAACAGAGCTGTCCGGCTGTTAATGATCTGAAGAAGGAGGCTGGTCGACTGGCTCTCAGCATTAATATTCCCTGTTGGACGTGCAGGAAGGCCTTCAGACTGACACTCAAGCCTCCTGACATCAGTCGTCATCAGCGCTTTGTCTCTCTTCTGACAGTCGCCCTCGCTTTCCATAATGGATGTGAGATTTTATCTCTTCCTCCGTGTTTGAGACGATTATCACATTATTCACGATGTCCCAGTGAGGTCTGCATCCGCTCTGCCGCTGCTGCGATCGATTAACTACAATAAACAATTAATAAATCACATTATTATCGAGTTTGTGCGCATCTGTTTTTATTTTTCATTTTGAATTATTTCGGCACAAACACACACACACCGAGGCTGATCCATGGTCAGTGTAGCAGCCATTAATTTCACACAGACTGGTTCTGAGAGAGAGAGAAACAGAGAATCCTCTGCCTCACTCTGGATCCACATACCTCCCTCTCTCGCTCTCTCTCTCTCTCTCTCTCTCTCTCTCTCTCTCTCTCTCTCTCTC
>NW_022280046.1:9481215-9488430 GCF_004355925.1 Anarrhichthys ocellatus
CTCTCTCTCTCTCTCTCTCTCTCTCTCTCTCTCTCTCTCTCTCTCTCGGTGCAGTCTCGGTGATGTATGGCTGCCATCACTGAAAATAATGACTCGTCTGCCTGGAATCTTTTATTTCACTGCAAGGCCGAGGAAAAGACGAGAGGAGGAGAGAGGAGGAAGAGAAGAACAGCGGGGAAAATAAGTAAGTGGAAGAGGAGGGAGATGGTGTCTTCCATACTGTCTCTGGATGATGAGGAGGAGGAAGAGGGATGGGGAAGAAGAAGGGAGAGAAGGTGAAGGGCATGAGAAGGATGGAAGAGGATGGGGAGTGTTTGATAATGACAAGAAATAGGAAGAGGAAGGGGTGAAGGAGGTGGAGGAGAGAGAAGGAGGTAGTGTACTGTGTTTGGATGATGATGAGGTGGAGAGATAACTTGTCATCTATGTGGATGAGGAGCAGGGGGAGGAAGATAAGGGAAAGAGTGGAGTAGAGGAAGTGAAGAGGATAGGGATACTGTAGCATACTGAGTATCACTCCAGTGTTTGATTAATACAAGCTGCTGGTGTTTAACAAGCTGATCTGAGAGCAGATTTAACACTGAATATACTGAACTGCTCTAGTGATTATGAAGATGTTCAGTGCAGAGTTGTCTAGCATGCGGTTCACCAGTGAGCAGGGCAGTACATCTGGTCAGCATTAGGCACTGAAAAGAACTATAAGCACGGGTAATAATGAAATGAATTATGGCTGGATTCCATTTAGCTGCTCCAGTGTCAGGGTCCTGTATGGTTCATGCTGGCTCACTGTTACACTGTCCTGGTTTACTGGGACACCTGGATACATTACTCCTCATTTTCGTGCGTTTTCCTATGAAAGCCAGCAAAACATGTCAATTTCCATTTGTTACATGCACACAGTCTTTTCAAAATAATCTTCTGTTTTCACAAGAAACTCATGTTGGTCTAAGGCAACAAAACCACTAAGTTAGGTTTAGGAACGGACCGTCGTTTGGGTTCAAAATAACTAGCAATGAGGTTGTTCCAAGGGTGAATAATACCAAACCGTCGGCGTCTGCACAAGGCTTTGAAGTAACTCCAATGTAAACCCATCCGTGGCAATATTTGAAGCTCAGAGCAACTGCTCCAGTACATGATGATGTAGCATACAGAGCGAAAAAGGGCAACCACAGTGGTTGTGGGCGGGGTTTGATGGATGGGTCAAACAAACCTCCTGTGTGGTCCTGTGTGATTGGGCAGCTTAAATTAACGTTCTGATGTCATCCTGATTGTCCATATCGTAACGTATTTATTCTTGTAACTAGACGACAAAGGTCCCCTAACCTCAGCGAAGGAGCCACGGTGTTCCATTGTCACACAGATTTATTTTTCATCAGTTGTATAGGAGCAGACAAACCATGCTGACCTGGAAAGAGTGGTGTCGGATTAGAAAAGGCTTTTATGTGTCGTTCTAAAGGCTGGTTAAAAACAGGGCGAGGACGATTTCATCACACACGCACCAACCCTGAGCCTCAGATCATATTTTCAGAATCAGAATCAGAACCGTTTATTGCCAAGGAAGTTTGCACCTACAAGGAATTTGTCGTGGCAGGTGGTGCGTAACATTTAACAATAAACAATAACATTAAACCATCACAATCAGCACAGTGCAAGAAATAGAAACATATTAAAATTTACAATAAAATATAAAATATAGAATAAAGTGCACAACAAAACAGATAACAGGACTGTAAAACAAATGAAGTGTAAGTGAAAAGTTAAAAGTGATGAGTTTGTTTAAATAAAGAAACAGGGATGTGCAGGGGAGAGACCAGAAGGAAATGTCCTGGGGATGGCAGAGTCAGTGGGGGACCCGGGCTTTGTTAATGAGCCCGACTGCGGACGGGAAGAAACTGTTTGTGTGGCGTGAGGTCTTGGTTCTGATGGACCGCAGCCTCCTGCCTTTTGATAGCCTATGAACAATGAATTCCCCAAAATCTGAGCAGCAAAATAGTTTACACAATGGATGGATTCATTTGACTTTGTAATATTTAATATTTTACATTTTATTTTGACCTTTAAGTAATATATAAATGTACTGTATATATACTCTTTATATATATATATATATATATATATATATTTATACTCATATATGTATAAAAACTGTATCATTTATATATATCAAGAATATACTTTGTTTTTTAATTTTTTAAGTATATATACATATAGAAATGAAAACATATTTTAATTTGTAAGTGTTGTTAATTTCATGCTATTTTTCAGCAGTTATGCTTTAACGATGTGGAGAAAGCACTGTTTTGTTAAAGTGCTCATAAAAACACAAGTTTTGCAGTGTTGTTTATTACAAACGATGTGAACGTGACCTTTAATCTTTGTTTAATTGGCGAGAAACTGAGCGATCGGTCATTGTCATCTCCCTGTCTTCTCTTTCCAAACGGCGCTGGGCCGAGTTTAAAGCTGCTACTTGTTGGGCTCGTTAGCGTCACCTCGCTCATTACGGATCTCTGCTCGTTAAGTCTCTCCTTCCTAACGAGCCGTCTCCTGACCTTGGAGTTTGGGTTTTTTTTGGCATGCCGGCCTAACGACTGTCGGCATATGGAGGGGCCGGCCGGGCGTTCTGGAGGAGGACCGGGACTCCACAGGAAGAGCTGGAGCCGCTCCAGAAGACGACGTCCCGCCAAAATAAAGAATACAGTTTGTTGGAAGGGTTTGTCTTATTCTTTATTTATTTAAAAAATTGCTTTTTTTCACTTTACTTCTTTATCTCGTTATGTTCTTTTATTTTCCTTCTTCTTCTTAATGTTTTCTTGCAAAAAAGTATTTTTTTGTCTTATTCTATATTTTGAAATAATGTTTTTTATTTCGTTATTTTATGTCAAGGGAAATTTTAATATTATGTTCTTGTTTTCCTTTTTCTTATTTTCTTACTATATCATATCTAACACCACTTGTTTTATATTATTACCTCATTTTATTATTATTTTACCTTCCTGATGACTAAAATGATATTTTATGTCTTACTTTTTATGTAATTGATTATTAATATCATATTTTTGTATGATTATTATAATTATTATTGACTTTACATGGAGACTGAATAGTAATAGTGATAGTAATAGTAATATTTACAACTCATATCAATCACATCTTATTATCAACACAGGCAACAAACTGTCAAATCCTCCTGTGACTTTATCTGAGTCTGATTTTCCTGAGTAGAGTCTGTCCATACACCACCATATGGTGAGCGAGCACACACACACACACTCACACACTCTCGCGGCTGTGTGTGTTGGCAGGAACCGTGATGTTGCGGGTGATTTGGTCAGATCTGGCAGAAGTCGTGCCAACAAGGCTCAGAGCCTGCAGAGAGCGGACAGGAACTAATAACCTTCACACACACATTACACACAGACCATATGCTTCTGTGTGTGTGTGTGTGTGTGTGTGTGTGTGTGTGTGTGTGTGTGTGTTTGTGTGTGATTCGGGAGCGGGTGTCTGGTTGCCGTGTGTTCACTTTGTCCCATTTTTTTATCTATGATACTATTTAAATATAACTTCACAATGTCACAGAAATATTCTTGCTGTTGTTTGTTCTAGAAGAAAAGAGGAAGACAAAGAACAGTGAGGTTGTCCTTTAACAATAAAAGCCCTGAAGAGACAAAACTTTGAATCCTTTTCATCTTCTAGTAAAAATTCTAAATTTTCCAAATATTCAAAAAACTGTGTGGGGAGAAAGGTTTGATAGGATCCATCAGATTATTCTATGTCTGACAGCCGTCATGTTGTTCATGTATAGCTCATGTAGTATGCACAGAATGAGCTGAGTGGACAGAATAGAGTAATGTACAGTTCAGCACAGATCGATGCAACAATACCACTGACTGTAATGTCCCCAATCAAATGCAACATGACGGCATTTGAATCATTCCGTGGTGCTAACCGGCATGCTAATAGTTGCTACCATCAGATCAGATCCGCTGACTCGGTGGAGTTTGTCTTTGCGGTCGCCTTTATGGCAGCATTGTCAGATCAGGAGTCTAAATAGCACAAGAGACTCAGTGTTAACCTCTATAGCCCTAGCCCTATTTTTAGGCCTCTGCTCGAAAATTACATCCCCATACTCAAGAGAGTCCTCAGCTCTAACTACAAGGTCTATTTTAATAATTTTGATGCTAGAATACTGGTAACATTTGTGAGATGTGTTAAATTGTCTAAATATTGTGTATATGTTACTGGTTAATAACTGATGTGACTTATGGCACAGCTCAAATTGAAAAAGTTCCAGGTTCGCCTGAAAAAAAGCACTTGTATTGAACATTTTTTTTTTAAATAATGCATGGCTTGGCCTAAAACCACGCCACAGTCATAGAACAACACGTTTTACATGTCCCCACAACATATTTTACTTCGATTGAGTGAAGCAGGCCAGCATAAATGGTCATAAAAATCAAAACTTTGATTTTCGGAACCAGCTGTTGCATTGCTGTATACTCATTTTATATACTATATAACTACATATTAACTATATATTCACTTTTCTTATCACTAAGAGTGTTCAATAATCCTAATAAAGCAGTTTGACACCATTTGGAATAATTTTGAGCAGTTATGATGTGTCATATCTGTCAATCATAAACATAAATGGCTCATAATGTGTGTATGTGACCCTGGTATGGCCTGTGCTTGGCCGATTTATTCATGAAACACCTTTTTAGACGCGGGATAGTCCAACGGGAGCCATGCGGGGGTGTTTGAGAATCTCCCTGTCTGTTTCCTGACTAAAAATCGCAAAATGCTGGGCGAACACCCCTCTTTACATGGATTGGTCCACCTCACAGAATCGGGTGCCATTTTGTCATTCATTGTGCCAGCGCATTGATACCAGTCACAAACACGCAGCACAACATGGCCGGCAGGTCTGAGCGGAAATCGGCTGGAATAAATCCGTTTTTCATCGCCAAAACGTAAGTTTTTTTACCTAATTTTTTTTCTCGTGACCTGTCGCTGATGTTGGCATGCAGACCCATAACTTTTGAACGGTTTGAAAGAGAGTAATTTCCATGACGCTGATCGTCTCCAGGTCGAATCACGCCCCTCCTGCATGTGTTCATCCGCCATGTGCGATCCTGCTCCGTGATAAGAGAGCCATAGAGTGAGCATAGGTCGTCGATTTTTGGCCAAAATTGTGGCAAATCTTCTAGATATCTCCCAGATATGATATTAGTTCATGTATATTTGTGTATGCAGTGTTTACAATGGCTGGTATGATGATGTTGCTCGGACTTTTCCCGTTAATTCGATATTTAATATGTATGGAGCATTTTTGATATTTCTTAATAAAAAGTCCATTCGGAACCACGGTACCACTCTAAATGGTCTCGCTCGAAGCCCAAATGGTCTCCGCTCGGGCTAAAGAGGTTTTAAGCTCCC
Source organism: Anarrhichthys ocellatus (assembly GCF_004355925.1). Taxonomy (NCBI): domain Eukaryota; kingdom Metazoa; phylum Chordata; class Actinopteri; order Perciformes; family Anarhichadidae; genus Anarrhichthys; species Anarrhichthys ocellatus. The sequence continues at coordinate 9,486,652 of NW_022280046.1, forward strand.
CAAACTGCATTTTATTCTGTAGCAGACGTCATTTACAGTATCATTTTTAAATTAACATTATGTAATAACACTTTAAGGTCATTTAAAAAAGCTAAGTCAATGGCTGGCTTTCCTCTGAGCTGTAATCTGTTTGAACTGACAAGTCAACTTAAAACTTTGAAACAAACTGCTGTCTAACTAAGCTGTGTGTGTGTGTGTGTGTGTGTGTGTGTGTGTGTGTGTGTGTGTGTTTGTGTGTGTGTGCCTTTCTCTCTCTGATCAATACATCTTGTCAGCCAGTGGTTGATTGATTATTGATTGTAATCAACCTGTCCTCTGTGTGTGCAGACAGCCTCTAATTCCTCTGTCAATCTGCCCGACCGCTCGCCACACACACACACACACACACACACACACACACACACACACACACACACACACACACACACACACAGTATTTATCCCCAAAGATGCACTTTGTTTTCTTATAGTACAGTATATCCACGTAAAAATGAACATGTTAATAATTATGGAGTTGTTCCAGAGACATTGTGTGATTTTCCCTGATAAAGGGTTAAATTCTCCCCAAAACAATTCTCACATCTTCCTAAAACATCATGATAGAGCTTCAAATCATCTTTTGATATTCCTTAAAACTCCTGTAAATAGGTTTTAAATCAACCCCTTGGAGGTTGTCCTATAATCTCACTTAAATTTCCCTAAAACATCCTTTAAAATTGTCCCTTAAAATATCATGAGATCTTTCTGATGCACCATCAAATCTTTGTGAAACATTAAGATAATCCTCCCAGACAACACCCTGAAATATCTGAACCCTCCTAAAAGATCCAAATCTCCCTTTAACAACATAGAATATCCTTCTACTTTCCTTTCATTTTTCCGATATGTAGTATTCTTTAAAAATCCTGGAGAAATACCCAAAATCTCTCAAATATCCTCAGATCTGCGTAAAACATTGTGAAACATCCAGAAATCTCTGGGAGCCCGCTGTAAACCTCATCTTAATCCTTGGAGACATCTCTTAAAACTCCCCTAAATATCTCAAGAACATCATCACATCTCTCTGAAAGATCTTCAAATGATATTTCTGGGATATTTGAACCTTCAATCTAAATATCCTTTAAATCTTGTTTTTATTTTATTTTATTTTATTTTTTGTTGTTAAGTTTGGTTTTATTGTCTGATATATTTTTTTAAAAGGTGCTATATAAATAAAGTTATTATATAACTTTATATATATAACTTATTCTGAAACACAAGCGACTGGTGAACACTGCTGAAAAAGACCAACACCATCAGCTACTCCCAGAGCCGAACCTCCAACATGGCCGCCGGGGAAGAAGGAGGGGAGTTGCTTCTGAAGGGGGGGGGGTTCCTTCACCTCCAAGACCTTTAATAGACAGGCTGCTTTAATTCTCAGTCTCTCTAGAATCCATTAAAGTCAATCTGTGATACGCATTACCATCCCATCAACACTCTTCATTTACATAAACACGCATAATTAAGCCGAGCAGCAGAGAGGAATCTGAAGCTCTGATTACAGACGCACTCTTTATTTATTTATTTATTCACAACTTGATACAATCAGACGGCACTTTACAGTCAGGGGTTTAAGCTGATGACTGAAGCAGCCGAGAGACATCCTGCGCACACACACACACACACACACACACACACACACACACACACACACTAACACAAACACACACCCATACACGACTATTTCATGCAGTCTCTCTCTCTCTCTCTCTCTCTCTCTCTCTCTCTCTCTCTCTCTCT
>NW_022280046.1:9488440-9500810 GCF_004355925.1 Anarrhichthys ocellatus
TCTCTCTCTCTCTCTCTCTCTCTCTCTCTCTCTCTCTCTCTCTCTCTCTCTCTCTCTGGATATTCAATCTTCATTTGTTGCTGCCATTGATGTGTGGAGAGAAAGAATGAGCTACAGAACAAGTGTGAGTGTGTGTGTGTGTGTGTGTTCTGAATATCAATGCTCCCTCTGGTTGACTGGTCTTTTCCATTTAACCGCTTCCATCTTCTGCTCCCCAACACACTCAACAGACGGACCGGAATATAATTTCTCCTGGAACTAAATTCACAATGCAAAATGGCCCTGGCTGGCTTATGAGGGGAAACGCCGCTACTGTGTCACCTGGCCTGTTACCTTCGCTGCTAACCATGCTATCAGCTGCAGTTAGCAGGCTTGTTGCTGGAGACAGGAAATTAAGTTGATAAAGCATCCTGGTATCCAAGGAATTACTTTTATAACATGCCCAGGCTCAGAGGTGAGAACCAGAACACCTGACCTGGTGAAGTCCTCAAATCAAGCCTCTAAAAGGATAATTGTAAAATCAATGTCTCAACAAGAGCTGCTAATGGAAGTAGTATTTTTTTAACTCGCCTGCAACAAACAATTACCTTCATTATTGAGTAATCTGACGATTGTTTCCTTGATGGATCAATTAATCGCATTCCATGTCAGAAAATAGTGAAAAATGCAAATCACAGTTTCGATCGAATTGCTTTTTTTGTCCAAAACCTCCTTCGGAGAGCGTCTGCAGTTGTAGTTTTCACGATATGTCAGACACTAGTCTGCTTTTCGGACGATTCAGCATGTTGAATCGTTGGCGGAGGCGGTCGAAAAGAGAAGTCCTTCTTGATTGGCTGTTCAGCTTAAGCGAATCAGTGCACCAGAGGAGAAACGGAAGTGAGGAAATCAAGCAAACGAGTAAAGTCAAGAGGACACACACGGAAGGCCTTTCTCATTTTGCATATCATTGTTATCTGATCGTTCCAATTTGCAGATATTTTCCCGACATGGATATCTGGAATAAAGCTAAGTGGCGAGAGAGAGCTTTGTGAGAAGCTCACAGATGCTGCTTTGTTTCATGTATGTATCATGACAGTAGCTTGTAGAACTGCAGTCCCAGGTCTTCTGGTTTCTCTTTTAGAATGACGAGTACACACTACCACCACCTGCTGGTATGAAGAGTTATTTACACTCACACAGGCGCAGAGTGTATGTGCTAGTTGGCCATTGGCTGTAGTCTCTGCGGTGTGTTCATATGCAACCTTTTGGCCAAGACACATGTGACATTAGGTAACGTAACAGTCGGACGTCCTCTCTGCTAGTTCTTTGATGTCGGTTTGGTGGGTCTGAACCTTTAGAGTTCCAAGCAAGGGAAGCTAAGCACTGATTTAAACTTTCAAAAGTTATTTGGTGCAAAGCAGAGGACTTCAGTTCTTTTTTGTGATTGTAATTGCAGAAAACTATGAGTCTATACTATACATGGATGGATGGATGGATGGATGGATGGATGATGGAAGGACAGATGATTAATGGACGGATAGATGGATGGATGTATCGATGGGTGGATTGAAGGGATGATGGATGGATTGATGGGTTGATGGATGGATGGATGGATAGATGGATAGACGATAGATGGATGATGGAAGGATAGATGATTAATGGACGGATAGATGGATGGATGGATGATGGATAGATAGATTTCTCTGTTTGCCCTTGAAACCAACAGCGAAAAAGTCACACTGCAAAAATAGAAAAAGGACTCTCCTCCCCCTCCTCTTTTGGTCCTCCTCTGTTGAATTAATTTACATTCCAGAACGTTCTTCCTTGTCACATCCAGTCTGATTGATACGTTAAACCGCATTGTCTCTGTGTGTTATGTACGTGTGTGTGTGTGTGTGTGTGTGTGTGTTGCACCAGTTGACAACCTTACTTTCATGCCATACATTAGCATTAGCGTCGACAGCAGTATCAGCATTAGCATCTGCACAAATATTAACATCTCCTCTGTGACTTCAGCTCAGTGCCCTTGAGATAATCTCCATGTCCTCCTTCGTTCACATCTGCATATTCACAGTGAGGCTGGAGAAATGGAGTTTAACACAATATCAAATTTATGTTATAGTTCTTTATTAGGTCTAAAGTGATATTTTCCCCCACATGCATTATAAAAAACATGTTAGCATAGTAGCAAGCTAAAGTAACATGGTTACCATGTTAAACATTGGATATGCTAAACATCATCATGTGAGCATTGTCATTGTGAGTATGTTAGCATTCTGATGTTAGCATTTAGCTCAAAGCACCGCTGTGTTCAGCAGAGCTGCAGGCATGACTATAGACTAAGTCTTCTTAAAACATTGATATTTGTTAAATGTACGAGAAAATAAATGTGCGTGTGCTCATGTGAGCTTGTGCGACGCTGTTGATGGAAAGAACAGGCGCCATCTTGGAGTCTGATATCCAGTTCTTAGAATTCTTCCAGGCTATTAATGCTAATGTATGTGCCATTTATTTAGGATAAATTAGGGACGGTCACAAATTTTAAACTGTTGCCCCAAAACCTTAATCCTGTCGTGCTTGTCCCGAAAATACGACAAAACCAAGACTTTTGATCAGTTAAAGCCCGATTAAACATTAAACACTGATCGTTGTGAAACATTATTTTGGGGTTTCCCACAGACTATACTACTATTATTGTAGTACTACTGAATGACACTGAATGTGATGTGCTGGAGGTGATGTACGCCCACATCCAACTCTAATCTGTTCCTCCTAAAGGCATTAGTCAATGCGACATACTATATCGCAATCGTGTATTTGTATCTACAAATACACTTTATATGTGCAGTATTTCTTCATTTATTTTTTATAAATTCTTTATAACTTTCAATAAATATGTAGTCCATAGTCCATACTCATTTTCTCTTTTCTTTACTGTGGCTTTGTTTTGAAGGACGGCTAACAGCCGGACAGAAAAAAAAACAAGTAAAAGCAAACAGACAAAATGACTGTCTTCACCCTTTCCCCTCTGATTGTTCTCACCGTTGTGATATTAGAATGATTTGTACTGACTGTACACAAAGCGCAGTGACTTGCTATTCGCTGCTGGTTTGTCCTCGCTGAAGCTTTTAGTGTTTTATTGAGTGGAAACAGTGCAAACATTGTTTCTATCGTTCCTTTGGGGAGAAATAAAACCCTTCAGCCAGCGGCGGAGAAACTTTATGTTTTCTGTTCCGCCGCTTCTCCCTTTTACACTTCTGGGGATCTTTTTCCCTTTAAGCAGCTTTAACCACCCAGATTATCTGTCTCTCTGCAGCTCTGTTCAAGGTAAATCGGGATAAACGACCGCCAACTTGTGTACCTTTAAATCCACGGACCTCTCTGTTTGAATTCTAATTGGAGCTGTTGGACACACCGTCTCTGAGGTTAAAGGAAGTCTAGTCATGGTCGGATGTGATTTCTCATTATTCAAAGAAGACAGATGAAACGTCTACAACATCTCAATAAAATTAGGCGACTCTGAGAGGAGAATTCATGCTTTTATATAAATATTACACAACTGCAGTGTAAAAGGACAAAATCCAGCACTCATCGTGTGTAAATACACATTCTAAGGTTCAGCTGATGTGACGATATGAGTCTGAGTTTGACAAATCTTTGGGCGGAGCTTAGCTGAGCACGTCTCGTTCCTCCCGCCGGTGCTGTTCTTAAGCTCTGCCGCTTCATTAACCGGTGCCCTTGTAGGACATGTAGCTCCTTACTGGGTTTCAAACACAGGCCATAAAACACACATCCTCATGCCTCATAAAACACTCTTGACTGTGTCGGTGCTCTCTGACTGTCCTCCAAGCTGCACAGACTGAACAGTATAACCACGGCTGGGTTTAACTCTGAATTTGCACTGAGAAGCTTCAACACAGGCAGCATCTGTACATTATGCAGCAACTGAAGGTAAACTGGTTCTGCCTCGAAGGAAAATGTGCTTTATCTTTATTCTTTTGTGACGAGAGTGAGCTTCTGTGAAAGAATGAAGATAACGCACACGTGAATTATATTCACTGTGAACCAGATCACCTTTCTGTTAGGATTTCAGATTTTGCCAGTAAACAACCGGTGAGCACGGTTACATATCAGGAATTGAAGATTGGAGCCCAAAATGATGAGGAGGCAGGAGGAAGAGCACAATGATTTATCGAGAAATGACTTACAGGCTCTGACTCCGGACGAAACAGCAATAAATTCCAAAAAAACACATGGAACACTGAACACTGGGAAGAAAGGCAAAGAAAACCACAAATCTATGAAGTCAAAAGTCGCTTATTTTGTCCTCGTCCATTCATCTAAATGCCACATCTAAACAACATGTTTTACTGAAATCGGATTGGTTGGCTTGGCCCTATACAACATAGAGAGGCAGTGTCACTTTACTGATTAGCTCTCCATAAGCGACGGCCAAACATCTGACCACCACCAGTGTAGGGCTGCGTATTGGCAAGCACCTCACGATACGGTACAAATCGCAATACACGTGCCACGATACAATATATCCCGACGTATTGCGATACAATACGTATTGTGATACGATGCAAGATACATCGCAATATATTTTTTACAAAATATTTAAAAATAGAGCTGAAAATACAACTTTCTTTGTACCATCTGGAGAGTCTAATACGTACATCACAATATATTGATAACTCATCTAAACTATTTCAAAGGGTCTTTGCACTGCACATAGTCACTGAGCAGAGAACACACTGAACTGAAATGCACTTGCCATAAAAACATTATGAAAATAAAGTGCATATTGTTTTATTATCGTGTCACAGAACACTTTTTTACTGAAATGCACTTGCCACAACATAATTTGAAATTAAAGTGCACACTGTATTCTTTTCTTATTGTGTCACTGACCACTCTTAGCTTACATGTAAACATCATATGAAATAAAATGCATTCAGTAAAGTTGTCTGTCACTGTGGCTGGGTCCTTCCTATTAATGTCGCATTCCACCAGGTTCAGTTTTCAGTAACTCCGCGATGTGACCGCCTGTACGGCTTTCTTGAATTGCCCGGGTGTGCAACACGTAAAACTAGTTCACACTCAGAGATGTGGTGTGACATAATCGTCACATTCAACTTGGTGGTCTATTCGTCGAGGTTTGTTTGATACATGTAGGGATTCGAGGGTTTGATTTAAAATCTATTTAGAACATGAGTTTAAAAACATTTATCGATACTAGTCGTGCACATATCGATACACCATCGTCAAAATCTTTTTGCAGCTATATCAATATCTTTGCCCAGCCCTACAGCAATGTAGTGCTGTTTACTTATGTACCGGAGGAAAATATCAGTTTTTGTTAAAGCCACTTCTCATAAATCCACTCACAGTAAAATGACCAGTTGGAAGCTTCACGTATCGTTCCAGTTCTCTAAGTGGACATTCATAATCTTTCCTTTTACAAGGCTGGAATGGATCTTGCAAAGGCATCACATTCTCACTCTTAAGGGGCAGTTCAGATGTTGCATCTAAAAAACATGTGGAAAATGACAATTTTGCCACTTTTATCAATTTATCCAAGATACTTGAGGAGGGTTGCGCTACTGTCGCGCCTGCCGTGACTAAGCAACTGTGGCGCCCTAAAAAATAGGCACTTGGGAACATTTTTTAGCCGCCTTTTCTGCGTCTGCATTGACAAAAATGGATTTGAGAAAAACACATGTGAATCCAGTTTTGGACAGGTCGGAGACGGTGTGTCCGTTTCTGCTCATAAAAAAAGTATGATTGTTATGTAGCTTACGCATGTTGCGTTATTTAAGTATGTAAGTTGTGTAACAAAAGTAAGGAAAAATTAGTCACGGCTGAATTTGTTTCACACGGGACAGGGACAGCGGTCTCCTGGGTGAAGGTCCCGTGTTTGTTTGACCCAACCATCCACCCTCACATCCTCCTTAACCAGACTGTCTTGCTCTTTATACAACGCAGTTGCTCTGGCGTCTAATAACAACACAGATGGGTTTAAATTGGACTGAGAACGGGTTGGCAAAAGGCAAAGTTTACAATAGCCGAAGCAACATATATAATCCAAACACGTATAATTGAAAAAGACTATTTGAGCCAAACACACAATGAGGCAGCCTCCTTCCTTCAATAACTGCAGACTGGTGAGCTTTTGGGCTTTTGTTATAACCATCTCAAGTAAGTGTCACATCAAATTATTAAAAAATCAGATATGCAGTACATTTTTCACAAAATGTCTCCAATTTACTGTGAAGTAAAACTCAGGTCAGGTCATTTTGGGTTGTGTTCTTCTTTCTCTGAGTGTCACTGATGTTAAATTACAGGTCCAGATTCTTCTCTTCATACAACACATACATGCCACAAGAAAGAGTGATTGCTCGCTGTACTCATTCCCCCTGTGAAGGGATCGTATCCTATAGCTCAGACCAGAGTTCATTAAAAGCCTTTGTTGGAGAGAAAGTGAAAGGATAAAGGGAACAAAAGAGTGGAACACCTGACACACACACACACACCTACACACACACGGCTTCAGTAAGTGCCCCTCCATGTGAACGAGTATAGCCAGTGTACAATCGAGTCTGATAGTGAATTCAGTAGTTTTCACTGGCATCATAACACAGAAACCCGTCTGCTGTGTGATGTTTTAAGTCTCTTCATCCTCTCCGTAGGTGATGCGTACAAGTGGAACCTGCAGTAAAAATAAAAATGTGTTTGTATGTTTTTTTTCGATTTATTTTTCTCCTTCGTCCGTCTTGCTCTGTCCTTCTAGGATCGACTATCAAACCAAAAAAATGAATGAAACAAACAAGCTGCTGTAGCCTGAGGCTTCTGTCTCTCCCTCTCTCTCTCACACACACACACACACACACACACTTTTCTAAGCCAGTTTCACCACTCCTGTCCTCTGGAAGGTTTCTCTCCTGAAGAAAAGCTTCCTGAAGCAACACTCCTTGTGACTTTACTGGTTTCATTATTTATCAAAAGAATTTCACCAAATGACCCTACTCTAGAAATATATACACTGAAAATTAAAAGTAAAAAATCATCTATTTAATTAGCTCAGTGCTATCTTTTCATTAATGTGTGTAGCCATTGTTCCATGACATTATATATTGCTATTGTCCATCAATGCAGTTGGTGCAGATGGTCAGAGAACCTCTAGCGAGTTCAGAGGGTCGACACACTTAATGTGCCCAGGAACTGGCTGCCCTGCTGGGCTTTGTGAATCAGAGGGCTCCCTGCTGTCCCTGGAGCTCCACCAACACAAACGCACAAAACAAATCGCACTTGCCAACAAGCCGACCTCTTATTCCATTTTTTTACAAACCATTATCCTCTGGTGATCATCTCTTAATATAGTAGAGCATACTATATTTGAGTATAGTAGAAAATAATACATTAGAGTAGAATAGCCTACTGTAGAGAGTATAGCAGAGTAGAATATATATAATGTAGTGTAGTAAAGTAGAGTATAGTATATTAGAGTAGAGTAGCCTACTGTAGAGAGTATAGCAGAGTAGAGTGGAACAGAGAATACTGTATATAAAATGGTATAGTACAGTAAAGAGCAGCCTAATGTAGAGTAGAGTATAGTATAAACAATATAGTTTAGTAGAGTATAGTTTAGTAGAGTGTAGCAGAGTATAGTATACATAGTATAGTGTAGTAAAGTAGAGCAGAGTATAGTAGAGTAGAGACTACTGTAGAAAATAGTTTAATATAGTATAGTACAGTATAGTGTAATATATATTATAGTGTTCAGATGTATCCTCTGCAAAACTTCCAGGGGCCTGCTCGCTCAACCTATCCACTCTACTCTGCTCTACTCTACAATAGGCTTCTCTACTCTACCTTACTCTCAAATACTCTACTCACGTCTACTACTACACTATATTATCTATACTCTGCTCTACTCTACTATACTCTAAAATACTGTCGTCCTGCTGGGCTTCGTCAGCCCCCCTTGCTGTCCCTAGAGCTCTACTGTGTGTGTGTCTGTGTGTGTGTGTGTGTGTGTGTGTGTGTGTGTGTGTTTATTACACACACACACAGTCACACACAATCACACACCAGAAGCCTTTCTTTTAGTTACTGTTTTTACATGACACTGTGTACTGGAGATAGTTGATCCCGAAGCAATTTACTGAAGCCAAACTCCAGGTTTATATTTATTGGACAGAAGAAAATAATAAAATATAGTAGAGTACAATATTAATCAAAGCATAGTATGACAGTGAGTGCAGATGGTCAGAGATCCTCGAGGGGGTTCTAAGGGTTAGATGAACCGCTGTCCCTGGAGCTCCTCACAAACACACACACACACATACACTGGCTGTGACTCATATTAATGCTGCTCATGCACACAGTAAGAAATTAATCCCACACACACAGTGAAGTCAGCAGCTTACAGACACACACATATGCATGTATTTCATAAGCTTTCTTATTTAAATTCACTAATTAAATTATAATTTACATGAGATTAAAGTCTTACGGAGGTTCAGCACTGTTTAAGGACATTTTAAGAGAGCTGCCACCCCACCCCTATTGTTCTAACACACACACACACTTGCATGCATACGCATGAGTATAATAAGGATCAAATCCCCCCGGTCCACACACACAGACACATACACACACATGCAGGCAAACAAAGTCGAGTCAACAGTTAATCCTACACACACACACACACACACACAGCACAGCAGTGTTGTTGGAGGGAGTGTCAGCGTTTATACAAAACTGAACAGATGTCGGTTGTCCAGCTGTGTGTGTGTGTGTGTGTGCGTGTGTGTGCGTGTGTGTGTGTGTGTGTGTGTGTGTGTGTGTGTGTGTGTGTGTGCGCGCGTGTTATTGTACTTTTATCTTTGCGAGGATTAGTTTGAGGATGTCATAACCTTGACCAACCTTCTGTTTTAGGGTTAAAACCTGGTTTTAGGGCAGAGGTCAGAATTATGCTGCGTTCAGGACAACTCGGAACTCGATCATTTTCAACCTCCTACTAGAAAAAGGGGACAATGGAACGCCACTAGGAGATCCTACTTGAGTATTCAGGGCAAATCCATTTACTCCGGTTTCACGAAGAAGCCGTTGATGTCACACAACAATGGAAGTGCCGATTATTAATGGTAAACCATCAAGTAAAAGGCCTCGTAAAGTATATTTTCCTTTCTCCAATTAAAATAATTAATATTGTCATATGATAAGACCTGTTCTCCATGTAAATTTATACAATAAATAGTTAGGTATTAGGTTGAATAAATGATCTTCTCTGCACAAATGTTATTCATGGACGTCAAAAATGGCCAAAAAAAGCGTGCCAAAGAAACATCCGTTTGTCACGGTCAGCCATGGTTTTTTCCTCATGCACCAGGAACGCTTGGAGGTCAGAAATTGTAAATTCCAACCTCCAAGTTGTCTGGAACGCAGCGTTAGATTGAGGTTAAAATTAGAGCCAGGGCTGGTGGCAATCTCTGGTTCTGAAAAGCAGAATTGCAGAAGTGCCTTAAACTTGCATTCTTTCTAATGGCCAGCTGGGGGCGACTCCTCCGGTTGTATAGAAGTCTATGAGAAAATGACTCTACTTCTCTCTTGATTTATTACCTCAGTAAACATTGTAAACATGAGTTTATGGTCTCAATCTCTAGTTTCAAGTCTTCTTCAATACAGCATGATGTTCATTTAGTAAATGATGGTCCATTTAGAGTCAAACAGACCATAAAGCAGGGGATGCTTTAGGGCGGGGCTACCTTGTGATTGTTATTGTCAGATGTGTATGAACAACCCAGTCTAAATAATGTTGATATGCATACTGTCTAAGGCTTTGTTACACACTGAGGATAAAAAGAGGGAAAGTAAAGTTCAAGCCATTAAAATTCATGAGTGTCTGTTCAGGTTCTGTGGGTTTGATTCAGACAGGAATGTGTTTGTTCGAAGGAGATAAAGCTGCTGTTTGTGAAGTAAAACAGAGAGTCTGGTTAACAGACAGTTTGCTCTGTTTTCAGATATAATGAAGCGGAACTGCAACTTATTAGAAGTTATATTGAACTGCAGGAACAGAGCGCCGCTGCAGGCTGATGCTCCTCAGTGTGCACTGATGTTACTTTACACCAGAGAGGAAGAGAAAGGACTTCATTTTGAGTAAAAGACTAATGAGCTTTATCCTTTCCAAAATAACGTTTTAATTAATTTTGATATTACATAAATTATGCCTCTCCTGAAGCCAATAAAAGTGATTAAGTCAGAGTTGGGGTCTGGTTTCCTGTGATTTGTTGCTGTGGTGCTTTGTTAGTGTTCTCAGATGATCTAAATGGAGATGATAATCTAAATGCTCTTTAGTTTGGGTTTGAAGGCTTCTAAGGCTTATCGGGAGGACGACATCATTTGTCTTGACTTCCAAAACTGTTACACGGTACTGTTAAAATGAAATAAAAAATGAAATAAACCTACTCCCCAACCAACCCTGTCTCCTGCGAAATAATGTCGCTATAAAACACAGTGTGTGATTCCAGTCACACACTGTGTTGTCAAAGTCATTTTAACATCATGACTTTGGGCTTAACATTGGAACAAAGATCTACTCTCTGGAGATGAATAATATCATTAAGACTTTTAGGAAAAGAAATGTACCGTCTCATCGTCCTCACAGTGTAATCTGTCTTTTTTTTTAATCAGCACTTTTACCCATAAACGAGAGTTTCCCCCGAGGCAATTGCTGGTTGAAACAGAAACAGAGAGAAAACTAAACTGTAGCGACAGAAGAACAACTTTTCTATTTATTACAGATCTAACTGCTGAGCTGCGATGTGAATGTGAACCACGTTTGGTTTTATTCTCTTTGTGTTGGTCCAAAAAGAGGTCGCAGGGGATGGGTTTGATCCTCTTATTCTGTGCTCTCTAAAAAATTATAATTATAAACATGCTGCCAAAGCCCAAAAGTTTAAACTAATTATCATCTACATCGAAACTTCTTGTGATCCCCAGGAGGTCGTTTCATGATGATAACAGATATCATCTCCTCATCTAGAATGTTTTTGAGTGATACTGTAGAAACTAGTGCATACGGATGATAAAAACACTGATCAATGGAAGTTAGAGACGTGGATATGCTGATGATAAGATCAAGAGAGTTCTCCCTTCGAGGAAACACCGCACACACACACACACACACACCCCTCCCTAACACACATGCTGCTGCTTTGTTGCTTTTTTAATGACGGAACACAAGGTACTAAATAGATAAAGTCAAAAACACAGACCTCTGTTTGCAGCTCACACATTTCTTGGACAATTTTTCAGGTTCTGAATCTACCTAGGGAATTTTGGACTGAAGCAACATAGCCACTTTGTTTAAAAAGAGATATATTTCATCAAAATCAACTGACATCATCAAATGATCTTGATAGTAATTTCTGTCATATCTTTCCGCCCTAATACAGGACAATAAAAGCATCATTACAGACATAGGGGGATATTATATATACCTACAGAACTGCAAATCACTCAACAGTATTCGGCAACCTTTTGGGGATAATTGGACAAAAATAAGTTGCAGCTTGTGTCAATTGCCTGATTATTTTACAGTCTGTATTATAGTATACTATATTATACTATACTGTAGCAGGGCCAGGGGACCTCTAATCATTTGTAATTGCGGAGGTCGTCTGTGATCTTAATCCCATGCTAACCTTTGTCAAGTATAAATTGCACCAGAACAGGGCTAATGATAGAAAGCTGAATGTCTTATACATTTTTGGCTGGGTTGAGCCTTTTTCACTATTTCCTTCCTTTTCTTAAATCGACAGATTCATTTTTGAAATTCTCATTATTTGCTGCAATAAACGTGGTAACACAGGGGAGGCATCGGAAACAACAGTGAGCACATTTGATTTCAAAGATCAGTCATATCTAACTACTGCGGGAACAGCTGCACCGCAGTCAGTCCATTATGAATGAAATCCTGCCGCAATTCCCTTCACCTGAGTGGAGGTAAACAGGCTTCTTTATCAAGCTGCGTTCTCCAGGAAGAGAAACACGCTGTTATCTGTTAGAGCACGGGGGTTTCCTAAACTGCACAAGAGATGCAAGACGTCCTGTTTCTTTCCTTTTTTTTACAGGAAACATCGTATAAATTTAAGTCAAACTCTACTCTTGCATTCAGATTATTCGACTGAATGAAAAGTCAAGCCGCTGATGTTTAACGTTTTATTTCTATTCAAACATCTGCATTGAGATATGTGGACATAAACTCACCCCTTCTCTGTCAGTCAGTCTATTAGTCAATGGAGCAGCGGCCTTTGTTTTAAGAAGAGCCCATCTGCTGTGTGTGTGTGTGTGTGTGTGTGTGTGTGTGTGTGTGTGTGTGTGT
>NW_022280046.1:9510810-9522500 GCF_004355925.1 Anarrhichthys ocellatus
GTGTGTGTGTGTGTGTGTGTGTGAGTGTGTGTGTGTGTGTGTGTGTGTGTGTCATGGGGTTCAGTATACAAACAGTTTTCATCCTGAGGCCAGAAAACTCAACGCCTCTGCATAAAAAAACCTTCTCATTTGTTCTCCACTTTTTAATCACCTGCAAATTTCTCTTCAGACATAAAAACAACACCCACAACAGAGCAGACAAGTAAAAAACAAAAAACAGCAGGCAACAATAAAATAAATAAAAACCAATTAATGTAAAAGCCTGCAGGAGTATTAATGAGGAGGATTTAAAGGTGAGGGAGATGTAATGCAGGTTCCCAACATGAATAATGTATGAATGTCAGAGCACAGCAGCTGATGTTAAATATAGACAGCAGAGAGCACAAGACGTAAATGAAACACTAATGCTCCGAGCCGAGACAAATTATCTTTCCGTAAATTACTCACAGACTTGTCTTTTTGTTGTTGTTTTTTCCATCCAACCATTTGAATAATGCAGAAGAAATCTAGAGACTTCATTAGTACACAGCGATATTTTCAGGCTAAAAATGCCACAAATACATCTTTGGTTTCTGACTAAAAACAGAAATCAATGCTGGGACAGAAGCGAGCCTTTTGTTTTTGAATCGAAGCTGTTCGGGTGAATCACACCTTCTTTCTTCAAGTTGGAGTCAAGTTTTTGGAAAGAACTCTGAACATGCAGGATCAGATTCAGGATCAGATTCAGGATCAGTGGCATTAAGTATGTTTTGAAGAAGAGAACCTACTTTGGGCTTCTGATTTCTCTTTATAGGGTCAATCAATTAATCGGTTCACAATGGATCAAGTACTTCTGAGTAAAAGGTGCCGCTTGTAGTGATGAAGTGATAAAGAGCCATATATTATTCGCAGGAGGTGGTGGAGACCAAAAACAGAGCTAAAAGAGAGAGAACATTGGACTTACATTCCCCAGGTAGCCAGACACACAACTTGCTCTTAATTAGCTGGATGTGTAAACAAGCAGTCGTCTGCTAACTAGTCAGCTACTGTAAATAAAATGAGAATATATAACATATTGATGTAGATTAGGGCTGCCCCTTTCTAGTCAATTTGCCGACTTATTGGTCGTTTTGGTCTTTGTCGACAAAGACTTTTTTAACGTATTAGTCATGTATTTCAGGCTTCTTTCATGCTGAATGACTTATTTACATGAAACGTATAAGCAAACTATGTTGAACACAAGATTTAAAGTGGTTGCATGATTCTTCGTGGAGAAACTCAGGTTTGCAGATCTGTCAATTGCAGAAAATCAGTCAACAAAATTGAATTAGCGTTAGTGTGTTCTTTAGCCGAGAGCAGCTCTAATATAGACAGTTGTTGCACCTCTAAGCTTGATAGTGATTTCTGTGATGGAAGGGTCCATGAGGCTATAGCTACGGAGGCTACGTGTGTAGCTTCCTTTGGCGACACACCTCCAAACCTTAACTTGGGCTGCGGCACCCATACACACACATCTCACACAGGAAAATGCACGACATATGTATTATCACACCTGTACTGTAGATCAAAAGAAAATTTATCAGCAAATGTTTTGAAAATCTATTAATTTTCTTCATCATAGTTCTTGCAAAAACTGCTTCTCTAATATGACAATTTTCTTTTTTGTGTATGTTTCGACATCTTGGGCTGGGGGAAATGATAAACACGTTTCTTGTTTTGAAAAACATTAAAATAATGATAATAATAATTATTGATCATGAAAATCAGCATAAGTTGCAGCCCTAATATTTTTCATCATATTTGTATCTTCTGACCTGTTTCCTGTGCTGCTGCAGATCCTCTGCACACAGTGGTCATCTCTCTGTCACAAAGCGCATTAAAGAATATTAACCTGATTACTGCAGCTGCTGATGACTGTCTCAGCGATAGCTTGTTAAATAGTAGAATTCATGTACTGTATGTAGCCCAGATTCAAAATCTGTACAACATTAAACACTATTTATCAGACAACACTCTCAATTCAGATAGAGAAACTCATTGGCATCTATATTTCCCTTAAAAACCCACAACTGGTCGAAAGTTACGCTGAACTCAAAGAGAAAAGACTCAAACCTGAAATATTACAGTGACCACAGTATATAAATAATAACTTTACGTACAGGCAACAATAGAGTTTGAGCTAGTTTGAGGAGAACTGGGGAATTTTGTTTTGTTAATGCAGACAAGTGTGAGTGTTTTTGTATGTGTCATATTTGTTCTTTTACATTCCCACTCACTCCGCTGTGTTTCACCTCAGGTCGACCACTGACTGATAAATGAAGCTCTGCTGTATTTACACATGGGAAACTTCTGCGTGTTTGTGTTTGAATTATGTCAGATTTGTAATTTACTTTCTGTCCACCGCAGGAGTGAAAAAACAAATTAAACAGAGCTGAGCCGCAGCTAACACATCGTTTTTACTCATTCACTCTATTAATCCACCGCTCCTGGCTGTGATTACACACAAGAGTCTTTTTCCTTTGGCCGAGCAATCAACCTCCCAGACCTCAGCGACACACACTTCATCTGTTACAGGAACACACAGAGTTCAGAGCAGCAGCTCAACACACAGCATGAAGGGTCCAAAGTGGCTGTGGCTTAGTAAAGAGCAACACGTTCAGAATAAAACTTAACAAGTAACAAGGTCCAAGTCAAGACAGGGGTGACCCAAGTCAGGACCAACTACCCATCTGAAGACAGCGAAGTCCCAAGTCAAGACCAACATGAAGTCAAGACAGGGGTGACCCAAATCAAGAACAACTACTCAAGTCAAGACAGGGAAGTCCAAAGTCGAGACACAGAGGACCCAAGTCAAGACTTTCATTAAGTCAAGACAGTGCAGACCCAAGTCAAGACTAACAACCCAGGTCATACAGGGAAGACCCAAGTAAAATCCATCAACCCAAGTCAAGACAGGGAAGACCCAAGTCAAGACTAACAACCCAAGTCAAGACAGAGAAGACCCAAGTAAAGACTAACAACCCGGGTCATACAGGGAAGACCCAAGTAAAATCCATCAACCCAAGTCAAGACAGGGAAAACCCAAGTCAAGACCATCAACCCAAGTCAAGACAGAGAAGACCCAAGTCGAGACAGGTAAGTCCGAGTCAAGAATAACTACCCAAGTCAAAACAAACGGAAGACCCAAGTCAAGAGAGGGATTTCCTAAGTCTAGACCAGTAAACCCAAGTCAAGACAGGAAAGCCTCAAGTCAAGACAAGCGACCCTAGTCAAGACGGGGAAGTCTCAAGTCAAGACCAACAAGTCTAAAGACAAGATTGGGCAGAACTTGTTCAAGTCCCAAGACCAACAAATTCCAATTTAAGTCCCAAGTCAAGACCAACAAGTCCCAAAACAAGTCCAAATTCTAAACTTTGTGTCCTTGAGTGAACCTAAAAACCCATACTTTACTGTATGTGGGGTTTTGTTTATTCAATAAATAGCTAATTTGTTCTTGAATTTGCTTATATTACATTTTTATTTTATATACTTAACTTATATTAACCCCTGTGTTATCTTGTAGACCCACCAGAGGTTCCTAATTGCCATCCTGGTTGTGAGCTAGGTCATCACAGCTGTGTTTAATCTTCATTCAACCAGCCCTGCTAAATCAGCTCATCATGTATATATTGGATATATAGGATACATATATACACATTTTCTCTTTCATATACAATTAATGGATAGATAGGTGGATGGGTGGGTGGATGACGGTGTTAATGAACATCTCCTTGGTGTTAAAAGGCTGCTCTCTAATGGATCATCTCTGACTTTATTATTCAGCTCTGCTTATTAATGAAAAGGTTTTACTGCTGTGAGCTTTTAGCTTTAATGTGATTCTTGATTAAATTTAGCTCCTCTTGCTTCCATTGTTTGGTCTTTTTTGCAGCGTTTGGAGTTTCTTTGTTTCTGGCTGAAAACCTTGCAGAGGGTTGAAGACTGTTAATCAAGCAGAGGTAGAAATAACATCTGTTTATTAATGAATACATGCCTTTCTCTCCACTTTCTAAAAGCAAAGCATATTTTCACAATGCCATTTTCCAAAAAACACAAAGCTGTTGTTTTGAGATGATAGTGTCATTATTTCATAATGACAAGAATTATTTCGACCCTTTAAAAAAATATAGTTTGTATTAGCACAATGTTGTGATCTGATAAAATAATTTGTCCTTTTATGTCTTCATCTTAAGAAAACAACTTTTCTTACAACAAAATTACACCTTTGGATTATTATTCCGTTATTTGTTAACATTGCTATTATTTTCCGATTACACTCTCTTTACTGTCATTTCAGAACATCATCTGACTGAACTGAGATACAGTCATCCTTCACTTCCTGCTCTGGAACGTACTGTAACTGATCACACTGAGTGATTCTGTTGGTGCATTGATAGAAGGAAGATGGTTATGTGCTGCTGAACTCGATCAGTCTTCAGTCTCATAATCAATACCTGATGTCCACAGGAAAATTAGGAATTATTTCCAGCAGGAGTCAGCTGTGTGTGATCATCAGACTCTTCATCGGCTGATCAATAACTTATCACTATTAGACGGACAGGGTCTCTGCTGTTTTGGACCTATTGATCGGCAGGGAGCCCTCGTTTATTTCATTCACAGCAGAGATGGGGTCATTAACACAGAGGCATGAACAATTCTGAAGGAGGAGCATGAGGCTGATACATGAGCATAGAGTTGGTGTTTGAACGGAGAAGCGATGCCACCACTGAGGGGTCCAACGGCAAGGCATCGAGCCCTAGGAAGCTGTGAGCGTGTCACAACAAGAGATGAAATGAGACGATACAATGTCAGAAAACACACAACAAGACGAGATAAGACACTAAAGATTAGGTTGGCATGGACTGGACTAGACAAGGTTAACTAGATTGGTGAAAAGGAAAATATCATAACAGGATGAGGATGAGGATAAAATGAGAAAAGATGACATGAGACAAAGTGAGATGGGACTGAGATGAAATGGACTACAATGGAGATGAGACTGAACAAGACATGATAACATGAGATAGGATGAGATAATACAAATAAGATATGAAAGGACAGGAGGGAAGGAGATGGACATGACGAGACAAGATAGGACAGGATAGGACATGAATAAAGAATGAGATGAGACATGTGAAAACTGGGTAAAATGATATTTACAACAGAATCAGATCAGGCAAAACAATAAAATAAGATGCGATAAAATGAAAAGACAAGTCAAAATAAGATGAGGAGCTAAGAGCATGAGATCAACAACAATAAGAATATTAGATGAGATCGATTAGATAAAAGAACATTAGAAGGGACCAGGTGAGAAAGACAGACAAGACATAACGGGTAGAACAGATTAGATACTAAAGGAGATTGTCAAGATAAAACAACATAAGAGAAGGTTAGATGGGATGAGATGGACAAAATATGTTGAGATGGACCAAGTAAGAGAAATGAAATGAGATCCAAGAAGATGAGAAAAGGGGGAAAAAGAGATAAGATAGAAAAACTAATTGAAATACTGGAGATGATGGGAATGAGATACAGCAAAATGACATAAGACAAGACAAGAAGAGACAAGATAAATGAGTCAACATGGAAATGAAAATGAGATCAAATGAGACCAGGCAAGACAAAGGTTTCAATGATATGAGATTAGATAACAATTATTTAGGCAAAACAAGATGAAACATGACCAGGTGAGTTTAGATAGAGTGAGATGAGAAAGGTTAATGAAATGAGACAAGAGAAAATGAACAGGGACTTTGAAATGTAAAAGATAACAAGAGACACGGTGAGACTAGTCGGACAGATGTGAGGAGACAAGATGAGATAATAATTCAACAAGACAAAACAAGGTTAGGGTTGATGACGTGAGACATGAGACAAGGGAATCCAAGACAGACCAGTAAGAGATGGGCTAGCAAATGAGGTGGAGAGATCTTGGGGCTGCAACAAGATATATATCAGAATCAGCTTTATTGGCCATGTATGCTTTCATGTATTGCTCTCAACGTACATACATAGAATATACAAATAAACAAGAAAAAAAACCATTAAAGACAACAAAGTTGAACAGAGAAACTAAGCATAAATATTTAACTACTATGTACAGTATAAATTTATATCGAAGAATATATATGAACAACAATAATAATGGACAATGGATTCGGGATATTAGTGCAGAATGGTGGTAATAGTGCAAATAGTGCAAATGGAGGTGCAGTTTGACTGATTAAGTGTTCAGAGTGACGGCCAGTGGAAAGAAGCTGTTCCTGTGTCTGGTGGTTTTGGCGTACAGAGCTCTGTAGCGCCTACCAGAGGGGAGGAGTTGGAACAGCTTGTGTCCAGGGTGTGAGGGGTGTATAATATATAATATATAAGATATATACTTTACAGATTACATTGGCTTTAGTATACAATGTATTGATGAAGATCAATAGAATGCATTGACATATATTCTGACCAAAGGCAGTAAACAGAATGTACGCACATAGACAGTTATTCTAAATGGTACACAGTGAAAACAAATCCTCCTCTGGATAACAGCAGAGCTTTAAAGATAAATATGCTCAGTCTTAATACCAACCCAGTGCTTATTCCTACAGCATTGTTCAAATGACCACACCCCTAAGTACACACACACTCACACACATACCTGAAGAGACAGAGGATGAACGGGAAGGATGGGAGCACTCAGGGACAAAAGCAACAGATAAACAGCAAGAGGATTGTGAACATCACTTTGCAGAGCAGGAAAAATAAAAACCTCATGAACACAGAATTTATTAGAGCAGCCGGTTCTCTAAAGGTAGTGTGAGACCTCTGTAGACCTGAGGCCCCATGAAACAACAATTGAATTAATGATAACAATAATGTATGTGGTAACTACATCAGCAGCAACTTGAGGATAACACTTTGTTTTTATGGCTTTAAAAGCTGGATTTTAGCCGTGCGTTCAGGATGGATCTATCATTTGAAATGTCATTTCACCGCTTTGGTTCAAAGTGGAATGTCTCAACAAATATTTGATGGATCGACTTGACATTTTGTATAAACATTGATGGTCCTCAGAGAATGGATGCTACGGACCTCACAATGTTCCTGTAGTGCCATCGGTTGGTCAAAGTTTTCCCTTATCATGTAAATGATCCTAACATCTACTGGATAGGTTGGCCCAAACTTCTGTACAGACAACAACTTTGATTATCACCTGAGTTCCTCTCGCGCCACATGACGTTGGTATTTAGTGATTTTCTGTGAAAATTCTTACTAACTATTGGGTGGCTTTGCATTGGTACACATAATTAATGTTCAGTATTTGTCAAATACTTTGGTTAATGACCAAATATCTGAAAAATTAATAGCATTCCCATCAGCCACAGCTGTGTTCATATTTTATTTTGTTTTCATTAGTTATTTCATGCTAAATAAAGGGGGGGGGGGGGGGGGGGACGTTGTGTCTTTTAGGTTTTCGCACATTTTACACACATTTTCACAACGTTTCGCACTTGACTTGTGGGTCATGATATAGACATGACCATATTTTGTGGAGAAGTTGTCCATCTTTATATAGCGTCTATGCTGTGGACTATTAGCCTTGTCATTTCCTCCCACAACCAATTGATCCAACTGTTTGGTCCAGAGTGAGGCATCTCAACTACTATTGCTCAGATCAACATGAAATTCGTAGAGTATATTACTCATCCCCAAAACTCAGGAGTCGTATATTTGATTCAGACTTCACCAGCCCTGGTTCAGCATTTTACCCATCATGCTTTGGGCTACATGTGACACCACGAGGTCAAAGCAGCGTGCAGAAAGATTGCTGGTTTCCGAGAGTGTGAGACCGTTTTTAAATGCGAAGACGATGCTGCAGGAGAACTCTCAGCTCCATCAGGTTCACCGGCCTCGTGTCGAGTTTAATGATGAATCATGGAGGTTAATGCTCACTGGGAATAATCGAATAACCTAATCTAATAATAATAATAATAAGCCAAAACGAGAACAAAGATGATGTATTCACCTTCCTCAAACACTCCATCCTTCTTCATTTGTGGGGAGGCTGAAACATCCGGAGAGGAAAAGGAACTACAGAGTTCTAAACAACGTTTTCACAATAAGCTGTGTTTCTGACTTTCTGAGCATCTCTCAGCTCACAAAGGATCATTTCTTCTCCACATCCTTTCTTCATAAGGGGTTAAATTCATTCATATCAATAATGAAAGGAATGTGAATTGTTCACTTCCAGTTGTGCCATGTTCGCCTCATGTATTTAACCATCTCACTCTATCTAAACTCATGTATTTAACCTGCAAAATCTCAAGGTTCACCCAGCAATTTCCAGTCAAGGAAATACTGGCAGTTATTATCTGAGTTCCATATAGAAGTGCATGTGAAGTAACAGCAGCAGCAGAGAAGGAGGAATGCTGATGGGTTGCAATGTGTGTGAGGTTGATGTGTCATTTTACAAAGAGAACTCTGGACCCAACATGCATTTAGGACATGTAGATTCTTCAAAATTGATTAGAGGGTTATGTACTGACGTCTTCTATACAAACCTACAGACTGTGTTCCATGCATCAAACCACATTCAAAGAAGCCATTGAGGGAACCACAAGGGTAAAAATGGTAACTCATTTCCAGGTTTTAAATGGTTTCTGACATTTTTAATCACGTTTCTTTATCACGCTGGTGTTTGTTTAAGTGTTCATATTTTTTAGTTGGTTTTCATTAGTTATTTGATGCTTAAAAAACAGGTTGTGTGACATCTGTGAATGAAGTAGTCACATGCATCACTTACTGTGCTGCAATTTATCATTATCATCAGCCAACATTACGCCGAGCCTCTAATTGCTCTAATTGAAACACACACCTGAGACCCTTCCACACCTGATTGTGCTGACTGTAATTTGGATCAAAGTTAAACTCAAAGCAATTGGGATAAATTGATTCGCCATCGAAATGCTGGTGTGACCAGGCCTTTAGGTGGGCGTCCAGGTGATCACATGCCACGGTGATCCACCAGCCTGCAGGTTTCCATTTCAACCAAAGACTCTACCCTCCTCCCCCACCGATTAACTCTCCCTCAGGTAAAGCAGAGGAACTCATCTGTGAGATCAACCTGCAGACGGTTGGCTCCCCTCTTCAAACTGACAGAGCACCTGAACACACCCGTGAAAAGCAAGCGGGACCTGCTTCTGCAAAAAATGCATTCCGCCTGCTGTTTAGTACGACTTCTGAATCACTGTGTGTGTGTGTGTGTGTGTGTGTGTGTATGTGTGTGTGCGTGTGTGCGTGTGCGTGTGTGTACCGTAGCTCACACAGATAAACGCTGGGTCTGAGTACAATATTCAGCAGAGGATTTTACAGCCGAGCCACTACTGTGTGTGTGTGTGTGTGTGTGTGTGTGTGTGTGTGTGTGTGTGTGTGCTCTCCCATCACCAATTAGCTTAATTAAAGTGTTCGGACATAATTTATTGACAGCAGGAGACTCACTCAGAAAGGGGTTGGGAGATGAACCCAATATGTATGAGTGGAAAGATTATGGTCTCTTTTATTCTGTTACGTTATCGGATTGGGTTTGTTGGAGTATTTTGATTTTAGAGCTTTTTGTATTGGGGTTTTATGTGATTTCACTGCAGAGTAACCTCCCTTTGGAATTAATAAAGTGCTCTATCTGTCCAAAATCAGCAGCCTAAACCTGATCAGCCCCAGTCGTTTTACGAGAAGCTGAAGGTAAAACAGCAGCAAAACCCGTAAGATTCACTCAAGGACTGCTGTCAAATTGTAAAACCCGTAATTGAATACATTAAAAGCTTAAAAGACCCTGGTTGAAACCAAACCTCATTGTTCTGGGAGCCAATTAATGCCTCAAAGATCCACTATTACATGCTCAAAGCAGCAGTAGAGCAAATCATTAGACCTACTGAAAGCCCGGTGAAGTCCATTCAAATCAGTCAATTCTGGTAAAATGTATAAAAACAAGTCAAACCCAGCAGCCTAAACCTGATCTGTACCTGTTAACCATTTCATTCTGGTACAAAATGAGGCAGCAAAAACCCTGAAAGATCCCCTAAAACCTGTTTAGAGTGACAGTCCAACACACGATAAGGCTCACAGAACTAAGGCAAACCCTGGCACAGCCTCATGAGAGGTGAGCAACAATGAGACCTGAACAGCACCGATAATCCTCTTTATTCTGGGCCAGACTGACAGTGAAACAGCAGCAAAAGAAAACAGTAAAATTCAGTGAAACCTGCTCAAATCAGATGGCGGGGGCCAAATCCAGGTAAAACCAACATGATGGAAGAAATCAGGTGAAACAGTACAGCCCCATGAAACACACACAAACCAAAATCAACCCCAGCAAAACTTGGTCAAACCCAGCCAGACCAGCAGCCTGAACCTGACCGGGCCCCAGTGAACGAGTTCCTCTATGTGACGGTAAAACAGCAGCAAAATCCAGTGAGATTCACCAAAACCTGCCTCAGCAGCCTAACGCATGACCAGAGCCGCTGGAACCTGCTGAAGCCCAGTGAAATCCATTTAAACCCAGTGAAACCCAGCAGAAGCCGGTGAAGCCCTGCAGCCTGTAGCCGGATCACACACCCAGCGGAGCCCAGTGAAACCCAGTCCGACCTGGCCGGACCCGAATCCCGACAGGGAGGGACGCAACAAATTGTGACAATTCTCGTTTGGTCTGCGGCAACCAGCAATTACGCACACACGCGCGCGCGCGCCACACACACGCACACACACACTGCGGGGACGGAGGCAGTAATCGCGCATATATATATTTTGTCTCCACTCACCGTGCGCCGTGGTGTGAGAAGCCAGCAGCCAGCAGAGCAGCAGCAGGTAGAAGCCTCCCGTCCTCCCCCTCCTCCGCGCCGTCACCTCCCAAACATCAGCAATACATCCAACCAAACCCGGCTCCATGCTGCCCTGCCCCTGTCCCGATAAGCCCGAGGAACCACAGCAGCAAACACCGGCAAAATCCTGCTCTTCTTTGATTCTTTTTGTTTTTTTTTAATCCTCCACAGAATTCAACTGTCAATTAAAAATCAAAATAAGAAGAAAACCCCAGAATGGTGAGTCAGGAGGATGGTGATGATGAGGAGGAGAGAGAGAGGGGGGGGGGGTGTGAAACAACCTCTCCTCTCCCCCAAAATAACCCTTCCCGATCGGGCTTGGATCCCAAACTGAAAAAGAAAAAAGAAAAGACAAATCCCCAAAAGATACGCTCACGCGGTTAGTTCCCGTCTTTTCGGGGTGAGAAATAAGTTCCAGTAACTACGAAGGCTGAGTCTCCATCACTCCTGCCGGTGCGGCTGATTCCCATTCACACAGATGCGAGGAGGAGGGGGGGAGAAAAAATCCACGCTGCCTTCCCGGAGGTCTGCTCCGTCTGCCGGGGAGGACGGATGGAGAGGGTCGGTATAGGAGGAGGAGGAGGAGTGTGGAGGGAGAGAGTCGAACACTCTCTCTCTCTCTCTCTCTCTCTCTCTCTCTCTCTCTGTGCAGTCTCGGTGATGTATGGCTGCCTCTTCTCTATAGGTCTGTACAGCTGGAGAGAGGGGGGGGATAGAGAGGCCTAGGCAAAGTACAGAGCTATTGATCTACAGAGGCTGGAGGTAAAGACCGGAGCTGGAGCAGGCTGGTGGGGGGGGGGGGGGGGGGGG
>NW_022280046.1:9522600-9527062 GCF_004355925.1 Anarrhichthys ocellatus
CTCTGGTCGCACCGGGTACTTTAACACTTCAATTATACCTGAGAGCAAACGTTCATTGATTCATCAGCATGCGCTCTGTTAAGGATTATGAATACTTTTTTTTGGTAATTTTTTTATTACATCGTTTATTATTTTATTTGCTGTACAATAAATATGATTTTACTACGATTGTATGGAAGTTCATTTGCATAAAGAAAATAAAAGAAGAAATTATATAGTTAAAAAATGATCTTGGTAAACCAAAGTTATAAGAGTAAATGAAGATAGTAAATTAACATTTTGCCTGAATATTTCATGTATTTTTGTTAATTTGGCATGTCAGAAGTCTGACATAAGTCAAACGTTGAACTCACAGGTTTGACGGAGAATATCAACATTTGTACTTATTTCTCATCATTTTCGACGTGAAGAGTCAACTTTTAAATTCGTTTCTCGTAACTTTCGACATTTTCAGTCAGCTCATAATTTTGACTCACTGTGTATAGATCTATTTGAATCATCTTTAACTTTTTATTTTCCTGGCAGAAGAAAGCAAGTTGAATTCCTGCACAGTGTCAGCACTGAGTTTATTAGAGGTTCAATGTTTCAGATGATGACCCACGACTGGAGAATTCATTTCTTTTTTTATCTTGCTTTGTTTGTTTTTCCTGCACATTTGTCTGCTAATTAAACAACACTTGGTATTTCTTTACCAAGCAAGAATTGGCTTCCACGGCTTAATGATTCAGATTCAGAAAAACATCATTGCCTATCTGACTAAATTTCCATACCAGCGTCACAGCATATAGATTTATGCATCACAGGATGAAAACGGGGCCAACTCCACGACACAGCAAACTCAAGCTTTGAGGCTCTGTGAGCAGGCTGCTAGTGAGGCGATACACTCTTATTCTCAGTTTATTATGCAGTTATTAAACATCGTAAAAACAGAAAAAAGCAGTAAAACAGATGTGACAGAAGAGGTCAAAAAGTCATCAGGCGATAAAGTAAACCCACAACTTAAGCATAAAAAACTAATACTAAATATGTGATTTGGTAAAATAATATATCTATACAAACAAAATAGGAAAATAAGATGGAAAAAAATGTGTATAACGTCAATCACTTAAAAAATTGCCATCCTAATAAGTAAACACAGTATGAAGCTCTTCAATATAAGACTGAACCGAATATTTGGATGAATTCATGATGATTATTTGAGAGACTAAATACAACCTCTTTGCTCCCTGCGCCTTACTCGCACCAAGCTTATGTATCTGTTGAACCCTAACCCTATTTTTTAGCCCTCTGCTCGAAAATTGCATACCCATACTAAAAAGAGTATATCTCTGCAACCACAAGGTGTATTTGAATAATTTTGGTGTTATAATAAAGGGAACACTTGTGAGATTTGTTCAGATGTGTAAAATCAATATACTGGTGAAGAGTAAATGAAGATGGCACACAGCACAAATTGAAAGGTTTCAGGTTCGCCTGAAAAAAATAGCACTTTCAGGATGATTATCTCTTTTGAACGATGCAGCTGAAAGTTTAAACCTCTCCCAAATCATAGCACAACATGTGAAGAGTCCATCTGCAAAGTTTGACATTGATAAAGTGAAGCAGAACAAAATTAGAGAGGTTTTAGTACGGAGAGGTCAGGTGAGGTCACCAAAATGGTCATTTTGGAACCATCTGTTCCATTTTAATTTTCTATCCTATATAACTATATATTTCACTTGTTTTATCGCTAATGGTGTTCAATACATCCACATACAGCAGTTTGGCTTTGTTTTGAGAGCCAGAATCCTCTCTGAGCCCTCTCTCTGTGTCTCCGCGTCATGGAGTTTTTTCCAAAATCCAGTCCTCTGTGTCTACGCGGACTTGTAAGTCAGCAGCCCATTGGTCTATTTCAGTGGTTCACACCTCTTTCGACGCGTTAGAGCCAATAGAATTGAGCTAGAGCCACGTGGAAAAGATTGACAGCACTGTTAGCCAGTCAGAATCAACAAGGCACCGTCTCTCATGAAGCGTAAAATCCGATAAGCCAAAAGTCAAATCCTCCCCCCAGATCCCTATGCTTAGATTACACCCCCTGTATTCACGGAAGGAGTTCACTGATAAACAGGATATCCGTTGAACAGATATCTGAGTGAAAACAACGGGATATTATACTTTGTCTTCATGAAAACGGCGAAAGGTGAGGTGCGTTTTCTGATAATAATCGAAAAAGCGGTTTGTGTTGCTGGTGTTTGTTGGCTCATATCTCGGTAATGGTTTCACGGAGAGAAATATTGAAGATATCTCCGGAATCTGTGTAGAATTGGCTTGCTTACTGGCATCTCAGTTTACTATGTTAGCATGTAGCTATCTCTCGGTAGCTCCTGACATGTGTGGAGTCTGCTCACTCATGGCCAAATATGACTATGATATTTTGGTCATTCTTATAGTTGGTTGTTTGAGTTGTTAGAGTTGTGTTTGGAGCATGTACAAACGGCTTGAATATTATTGTAGCCCAGGTTCTGAAGTTTCATTTGGTATGTGATATCATTATATTCGTTTCGTGATGAGTGTATTTTTTCAATGGTATATGGTAAACTGTTAAACCCGACGTCGTGTTTATGTGTGAGCAAAAGTGGAGTAGGACACGTTCTAATGCACTTTAGATAATATGTATATTGTTGAAATAGGGCACATAATGTTAACCCTGGTCACCACTGTACGTTATCTTGTTTTTATGCAACCCAGTCAACAGAGTGTTTTTTTAGTATTGTACATTTCTGCAAACCACGGGATACATTGAATGTTGACGATTCTGAACCAAAAGTATGTTTCATAAATATGTTCCATGTCAACAAAACTACTTGGTTCAGGTTAGAGAAAGAGATCACGGTTTTTTCCCACAGGACACATGCAGTGGTCTCCTGGGTGAAAGTCCTGTGTTTGTTTGACCCATCCATCACCTCTTTCTAGCTCGTTATGCTCGTTATTATACAGTATTATTATGATGTTATTATACGAGTAACATTCAATAACATTCACTCGATATATTACATCACTTGCTCTGCGGCGTGGCTTGTTGTACTACATAACTGGATCTGACCACAAACAAAAACATCTATTATTAAACAACATATTATTTGTGGTTTGCAGAAAAAGTAAATTTTTCTTGGCAACAAGGTAGTTTTATGCTAATTGGCAATGAATACAAAGTTCAGCTGAGAATGATGGGAATGTTATTAGTTTTGCAGATATTTGCTCATAAAAGTATCAAAACAACAATTACCTCAGGATTCACCATAGATGTCTCTACAAAATTGAGATAACTTGATAATTCAGTCTGGACTAAACTGTTGACCTGACAGACTGACATTTCCATCACTAGAGCCATGCCGCTAGCAAAAAATTAAAGATTAGTTAAGCACCACACTATCTCAGAGATTACCGGTTCTCTGTCTGTGAAGATGTGCAATCAGTCTTGTATTGTGAGAATGAGAGAATGTGAGAGTCCCACTGTAACCTCCTCAGTAACATCTGCAACCTAGCCGCCAGTTTAACAGACTACTAACACACTTAACTTCAGAAACTTTCCGAGAAGAACTTTTTTATGACTGCACGTACACTGATGTGTACACACACACACACACAATACATGCACATCCCCAGACAGACATGTCACTCGAAGACACACAAACCTCAGGTGGAAACGCATCAGATCATCAGTGTGTTTCTGCTCTCAGTGCGAGTCTGATCAGCTGATAACAAACCTCTCACACACACACACACACACAATTACCTAATTACTGATTATCAGACTGAAGTCACAGCAGACAAAACACTGCAGCCCTGTCTTTGTGTGTGTACGTGCATGGATGTGTGTGTGTGTGTGTGTGTGTGTGTGTGTGTGTGTGTGTGTGCTTGTATCTGTGTGTGTGTTAGAGAGAGAGGTCCTGTCTAACAAAGCCTTCGTTATTCCTCATTGAAAACCCTCCAATAGGAGCCAATTAGACCACAATGCAGCTGATAGCATGTATTTTATCAGGCTGCTGCCTCACTCCCCCTCCTCTGGTGGCCGCGATCGAGGTCTGCATCTTCATTGAAAAGCCGACTTAGCCTGATATATTCAGGATTCCCCTCATCCAGCCGAGACCACGTCTGGAGGAAGACGAGTCAAATCCAGACGGATTGAAGATGTATCACTGTTCATATCAGAGGCTTCTTTAATTCAAAATTGTTGTGGCCTATAACACCTGAAGCCCCGTGAGTGAGATGACCACACCCATCAGTCGAGAAGGTCCAGTTGCTATCCATTTGATTGAATGCAATCTTTCCTGCCTCTTGTCCTTTTTCCTTCTTTTTACCTTCTCTGTTTCATCACAAAGATCAGCAGCTCAGATCGACCACCAAAGCAGAGGCAGACAATGAAACCCCAGAACGTGTGTGTGTGTGTGTGTGTGTGTGTGTGTGTGTGTGTGTGTGTGTG
>NW_022280046.1:9527072-9544140 GCF_004355925.1 Anarrhichthys ocellatus
TGTGTGTGTGTGTGTGTGTGTGTGTGTGTGTGTGTGTGTGTGTGTGTTCATCTACTGTAAGAACGGATATTAATGTCGGACGGGAAATTAAAAGGCAGGTTTGTGAAGACTGTGTGAGTCTGTGTGTGTGTGTGTGTGTGTGTGTGTGTGTGTGTGTGCGACCAGTGTGTTCAGTGCAGGGGTCTCTGTTGGCAGCCTGATATGAATACACACATAATGTATTAGATTTGTATGCAGCTTGGTGCTGTTGGACTGGACACGAAAAGACAAACACTAGAGAGGTCCACAGACTTCTACGCTTCTCTTCTCTTCTGTTTGGTCAACCAAACGCTTCACGCAACGCAACGTTTTAAGCAGACTGAAATGTTATTAACTTTCATGAACTGAAAACACACTCTGAAAGGGTTAAAATTGAGGGACAAACTGATATCAGATCAGTCTCCCTTCTTCTCAAAATCCCCTCTGAGAAGAAGACATCGTCATGACATCATATGTCAGAGCTGTGGAGAACAATACATCGGTGAAATATCAAGGACCCTGAACAACAGACCGAATGACCACAAGAACCGGACAGCAACTATTTGTGTACACCAGATCAAAACCACACACAGCATCCACTGGGAGGAGGTCAAAGGTCATGGACTGGGTGCCGTGAGTGACGCGGCGCTCTGCAGCACACCCTTTTGAGCTGAACGTTTGTTTAAATGCCCTGTTTATATTGGTACTCGCTTTGAAAGCCCGCAATGGAAGAGTAACTGCGGATTTGTTCAATTTAAATTAGGAGTTATGTAGATGATGCCGCCTCATTTCACTACAAAAACCTGAGGAAGGTTGGAGATCTTCATGGAGCTGAAGAAGGCCTACTTGCTGTTGGCTATATGTTGCATAATTCCCAGTAAATATCACAATATAAAATGTGTGTTGTCTGTTTAAAAAGTACAAACGTCCGAAGACAGTAAGTACCACTCACTCATCTTTAAAGTGGTTCAAGGCCCAATCCCAGTGTCCCCCCTAATGCCGTGTTCACACCATGCGAATTCATTGCGCCGCAAATTCGCGTCAATCGCGCCGCAGGTCTCACTGGGGACCATTTGTGTACATTTTGCACGAATCGCGCCGGAGAGGGGGCGAGGCTTATCGGCCTGAAGCCGTTCAACTGTCCGCCATTAACCATGGAAAAAATAACCTATATTTCTGCTTAGTACGTGTTGTGGAAGTCACAGATATCCCGGGAAAGTAAACGCCGTCATGTCTGGGTTCATAATATTGTTCAGAGGAGCTCCGTGGATTTTATCGAGCTGCATTCACTGTGTCTAGCAAGCCACACGTCGCTGTTTACTACAGCTGTATGTACACCAAATAAACTGATTTGGCTGTGATTTAACGGCAATAAACCGACAAAAAGGGACTCCGAAATAACTACGTAATGATGCCGATTTGTAGGCTACTTGTCTTCTCAATGGAGCGGATGGATCGGTGCTAGGGTATGCTAACATTGTAGCAGCTCCACCAACACTCAGACTAACGTCATCTAGACGTAAATACGGCAGCGTCTATTCATTGTTTGTACCATATGGTTTACACACAAACATTTATACACATAGTTTGGTCCGGTCTCTATTGATATGAGGTATCGTAGAGCTCTGGGTGAACACAGACGGCTACAGTAGTTATTTCCTGATTCAACAATGGCAGGAAGTCAGTGATGACAGGGGAAGCAACTTAACGCTGATAGGCTATCGCGCCACAGCGTCACGCGAATATTTCGCCGAAGTTGAAAAATTTCAACTCACGCGTTTGGGGCAATGGATGCGATGGACGCGATGGACGCGAATTCGCCGTGCCATCGCAAATTCGAGCCACGCCAGTCTCATCGCGTCTGTGCATAGACTTTGTATGTAATCTACTCGCGCGAATAATTCGCGCCGCGCTTGGTGTGAACACAGCATAAGGCCCTGAAACCTCAGGGTCTTAATTGACATCACTGGGTAAAGGGCGAGGGCTTGAAATGGTGTAAATACGACTTAGACAGCACTTTGCTGCGACATTCTACATCACCATGACAATGTCATCACATGTTATGTACAATTGTGGGTATTTATTTTATACTCTTTACTCCCTGATTTAAACGTGTTTCAGGATCTTTCCTCACGAGATGAGGCGTCATTTTCAAATAATCTATTTTTGTTCTTGTACTGAAGAACTGAAATGTTGACTGAATAAATATGTGTAATATAAAGTCTCTGCTTGCATTCCTCTGATTTCATGTGATTTTATGTACCATCTTAATGTTAATGCTTCTGAGTAAATGTAATATTCCAGGCTTGTGCCATGTGCCGTCCTCTTTGTTAAACTTTTTTACGTCTCCATGCTTCGACTGGTAACCCCATGTTTAATGTCACATTGCAATGAATCGTGGGTAATTCCCTCCAGGCAAAGTCTGTAGAAATGCATTCATAAAGGGCTGAAAATGTCTGTGAGAGAGTCCTCAAACACTTTGAGATTTGACAGTGGGACAGAACTAAACCCTCACGGACTTTCCGGGAACGCGCCCAATCTCCCACTGTCAGTGTGGAGATTGGGATTGGACCTCAGTCTCCAGTCTGATGTGGAGCACTTGGCTGATAGATACGTGGTTTGTCTAAATAATGTGACGTAACGCTTGCTGTTAGGACACGGTGTCTCTCTCTCTGCGGCCAAGTTCTATGTCATTCAACAACATTCCGGGATGGTTGTTGTTGAATTAGTCCACGTTCAGCTTGACCTAACATTATATTCCATTTTCAATCAAATAATGAGAATACATATAAACACATGTCTGTTCACATATATGTGAATTGACACATAAATATGAAAGGCAGTATATTTAACAGGACAAAGAGCAAACCCAGTGAAACTAAAGATGACGATATTAATTGGATGTGGATCCAAAAGAGTCAGTTGTTTATCTTGTTAGTTTGACTAAGAATGTCACAATAAATTATGCCCAAAGGTCACAGTCTGGATGTTTAGAGTTCTGTGAGGACATTTCAACCCCAGAAAACGCAAATAAACACAAACATTTAACCTTTTAATGAGTTTAGCCAATTCAAGCACTCAATAATTAGACTTCATCACAACGTGTATTTCGAGGGTTCAATATCTCACAAAAAGTCAGCATTTTTTGTGTTCTCCTACAAATGTCCAACAACACGAGCGATCACGGTGCCTGTGAAAGCTCCTACAGCGCAGAACCTGCAACTAAACTAATTGGTAAGGTTTAGGAAACGATTGTGGTTTATATTAAAATAAGTATGTTTGTTACGTAAAAGAATTACGTCATTTTCATAACATTTGATACATAACTTGGGTACTTAATAACTAAATCCACCTACGTTGCGCAATAAAAGTAAGACAAAATAAGTCAATGTTGACTTTTTCTTTCACACAGGACACAAACCCTGTCTCTTGGGTTAAAGTCCTGTCTAGTTTCACCTGTCAATCAACCCTGACCTCATTCTATTGCGCTAGTTCTATTTCACAACATTATTTTAAAGTCCTCTTTCCTCTTCTTGCTGTCAGTTGATTTGGACATCTAGATTCATGCAAGTAACAGGAAAAAAATCAGTGTTCTTGCTGTCTTTACCTAGAGTTTAATACTAGAGCATTATTTCACAACTGAATATTGTGTAATTTGTTGCAGCTTCGTTCTTGCAACTAATGCTCAAATCTCAGATGTGGGAGAGCTGCCTTGGACACATGGACGGGAGTCTTTTCAAAACAGTTTCTGTTCTCAGGTACAAGAATAATCCTCACACAAGAATAATCCCTCTCAATCATCCCTTATGACCCACCAGAAGTGTGTGGCGGTGTCTGTATCTACAGAGACCGTGCCTTCTGCCTGGATTTTCAAGGAAATCAATCTAAAAAGCGATGTAATGGAAATGATCAGCAGGAACGTGGAACCTGAAGTGTACAGGGTTTATAGCTCATGTGTTCAATCAGGTATAAACCCTTCTAAAAGTAGAAACCAGTTCCTGGTACCAATTATCGGTGTTGGCCAGACTGTGGGATAAAGTTGGCCTGTTTAATGCCAGAATCGATACTCAGAGGTGTTATCAGTTTATTAGCAGCGGTGGTGTGCCAGCAACTCCCCTGATAAGGTTGTAATGTAGCCACAGTCCAAACAGCAGCTAAATGGACTGAACAAGCTGCTGTTTGTGTCTGTCGGCTGGAAGTCGGATTGTATCTGCAAAACAAAGAGCAACAGAGAGACAGCAAATAGAGAGAGGGGAGGATGGAGGCTTGAATCAATGATGCTCAGCCAGGAGGGAGGGGATGGAGGGCTACAGTCAGCAGGAATGTGAGAGGTAAAGGAATGGAGAGAGGAAGAGGAAGACCAGAGATAAGCTACAGAAGAATTTTGAAAATATGAATTCAACAGATGGAACGCATATGGAAAAGATTTAGAGATTTGATGGTATATACAGTATACAGTGGACAAAGTTACTGTTATGTCACCCATTGGTTTGTGGACTGCCGATTTGAAGCCTTGAGCTCGACAATTTAGCAGTCGCATGTTGGCTTTTCGACGTTACCATCTTGTTTTTCTGCAATCAGAAGTGACAGAAGGGGTTGGAGCTACACCAAGTACAACCAAGCGTTGAATAAGACATTTCATGAACGGAAAACACACCATGAAAGGGTTAGGGTTCTAAGATGAAAACACAGACAACTCCAAGAATGCTGTGGTAGCGACCTGTCAATAACAAGGTGGCCCGCCCTAAAGCATACTCCTCTTTATGGTCTATTTGACTCTAAATGGACCATAATTTACTAAATGAACATCATGCTCTATTGAAGAAGACTTGAAACTAGAGATTGAGACCAGAAACTCATGTTCACAATGTTGACTGAGGGAATAAAATAAGTGAGGAGTAGAGTCATTTTCTCATAGACTTCTATTCAATCAGACTTTTTTTGCAACCGGAGGAGTCGCCCCCTGCTGGCCATTAGCAAGAATGCAGGTGTAAGGCACTTCGGCATTGGCTTCTTTTTATAGACCCGGAGGTTTCCGCCTGTTCTGAATGGCCATGTTTGAACGTCCAATTAAGACAAGGTTTAAAAGCAGTTCCTAAAAATGAAAGCTGTGAAATGTCTATGACGATACCTGGCATCAGCTGAATGTCCTTTCCGGGCGTTTTAGCAACGTTGACATACGTTGTACCACAAACGAGCCTCTTCAGCTATTTTACTACAACGTTTATGCATGCAGCATGCATTCAGCAGCATCAGAAAAAACAGAAAAAAAATAAATCACCAAAAAAAACAAATTGTAATGTTGACTTTTGGTTCTTACACGGGACACAAACACCAACATCCTGGGCTAAAATCCTATGTTTGACCCATTCATCCAGCACAACTTCCTCTCAACACGGATTGTCACTCCTTATACGACGTCACATGACTTTCCGGCAGAAAACCTGTAATCAATTTATCCTATGTTAAAGCAGCATCATAGATGCTTAGATAAGCATTTAGCTAAGCTTAGATAAAAGCTTAGTGGCTCTAACAAACACCACATGCTTAAAACATGAGACAGGAATTTAGTTTAATTGTAGATATACATAAATGTCATGAAAGTGTTATAATTAAAAAAGGGCTTTGAGTAGTACTGGGGTGCGATCAGCCTGAAATAAAGCAGCAAACCACTTTTTTAAACAGAAACGGTGGTGTATTAAATAGCATGCAAGCGCACTGCCTTTTTAATATGGCTGATGTACATACATGTTGCTGCTGATTCAGCAAAACATACTTCAATGCCCATTGCCCACCTTTTCAATACCCAGAAAACGTAGCACACCATTTTCAGATTGAATGTACCCCGGTTCTATGGACACTGATCACAACCATTTCACAACCCAAAAAATCATCAAAAATGAAATTTTGTAATTTTATAGCAATAGTATGATCAATATCTCCTGGTTGTAAGAGAGGGTCTGACTTGACCATCATTGACGTGGAAACAACGTCAACATCTGGCCATCTACCATTCACCTCCAGTCTTCGTCACATCAGTGACCAAGGTTCCTTCCACTGAGCTCATTAGAAGATTCAAGCTCCACATCCCATCATCAAGCTCTTCAGCCAGTAGCTCTCTTTACCGCTTCACTACCACCGCCAGTGTCCAGACTCCTTTGGGGGGAATATTCCTATGGCATCAACGTCAGGATGGGGTCTAGTCGCCAAAGACTCTCCACAGTTCTAACTTTACTGTGCACCATGCAATACATTTATTTCTTCACTCTAAATTAAGTCTTTCCTGGTTTGAATTCCATATTTCATTGAATGTGGTTTTGACTTGTATTTTTATTAGATAACTGACTTATTATTATAAATCCATATTACTGTACGAGTCTAGCCGAGGGAAGCAGACAATTGGCAATATTTAACTTAATAAAACAGTGACGGTGGTACATTTGATTTGGAGTACTATAGTGTGGCAAAAGTAGTTTAATAAAACATTTCCAAGCCACACTTTTGTGTTGGTTGAGATGATGAAACTGAATTTTTCATTTGCAGAGAAAAAGAAAAGGAAGACACAGAAACGTCTGGTTATTAATGTAGCCTTACACAACGGGTCGTATGTTATAATACAAATAGTTATTTACCATTTTTCCTGCATTCTCCTACAAATATTCAGCAAAACTCCTGCAGTGCAGATCCAGTTTAGGAAACATAACTACTTAGTCATGTTTAGGAAAAGATCATGGTTTGGGTTCAAATAAGTAGCTTAAGTTTGTTAGGTAAAATTCAAAGATTCATGGATCATTTATTGTCATTATGCAACAGATGGATGCACAATGAAATTCAGTTGTACCCCATTTGTACCACAACAAACACATGACAAATAAAACAAAAACAGTAGTACATTCCTGTAGTGCATTTTTTTATTTATTTTTTGCATCATAAGAAATGTAAACAGCAGCAACAGAGATAATCTTCTGGTCAGATCATATGGCCGACATCTTCACATTAAAAACTCACCATGTGGAAGACATTGTCCACCTTTTGTGACTGTTTGAGCACCAAGCATCATAATGTAAACAGTCACTGGAGTCGTGACAAAAGTAAGTTCAAATAAGTTAGCCTTCTGGTTTCACACAGGACATAAACACTGGTCTACTTGGTGAAAGTCCTGTTTGTTTGTTTCACCCATTAATCGATTCTG
Organism: Anarrhichthys ocellatus; assembly: GCF_004355925.1. NCBI lineage: Eukaryota > Metazoa > Chordata > Actinopteri > Perciformes > Anarhichadidae > Anarrhichthys > Anarrhichthys ocellatus. Next base: position 9,534,283 of record NW_022280046.1, read on the forward strand.
ACCTCCTTCCTGCACAGACTTTGTTCCTGTTTATACTTCATCACCTGACTTCCTTAGAGGCAGCCCTGCACGTCCTGGCTCACGATTACGTTGGTTAAATACAGATTACAGTGCATTGCTTTCCGTAGGTATAATTACAAACAGAATGAGAACAGTCTGGTCTGGAACACAAAATAAAACATTCAGATCATGTAAAGAGAACTAACATGTAAAGTGAAAGGCTAACTTTCCTCAAGGCCTCTGTGACACACACCAAGGTTATATGTATCAGACAGATTTATTAAGAGGGACATATAAAGGCACCACCTACAGAACACGCCTAAACAGAAACAAATATATAGCCACTCACACACACTGTGTCTGTTCACAGGCTCCTCAAAGGCCCCCCCCTCTGCTTCCTCCTCCTCAGTATTCTGGCGGCGGCGATGAGCGCTGCCAGCGCCTATCGATCAGACATTTAGCTGAATGTTCTCATCGAACAGCCGGCTGCTGGGGATGAGACGCACGTGGGCAGACTGGGAAACAGCCTCACACTCACACACACATAGACACACACACACAGAAGAAGGAGAAGAAGTGGCGGAGGCTAAATGAGGGAACTGATATCGCTGACCATTGATACATACTTAACTAACGAATAATTATGTACTAATTAAATAACAATCCACTAATGCCTGCATGGCCAACCGTATTTAGACGAAAGCGCTCAGATAGTTGAATGTGTCATTCCAAAACAATGGGCATTAGATTGCTGCTGTAACAGCCTCCATTCATCTGGGGAGGCGTTTACACCATGTTAGAACCTGGCTGCAGAGATTTGCTTCCATTCAGACACCAGAGCTTTATGCTGACTGGTGCAGTACTTGTTCAGAGTGTGGCCTTTGGGGGCCACGTGGCTATTTGAAACGTTGCCTTTGGGAGCGCATGGCTGTTTGGAGCGGGCCGACAGAAAGTTACCATATTAGGACTGCGGGCGAGTGACATAGAAAAACAGGAAACAGCTCTGGTAGCTATAGCAACCTATCAATCACAAGGTAGCCCTCAATCATGCTGTATTGAAGAAGACTTAAAAGTAGCCATTGAGACCATAAACTCATGTTTACAATGTTTACTGATGTAATAAATCAAGTGAGAAGTAGAGTCATTTTCTTATAGACTTCCATACAATCAAACTTCTTTTTGGGGGAACTGTGGCTCAGTGGTAGAGCAGGGTCGTCCTTCAATCAGAGGATTGGGGGTTTGATCTTCGGCTCCGCTAGTTCATGTCAATGTGTCCTTGGGCAAGACACTTATCCCTAAATTGCTCCCGTTGTGTCAACAGTGTGTAAATGTTGTATGATCGTTAGATAGAGTCCGAATGTGCAGGTGGCACCTTACATGGTAGCTCCTGTCATCAGTGTATGGATGGGCGTGAATGATGACATGTAGTGTTGAAGCGCTTTGAGTGGTCGGAAGAATTGAAAAGCGCTATACAAGTACAGTCCATTTACCATTTTAGCAACCGGAGGAGTCGCCCCATGATGGCCATTCGAGAGAATGCAAGTTTAAGACACTTACATATTGGCTTTACTTTTCAGAACCAAAGGTTGCCGCCTGTTCTCAACACAGTTCGCAGAGCCCTGATGCGCCGCCCCCTCTACTGCATAGAGCATTATTGAATGTGTCGTGTGTCCAAATTACATCAACCTCAACAGTGCACATCGTTGGGTCCCTTGCAATACACCCGCCAAGTGTGAAGTCAATCGGAGAAAAAGTTCTCTAGATATTCAAAGTACACACACAGACACATGCACACAGCCTGACAGATCCCTTGCTTTATAGCTACATGTTGGATGATAAAGCTGGCTCTCACCTCTCCGTCGGGTGTTGGATGGGGTTGAGGTCAAGGCTCTGCAGGCCAGTCAAGTTCTTCCACACTAGACTGTGAAAACCATTTCTTCATGGACCTGACTTTGGGTATGAAGGTGTTGTCCTGTTGAAACAGAGTTAAACACAAACTGTTACAAAGTTTGAAGCACACTGATGACCAACAGATCACTGTGAAAATGTAGCAAAGACTTAATTACAACAAAGGCTACATCCACACTACTACATTTCCATTTTAAAATGCATACCTTTTGCTAATTTTACACTGAGCGTACACACTACGGAGTTTTAGAGCACTGAAAACTAAGGAGTTTCGAAACGCTACCAAAAGGCAGGTTTTAAAACTCCGGGGTTACCTCGTAGTGTGGACAGACGGACCCGTAGCAGTTTGAAAATGATGATGTAGAAACCCGCGTTCGCTACTTGATTGGGTCTTAGCAGTAACGACGTGTCCTTCCCTGATTCGTCACGCCCCAATCACATGACCCTTTTCCAAAAGAAAACAAACAGCCAGGTCTACCAGTGATTCGTTTCAACATGGATAAAGGATTATAAGCATTTCTGGCCTTGTTGTCTATATGCTAGCAGCTGTTGTGCAGTTAAATTCTGCATTTTATAATTCTACCTCTGCCGACCTGTGGGGGAAGCAAGTTGTTAGTTGAGCGATTAGCGAGTGGTGTGTCCAGCGCCATTATCAGATGTACGGAGCGGACATCTAAAGTCACATTTTTTGACTTTTCAGAGAGATGATATTAGTGGAACAGAGGCTAATCTAACCAAGAAGTGAGGCTGGAGCTTTTTTCAACTCGTATAAAAGCTCGGTTTATGGATCGTTAGATATTATGACATTAATACGAAGATAATATCACCGTCTCATCTAGAGCACAACAGATCTGACTCTAATTACATCTGTGTATTATATTATGTGTTGCAGATGTATTCTGATGTGTGTGTCAATATTTTAGCCTAATTTTTTCAGTTGCAACTCCAGTGGTGTGAAATAGACCTGGGAGAAAATAAAAACAATCAGAATATTGTCTCATCATATATGCATATCATATATTCACTCATGTGCATCAACTTCTTGAGCCGTGTTTTACAGTGCGACATGTCGGAGTCATGTCTTACACGAAACTTCTTATCGTGAATTGTGTTTTTATATTTATTCTTTATTTGCTCCTGTGACGACTCCAGGGCCTCTGCCAGGAATTGTCTGTCTTTCAGTGTCCCTGGGTCCTGGATCGTTGGAGAGTGAGGCCATCAAGAAGATCGGAGGCAGCTGGCCACTGACTTCGTCTATAAGACCCGCCCCATCCTGAGGGAGAGTTGGCTTCTTCCCCCCTGACACACCTGGTGTGCTGCACAGAATGTCTGGCAGCAGTATTACCTGAGTTGAACTGGCGGCACGTTTTTGCCTACCAGCGTTCGCTATGACAATGCTCATTTTTGTTGCAATTTGAAATGTCCTGGCCTTTGTGGAATACAGGTCTTTGTTTGGTTAACTCCTTGCCTGAGTTTTCATGATAATTTGCTATGGTTTTAGAGCCAGACCATAACACTCCCAAGTCCGTTTCACACTGTCATGTCCATGTTTGTGATTGGTCATATGCTGCAAACCCCGCCCCTCTATGTGAACGTGCTCACAGCCAGAAAATCCCTGGGTTGATTTACCGAGTTGATAACCACCTCCGTAGGAACGTTTAGCTGGATCACGGTTGTTAAGGTTAGTTAAACCAGAAAACCAAAAGATACCCTGGGTATGTTGAACTTGCTTTGTAGCACAGGCTACAGCTCGTTCAGTGTTACATGAGACGTTCAGAGGATTGTCTGCAAAACACCAACGAAAGGTGACATGAAGTTCAACGACAAGATCAACATCAGCTCAGGAGGTTAACCGCCAGTCGAGATAATCAGGGGACTCGCACATCTGCCACATAGCGCAGCATCACAGACAGACGGACACACAGAGACACAAAGACAGTTAGTAAGAGGAGATAAATCAGAGTGAGACAGTTGTAGTCAGCAGGTGGAATGATGGAGAGGAAACTAACGGTCAACTTCCCTTCAGTGTGTGTGTGTGTGTGTGTGTGTGTGTGTGTGTGTGTGTGTGTGTGTGCATGACCCCTCAGGTCAGATCTATAATGAAAGATCCTCTCCTCCATCTCACTGCTGTGCCCTTTGCACTGCTCCTGACACACACACACACACACACACACGCCAAAATAGAAAAGAAACAGCATGTGTGCATTTCCTCACACAGTAGATCCCAGAGAATCACACATGTGCACACATTTTGTTTACAGTACCATATTCACATACATTAATATAGGGCAGCAACAACACATAGATTAGAGTGATTAAAATCCATTTACAAAATAGTCTGCAACGAATGATCATCATGGATTAGTTGGGTCTATATCATGATGCACGGCACACGATGTGGCTACGGATAAAGCTTTGTTTATATGCACTAGTGCATGGCACCCTAGCGTGACCCTCCGCAGATGGCGCGTGAGCTCCGTGCACGCACAAAGGCGTTAATGCCCAACGCAGTGTTCGTTGCATTATTCTCTAAAACGCCAAACTGAAATGAACTGTTGAGAGTCAAAAAGATAACGAGTGGAACCGGCAGAACGTCATAAATCAACCTCCACAATGCTGAGGAGGGATTGTAATTATCTATCAACTCGTATCTCATATTCATGGACTACTTTGTATCCTTTATAAAAGCCCTGTAAAAAAAGTAGTAAAGTATTACATGCATTATAAAGAATCCACAGATGAAAATAAGGAGTGGACATAGTAACTTGTTTTTTTTGCAACCAGTGAACGGAAGTGACCATATTTGGACTGTGGAGTAGTGACGTAGAGACGCTCTGGTAGCGACCTGTCAATCACAAGGTAGCCCCGCCCTAAAGCACACTCTGCTTTATGGTCTGTTTGACTCTGAATGGACCATCATTTCCAAAATGAACATCATGCTGTATTGAAGAAGACTTGAAACTAGAGATTGAGACCATAAACTCATGTTTACAATGTTTACTGAGGTAATAAATCAAGAGAGAAGTTTGTTATAGACTTCCATACAATCTGACTTCCTTTAGCAACCCGAAGGAGTTGCCACCTGCTGGCAGAATGTTTAAGTTTAAGGCACTTCAGCATTGGCTTCATATTTTAGAACCGGATGTTGCCGCCTGAACATGTAAATAGTGCTTTTATTGGTGAACTATTTGCTTACGCAGGCCGAGATTCCGTCATTTTCTGGCACTTGCACCGGCTAAACTGTGGCGACCAGAAACTAATGTTAATCCTGCCACACAAGGTTTAACTGACATAATCTGGTCTGTTATGTTTTCCCTTTGTTGGATCCGTGTCATTTATTCAGTCTGTTTTCTGTTGTTTCTCTCCTCTCCTCTCTGATCACTTCACTTCACTTCCTGCCTCTATCTTCTTCTTCTTCTGTGGTGTTTAACGGCAGCTTGCATCCTTTTTGTTGCATTACTGCCATCTTCCGGTTTCAGTCAGTTCCTATGTTCCCAACTACTAAACTTTCCCCATCAGTCCCGTTGCTCGCAAAAACTTTGTAAAGCACCTTCCTCCCAGATTACTAGATCCCCACTCTGTTATATTATTCAGCTCTCTTCCTCTCATCCCTGCATGGTCTTTGCATTTCTCCCAGCATGCCCCTCCTTATTCCTGCCTCTATATGTTTTCCCGCCAGTTTGGATTTGTGGCCCCGTCCTGATTAGTTTTACCTGTCCCTCGTTAGCACTTCAGTCACCAGGCCTCCTGCTCACCTGTTCCCACTTCCCCCGTGTGTCACTTATTCTTAAACAAGCAGCTCCTTTGTGCTTTAGGTTTTAGTTGTTGTTTTTTAAGTTTTTAGGTCTGCCAGCTGTACCTGCTTGCCTTCTGGACTGTGTACCTGTTAGACTTTTCTTCTTTATTAAAGTGTCGTCATTGTATCTGCTCAACTCAGAGTCTGCATTTAGGTCCTTCCTGCCTGTCCTGCTCTCCAAATCGTGACGTTAACTCTATTTAACCAGGAAAGTGATTAAAAACCTCTTTAACAGCCAGGCTACCTTGTTATTGACAGGTTGCTACCCTACCAGAGCCATATACGGTGTCTCTACGTTACTCCTCCGCCATCCAAATATGGTCACTTCCATTCATTTGTTGCAAAAAAGCCAAAATGGCGACAGCCAAAACGTCGACCTCAAGGCTTTAAAACGCCAGTCCACAAACCAATGGCTGACGTCACGATGACTATATCCACTTTTTAGTCTATGGTTTGGCCAAACTTACATGGAAATTTTGAATCACAGACATCAAATACATCAAAGACATGCTTTGTTTAATCCATCGCAGGGCTGTGTCATCACACATGCCCAGTGTGTTCACACAGAGAACGTCAGATGTTTGCTTTATTATTAAAGTGAAGAGCAGCAGTATGTTGCTTCAGTCGAAGAGGAAAGGATTCATTATTGATCAGATTGGTTTGGATCTAACAGCATAAACAGAATCAGAGCAGCTTGAAAAGTGTATTCTGTCTGATACATTTATCCTCTTTCATCTTTACAGCTCTAAGCCACTGTCAAACCACTAAAACGCATTGAGCCCCATTGAGAACAGGAATACTGCTCATACGTTAATTGCATATATCGTATTGAGTGCTGCTAATTGTTTACGAGCTCATTGCTGGTTTGTTTCCGATGTTTTCTGACATTAGACGGTACCGCAACAGTTTATTTCCTCCAACAGCTCTCCGTGTTGCCGGAGACCAAACTCAAGCAGCGCGGCATGTCTGGTGTCTCGTGTAAGGCTTCATCTTCAGTTTCAAAGCTGGATGTGAAGCAGGAAGCGCGGTGGAGGGGGTGCGTTCGGTGAACAAGCCTTATCTAATCTCTTCTGAACTGGGTTCATCTGCAGATCAATGTAGATTAAGCCTTCACATGTGGGCAGATTAGCTCTCACAGCGGCAGCTTTTACAGTTCAAACTCACCCCCGGCTGCGTCACAGATACAGTAGAGCTGCAGATAGGCGGTAATAAATCCTGCAAGGGACATGTGCAGGGGAAAATGAGAGATGTAAAGCGTGGAAAATGGACCAGAAAAGCGAATGAAGAGATTCCTGCAGTCATTACAGCGACGGCAGCAGGACGTTGCGCTAATATGAAGATTTAATGGAGAGCCTTGGGGGCTGCATGTAGTCATGAGGCAGAGAGAGCGTGGAGGACAATGACAGATGGAGAGAGAGAACGACAGTGATGGAGTGAAGGGGGGAGACGTGAAACTAACCGAATCAAAAAGAGAGGTATAACCAACAGTTGTTTCACTCTGCTTTGGGTTACTTTGGTATTTTTCATCCTGGACCCTATTTGACCATGTGTTTGTGTCTAAGTGACTAATAGGGACGACAGTTTTTGAAATTGGTCCGTTATTGAGGGAGTACGCTGTAACCCGGAGCCACGGAACGAGCTGTGAGCACAATTGCGCAGCGTCAGTGTAACGTTGCGTGGTTGCTTTAGACACTGACAGACTCAGATTGGTACTTTATAAGTGTCTGACAAACCCAAAATAAAACGTTTTAACCAGTCTGTCTGTAATTGTGTCCAAGTCCAACTGAAGGAGAATTCTCATTGGGAAATCTGAATATTGCGCAGCAACAGGTCCAACTCTTTACTGCTTTCTTCATATATGTCCGGCTGTCTCCCGTGTTTCCCCGTTGTCTTCCAGCAACATCAGTCAATCAATCAAGTTTTATCGGCAACATGTCATCTTGTGAGATTTCAGAACAAGACCTCTCATTCCATGATGTCAGACACTCGTAACAACAATCACAGCCTGTCGGTAACAAAAACAAGCCCTTTTAGTGGAATGGCGGTGCCAGTTTACCCCGTAGCAGATTACATCTGCAGCGCTCTGGTTTAGTCCTGGACCAATTTCAAAAGTTGTTGTCCCTATTAATCGGTCTGACACAAAAAAGTCCCGGTTGAAAAATACCGAACTTATCATTTGTAACAAAGTTAAGTGTGATACATGGTAAATGGTAAATGGACTGTACTTGTACAGCGCTTTCACACTACATGTCATCATTCATCCACTCACACCCATTCATACACTGATGGCAGGGGCTACCATGCAAGGTGCCCCCGGCCTTCTGAACAATCTAACCATTCATACCCAAACACACACCGAAGGCACAGCATTTGGGAGCAATTTGGGGTTAAGTGTCTTGCCTAAGTGCACATCGACATGGACTAGTGGAGCCGGAGATCGTTCCGCCGATCTTCTGAAATCTACTTCCCGGGTGCTGCATATTAGCTGCCTACTACTCCTAATACAAGGATGGGTTAAATGCAGAAAGCATATTTCACAGTGTGCTGTGCTGTGTGTACATGTGTGACAATTTAAAAAGAGTGGGTGTGTGTGCATTTCGCAGGAAACATGAATGCCCTCGTTAATGTGACAGATTGCCACAAAGAGCTAAGAGCTCCAATTCAGTGTCGATGTGGATTCTTTTAGTGTTTGATAAGGCCGAGGACTTCATAGGTCATATCTCACTGACGGGGACATTGATCTGACAATGCCCAGTCACGGCTGAAACGCTGGTGTTTTTATGTAAAAGCTGCTGTTTGTTCTTTCTGTTGTTGTGGGTTCACTGGTAGAAGCTGTCTTTTTGCCATGCTTGTTTAACTGTCGACAAAGAAATTACTTTTGTGAAAACAAAACTTGTCTGCAGTCAGATAAAAATAAATGGAAAACAGCAGCAGCTTCACACTGCGTCACCACCGGGCGCACAGTCTGATAACTAATGTAACCATTGAATTTCAATGAGTCCCTCTGAGGAGAGAATATTCTGAATAACTCAGCCTGACTGACAGCTAAAATCCATTTTATGGCGCAGATTCACTTCCTACCAATCACATATGATCTGTCCTGTGATGTTCACGGCCTTGTTACAAAATATATCAGTACACAATATAACATCATTCCAAGAACAGAGGAAAATTAGCAGCATCGTATAGAATAAAATAAACTGAAAATACCTGGTCAGTTTAAATATATAAATATATGTACGTCTGTAAACACTCACGGAACACATTCCAATTACAATGTGATCAGATTGTTAAGACCACATCTGGGTGTGGCCAAAAGCTGATTATGCTTTATGAATATTCAGTATAACACCTAAACATCTCGTACTCTAATTGTAGCTGTTCCTATTTAAGCAACAAAATCAAGTAATCCACAAAATCATGAACCAGGAAGTGTAAAGAGCGGCGAATTCTGTGTAGGGGTGAGGTCAGGGTGCATTGGTGGGTCCAAAATCCCGGACCGTCACTCAGGAGACCCCTGTTGCTGTTCCAAGTGAAACCAGAAGTCTAGTTATTTGTCATGTTACTGCCGTAGTTCTTTTAACACAAACGCTGACGCCACTTAACTTCCGTACTTAAGTAACACCACTTATTTAACTCAAACCCCAATCTTTTCTTAAACCAAACCTAAAACAGTTTTTGTTGCCCAAACCTAACCAAGTTGTGAAGACCTTTGCCGAACATTTGTAGGAAAATGCAGGCGGGATCACTTTCCGTAAAACACCATACGAACCATTGTATGAGGATACATTGTTACATTATAAGTAACGTTTGATAGTTTATTGACATCATACCAGCAACATTACTACAGTTTCAATGTCTATATCTGTACAGTATGTCACAGACATGAAGAAAACTCATATTTACACTTTCAAAATAAGAGCCCTTATCCCACGATCCCAATTCATTTGCAAGATCAATCTATTATAGCTAGTGTTGCTGTTATTATTATTATTATTATTCTATTATATTCACCACTACTATTTTTTTTGTTAGTCCTCATTCTATTATTTTATAGCTGTTCTGCTATTATGTTATTGCAGTCTCTTTCTTCCTCTCTCCCCCCCTCTCTCTTCCTTCCTCTCTCTCTCTTCCTTCCTCTCTCCCCCCCCCCC
>NW_022280046.1:9544240-9554871 GCF_004355925.1 Anarrhichthys ocellatus
CCCCCCCCCCCTCTCTCTCTTCCTTCCTCTCTCTCTCTCTTTCTCTCTGTCTCTCAATTCAATTCCAACTTAACTTCCATGGGAAACCTACGTTTACATGGTCAATGCAGGTGTGAAATGAAGACAAAAAATCTCTCTCTCTCTCTCTCTCTCTCTCTCTCTCTCTCTCTCTCTCTCTCTCTCTCTCTCTCTCTCTCTCTCTCTCTCTCTTTCAACCCAACAGGTCCAGGCAGATTGCCACCCACCCAGATCCCGGTTCTGCTCATTGTTTCTACCCGTTAAAGGGGAGTTTTCTTCTTGCCACTGTCGCCTCAGTGCTCGCTCACGAGGGAATGTTGGGTCTCTGTAAATTAAAGAGCACCGTCTAGACCTGTTCTATTTGAAAAGTGTCTTGAGATAACTTCTGTTATCATTTGACACTATTTCATTGAATTGAATTGAATAGACTGTGGAAAATGCATTGCCTTGGACGCCTCCATAAATTAGTGGAGTACAGGCTTTTAATTATGGATTGTTTTATTTAAATGAGCACATGCTTCTTAACCTTTTTCTTTCTAAAATAAATATAAATGACACTTATAATAAATGAAAGACTCTTGCCATTATTAAAGGAAAACTATGTACAAAGAAGGGTCGATCCTCTGATTGAAGGGCGACCTGGTCTACCTCTGAGCCACAGTCCTCCTTTGGCTCCGTGGTGGTGATGTGAAGTCATGTGACCATAGTGTGTATATAGCCTAACATGAGCTTTTTACTTATGCCGAGTGCATTTCAACTTAAAATAATTAGGTGGTGTTTATCTGGAAAGATTATTTTGCTGAAAAAACGTGTACCTATTATGTTTGTTTGCCACAGAGCTTATTTTACAATAAATCCAATTGAAAAATCCCATTGTCTTTTTGTCGGGAGAACCAGTGCAAAGCTAACTTCCTCATGGGCCTACAAAAATCTCTTTCCTGAAGCGCTCTGCTACCATGACCTTGACTGCCATGACTTTGGCCACCTTGAGGCTTCCATATTCTTTTTTTCTGTCACAATCAGGCTTTGCCTTATGTGTTGTGTGTGTGTGTGTATTTCTGTAGCTCCTCACTCTTCTACTCAGCCACTCCCTCAGCACCAGTCTAACTCCCTTCACCTGTCCCTTATCAGTAATCAAGCACTCCCTCATCAGCACAACTCTCCTCACCTGTTCTAGTCACTATTTAAACCCCTGTCTTTCACTCACTCACTGCCAGGTCATTGTTTGTGTTTCGCCTGCCCGTTTGTGTCGTCCTGTTCCCGGTTTCCCCGTCTGCCTGCCTGCCTCGCCTCGCCTCGTTTCCCACTGGATTTCCCCCTCTTGTTTTTTGCTTGGACTCCTTGTTGTATGGTAATTATTTCCTTTGTGTGGAATAAAACGCCTTTTTTCACTTCACCTGACTGTCTGCTGTTGAGTCTGCATGATGTCCCGTGACATTTTCAGGCATTTCCATACTATTAGGCTTCAGGTCAAGTCAAAGCTTCCAGTCGAAATGATCACTTGGATGCTGACGTGGACACTATTTACATGTCAGTTATTATGGTAATGCTATAATTCAGATCAACTCAGCGCCACTTATTTGCTCTCATCTTATTTCAGTAGGCAATCATCTGCAAGTGAACACATTTGGACACCGAAGGATGGGGAATTATTTGTGTTATTTATGTTTCTATCTCATCTCGTCCTAAATAGTGTGGTAAACTTATACAAAACATTGTGTATAGCAATAGATTTGGGTAGTTTTTAATGAAACTAAATAACCAACTTGTTCCTCACTCAACCATAGACTCTATATAATAAGTGGACATAGTCATCGGGACGTCACCCATTGGTTTGTGGACCGCTGTTTTGAAGCCTGGAGTTTGCCATCGCCATCTTGGATTACGGCTATCGCCATGTTGGTTTTTTTGCAGCCAGTTAACGGACGTTACCGTATTTGGAATGCTAAGGAGGGATGTATATGACTCTGGTAGCAACCTGTCAATTGCAAGGTAGCCCCGCCCTAAAACATATTCTGCTTTATAGTCTATTTGACTCTAAATGGACCATCATTTACTAAATGAACATCATGCTGTATTGAAGACTTGAATCTAGAGATTGAGACCATAAACTCATGTTTATAATGTTTACTGAGGTAATAAATCAAGAGAGAAGTAGAGCCATTTTCTCATAGACTTCTATACAACCAGACTTCTTTTTGCATCCGGAGGAGTCGCCCCCTGCTGGTCAGTAGAATGAATGCAGGTTTTAAGACACTTCTGCATTGGCCTGACTCGGCAGGTTGCCGCTTAAACTCAACTCATTGTGCTCAACTCGTCTCATCTACTCTCTGGATCACAATATTAGCAGACTGCATTTTCAACCTCGGCAGAACCCTTACAGCTTTTGATTGTCAGTCTGTCAAGCATTTTCTTTAATTCCAGGGCAGACTTAATATTTCATGTTTGACTGTTAAATTAGCATGTTTTCTCTCTGCGAGTCCAGCTGTGCCTTGTATGCCTGATGAGATTCTTGTGTGATTTGTTGCCCCATCGGTTTCTTACTTTGTCCTTGTGGGAGGCAGTCGATATTACACACTCTGGGACTCAAATTAAGTTTTCATATTGTTTCTTGTTGTCAGATCCATACTCCAGTAGCTCTGAGTCTGCAGCCGGGCCGGGCCACATTCAATACCAATCGTTCTCCCACACATGGTTGATCACCCACAAAAGTGTGTCACAAATTTAACCTCTGGGGAGTTTTTCAGTCTGTTTTTTGTTTTGTTTTTAAAGCCACAAACATCCAATGGATGAGACCCCTGACGGTACACGCATCAGCTGTAACAAGCCAGTACAACTCCCATGAGGCTTCGACGAATGGTCAGGATTAATGGGATATGAAGCTGTCAAATGCTAACAATATAATCAACATTTAGGGATTCCATTTAGTTTCATTGGCGATGCCAATATATTACAAGCTAGCCAGTAGACAATATTGCAATGTGTTGGCCCCAGCCATGTGTCCCCTCAGGTGGCAGCAGTATCAGTTCATGGCGGCTCAGCTGAGATGGTAGGCCTGCTGCTGGATTTTCAGCCCGTAAAAGAAAGCAATGTAAAATGATTGTTGCCTGTACGTGGTCTGGGCTTGCATTGAACAACAGTGGATATAATAACGGCATAGACATAGCCTATTGTGTGATGTTAGTAACAATCATCATTATCACATGTATGTGCTCCTCTAGCCTGCCTAAAGTCACATTTCTGAAGCCCGTTTAATAATCACTGCATATTTATATATTTATACTGTCTATATAAATATGCAGTGATTTATTAATATTACACATATTTAAAAGCATGTGTAATGCTTTACATTAAACATGGGTATGTATATTTACACCCATGTTTAATGTAAAGCATTTTGTATCATATTAGGACATCATTGAAGTAGTTTTTATTACCGAATGTAAGAGCAGAGTGGCGCATCAAAGTCGAGCTGTCTGGTGCTGGTAAATTCCTGACAAGCCTGATGAACATATGCGCACATCTATCAATCAGTTTGCACAAACTCTTTCCACTGACGTTACATGCAATCACACCACCTCTGAAATTTGATTTGCATTTGTTCTGAACACACTCTTAGGTCTGCTGCCCGACGGGTCAGTAGCACTCGTCCCGGAGCTTTTGTAAAGCTTTAGTCTTGTCTGATTCAGGTTTGCTTATTTTCAAATGCAGTACCCAGAGAAGAGTGGAATGGTGTAGTCCTTGTGTTGCAATCGTCTTGTTTTTGTCAGTAATGATAGAACAAAGCAGAGATAGAAATGCTGGTCTCAAAATATCTCAAATGTAGCAGGACCATTCAGGTTCGGCCAGGTTTGAGGTCCATGCAGCTCCCATGTGTGTGGGTGTGTGAGCCTGCCATTTACATGAATGTTTCTTGCTATGTCAGTGTACTTCTCTTAGTCCTGAAGCTGTGTTGTAAATCTCTCTCTCTCCCTCTCGGCTGAGGAGAATGTACCACATTCAATACTCTGTAATAAAACACTCTTTCAATACGCTGGTGCTCATTCACTGGTGCTGCTGTTTGCCAGGTAGTGTTTCTTTACATTTTCTTGAATCAGTGTGTGTGTAAAAGACTCTAAATCATTGCATTGATTTGTTCACAAAACCTACCCCTCTGGAGACCCTCTCCAATGATTACACCTCTCTTTCCCTCTTTGTAAGTAGTGGTATATTAGATTTTTTTTGTTGTGTCATTTCTTGCTTTCGTCAGCATCCTGAAGGAAGCCAACCTACAAAGTAGGCCATATAATCCATACGACAAACTCCCATTTCCCGAAAAATATGGCCCAACTTAGGGAGGGGAAACGTTATTTTCCTCGCTCAACTGGATTCTCAAGAAACATATCGCACAAAAATCAAGTAATGCGTTTGTGTCGAGCTAGCCAGTGCACGGACCAAAAAGTTGTGACTCTTCGTTCCAAACATCAACACCTAAGGAGGTTTGAGTAATAGCGTCATATCAGAACTGCAGAGTGTTTCTTCATTGAAAGAAGAGCAAAGAACGGAACTGTAGGCTTTTGTCGATGGAAAAGATGATTTCGCTCTTCTCCCGAATGGCTTCGGCCAAAGTAGGATTGACAGACGGTTTATCCAATCACCAGAACCAAGTATTGAGAGTGCCTGAGCTTTTTCAAATTCCAAAGTTTCCAATGATGGCTTCTCAGACGGCCCCCTAACCTCGTTAAGGGTTAACAAAAAAAGCGGCACTAGGATAACCTTATATTCCACCTTTGGAGAACGAGAACTTATGAGTGCACAACAGGAAAAAGGACTCTGCCGTACCATGGAAGCAAAGATAAACAACATAGACAACAAAGACACCACCCAAACTACTCCTCCACCTACAAACACCACATCTGCCAAACATAACTACCCATCATCATTCTGATCCAGATCACGAGTTTTGAAATACCGGCCCCAAGAAGACCCACTAACAATCCATTTCACTAACATCTTACATAACGACTCTGTCATCCCTCTGCATCCGTCTTCTTCTTTCTCTGTGGAGACAGGGCTCCTTTATTTCTATTATTAATGATACAGAGAGCCTCCTGCTGACTACTGATCTGCCTCACATGCTTTCAAAACACATTTATAAGGTGGATGATCACCTGCAAACACAAGATGAGATGAGATGGGGATCAAAGATGAGGTCCTGTACAATTAAGCAATGTGAGGCCATACAAAATTGGACTTAAATGAGCTGGAATAGAGTGGGTGAGAGTACAACCTAACATGAGGGGAAGTGAGAACAGGACAGATATAATAGATGAGATGTGGTCTGACAATTATAATTTAAACTAACAAGCAAGAGTCAAGAGAATTCAGATGAGGTCAAGATGAGATGAGGTCAGATCTCATGTGGCACGAGGTTAGATAATATGAGATGAAATAAACACAAGATGAGAGCTGATCAGTTTAAGTGAGTTGAGACAGCCAAAGACAAGTAATGAGACAAGACAGGAAGAGATGGGAAATATCAGGTGTGATGAGGACAGACAAGGAGAGACAAGATCAAATAAGACAACATGAGATTAGACATCATCGGATTAGACCAGCACAAATACAATTGTGTGTAATGTTCATTCAATTTATATTCATATTTTTTGTTTTCTGGAACAAAACATTCTAGAGCTGTAAATATTACTCCTAGCCTCTAAAATTTGAATATTTGGATTGGTGACCCAGAGCACTAGAGACCGCTTTTTGTGTCCCGATGTCAACTTTTACTTTTTTTACGCTAGTCGTGTTCAGTAATTTGCGTATTTTACTAACACCAAGGCTGCCAGACAGACATGTCTATCCAAACGTACAGTGAGGGTGAACTTAGAACGTCTGGCTGAGGCCCCCTTTCAACAAGGTCTTCAACCCCCACCTCCAGCAAGGGAGTTTAGGGGTCTTGTTCACGAGTGAGAGTCAGTCTTGATGCGGGCTTGGGCTACCCTCTACCATCTAAAAAATGATGGTAGAGGGGTACCTAGCGTCATACTTTGAAGCGTAGGGCCACTGAACGAGCTTCGGTATTTGACAAGTTGGGAGTGAGAACGTGATGTTCATTACAGACGTGCACAATATACAGAGAGAGTAAAGCTACGAATTTAATTTGAATAAACTGATAACACAAAATAAAGAGAGTGCACAATATAACACTTCTGTGACCCCTGGGGACAGCTTTATGTTTACAAATTCACCATATATCTACAGGAAGGATGGCAGTCTATCTAAATGTAAAACCACAGCAGTGTTAGGATCGTCACAAGCATTTGGCCTACGGGCGTGTGTCACTTCGCTAAATGAATTCTCCTGCTTCACCACAGAGACCACAGAGACGCCTGCCGCTTCATTTGGCCGTAAAAGCCATAATCATGCCCATCAATAACGCTCCGTTTCAGCGCAGCACTTTATTTCTGTTAAAGGGGACCTCTGCGTGAGCAGGACTGTATTTCTACTCGGGTTTACTCTATGAATCCAGAACGGCAAGCCTTGTCTGATCGCGGCACAGCAGACAAATGGAGGGTTTACATTCTCGTACAGTTAACTGTAATGGTTCACCCAGACATCTGTGATGGAAGCCTACTGATTGACAACCCACAGGTCTTCAGTGTCCCAGTGGATCAGCAAAAAGCCTCACCTTGTTATTCTCTCTCTGTGGATCAGCTTGACTGTAACAGACGTAAATCTGTATCTGTGATCCCTACTTTTTTTACGTGAAACACGAACACCGAATGTTTGTGTCCACCGGTTCATTTAAAACGTCACATATCTCTGTGTTCTGCTCTTTGTTGATCAAAATTTGCACAATGTTGTGTGCCGTGACAGAGACACAAAACAACAATCTTAACAAAAATTAAAATTCGCCCCATTTACGCCGCTGGTTCAGAACAATGTAACATTATATTGCTGTGTTGTATTCTTCACCCGGACGATTTGGTCACAAATTGGAATGGGCAATTATCGTGTCGAAAAATATGGATTTCAAAGTCAGAAAGCGAACGCTGCTCTTTAAATCCAATGCTTTCAGGATTGCTGTGTGTTTTGTGCTCGGCTCTGTAAAATCAGTTTTCCCGCCAGAGAAAGTCAGGCAGCAGAATATTGAAAAGAACAGAAAACAACAGACCCAACAAAAAGGAAAAGTTTCTCTTTCTCTTTTATTGCACATAAATCACTGTTTGAATCAGTCTCAGTGCTCTAACCTTAGCAACCCTGTTTTTCGACGTGCTAATGGAGTGTGTCAAGCGATGGCGATGTCGGCATGTCGGTCAGTCACAACAATCGTTGGATGAATTGACATGTTTTTTCACAGACATTCATAGTTGCCAAAGGCGGAGTCCTAGGGACTTAGGTGAGTTCTCCTCTAGCACCATCAGCAGGTCAAAGTGCCAGCTGTCTACTGTTTTTTATTTATGAGCAAATACCTGCAAAGCCAATGGCAAAGCAGCCTCAGCTGTGCTTTGTGTTTAGAGCTAATTAGCAAATGTTAGCATGCTAGCACGGTGAACTGAGGTCATCATGGTAAAATTAGTCATTGGAGCTTTATATTTCTACTATATTTTTATATTTTGAATTGTCACCTGCCGCCTGAATTTTGTGTTTTCCTTACCAAAAATAGATACATTTCCACCATAATTTGGTGCAAACAAATTCACCAGAATGCAGGAAATGAGGTGTTTGACGCTTCAAATCACGCCCTGATTACTGAAATGACACTTGCACCTTCAAAGTTGTTTTCTGATTGGCTGCTGTTTGTGATCAGAACAATATGACAGAGTAACTATAACAACATTACTATTCAGGGGAGACAAGTATCGTACATTTTAATTGATGGGAAACAGTAAGATAGGCAGATAATGGATATGGGGCGCTGGCCCACAAAAGGTTGCGAACGACTTGTCTAAACAATCCCCCAAAATCTATTTCTGAAAACATTTGAGGTGAGAAATGGAAATGCCACTGCTGAATCATGTTTCATTTTAAATTACGCCAACCCGTAGTCTGACTGCTTGGTTCAGGTTTTTTGAGCCTGGCGCGTAGTGCTGGACAATCTCATTTGCATAAAGTTGAGTCTAGTCTACTGTATGCAAATACAGACCACCATACAGCAGCCAAACTTGCCACAACACCGCTTCTATTCAGTGCATGACTGCTACTCCTGCTCACGTTAGGATGGTATATGAATAGAAAGTGTGTCTGCTGAATTATACTTTCAATCCAACTGATGCAATTTGCATCAAAAATGTCAGACAAGAGTCACAACCTGGTCCACTGTGAGCAGCCAGGAGGTGGGGGGTGCAACATGAGGGGCAGACAGAGTGTGGAGCATCTCAGGACCTGGTCAGCATGATGGAGAAACTGTGATTCCGTTGGACTGTTTGACCATCAAACCTGTTAAGGAGCTGATCGATTCGGAAGCCAGAGGCTCATTACCTCGTCCACTCAATACGGAGACTGGCTCTGACATTTACTGTGTGGACCCTGCAGGAAATTACCTGCACAGCCTGTGATTAGACACTGAGCCAAAAATACCAATTTTCTCCTCAGAAAGGGAAAACAGTTAGTTTTCTACGTTCATGTAGGAAAATAGTTTATTATTCGTAATTTCACTCCTTTTATTTCCTCCTTTTTGAACAATTCCCTGATAATCTTTCAAAATCCCAAAAGATCAGCATCAACAAAAGAAACAACTAAGCTTTTTTGCATTGTGCAGCAGATGGAATCTCTGCACTGCACAATGAAAAAAGTTATGATACAAGTAGAATGCACTGGAGTTTACTGGGATTAACCATACAGTCACCAAGGTTTAAATTAGACTCTACTAGGGAACCTACTAAAGTCTCCGGGGATTAAATCAAACTATGGAATTCAAATCAGATTTAAACCGACTCTTGTGGCATTAATCTCAGCTCGATTTATCTAAAGCAGACAGGCGTTAAACTAGGCTTTACTGGGGTGGAACCAGATTCCACGGGGATAACCGGTGCGTTTATACTAGACTCTAGTGTGGTTAAACTACACTCTAAGGGGATTAAACTTAATGCTGGTTGGTTTAAGACAACTGTTGTCAAACTATATTCTCGTGGGATTGAACCAGACTTCACTGGGTTAATCAGGACACCAGTGGGGTTATATTAGACTCTAGTTGGACTAAAACCAGACCATCGGGGCTAAGCTGCTGAGCCTGCCTCTATGGGGGTTAAACCAGGCTGGTTTCTTGTGTGCATGTAAGCATGCTACACAATATCAATTATTGAATAATTCTTTGTCATTCTGAAGGTTGTGTTTGTTTGTGCAGATCAGACATGAGTCTGTCTGCAGGTTGGCGTCTGGTTTACAGCTGAGCGGCCATGTTGATACAGAGCTCAGCTGACAGAGCACTTGTCAGTGACGGTTGCCATGGAAGGGCCGGGTCAGACGACCTCATCGCACCGCAGTCAGGCAGTGAGCGGGAGGAGGATGATGAAGGAGAGAGGGGGGTGGGGGGGTACAGGTGCTGTGCTTTATTTACATCCGTCAAATTATCTGTTCATTAAATATTAAACGGACTAAAACAGATGTGAAGTAATGACTCGGAGAGAGGGACACGTGGGGTAGGGCAGTGGATGAAAAGAAGAAAACACCCAGTTAAGACAATTCAGTACAAGAGATTTGAAGTATTTACCAACACAGACCTGACTTCATTGTAGATTTGGATTCTTCCATATTGATCAAGGACTTAGATAGTAGAGATACGTATATTATAGTAAGAGAAAATATGCAGACAACTATCAAGATCTTCCAATGACATTTCTGGATAGGCAGGAAAAAATGGTTCATACTTGATTTTAATTTACCATAAATGTACTTTATGATGAGAATGAAGACAATGGAGAAACAGCTGCAACGTGTTGAGTCAAACTGTCGATGCATTCCCTCAATTCTGCCAACAGCAATGATTCTTTTACCAATAGACTATTTTTCATGGCAGACGTTTTAGGCTTGTCAATAGAAACACAGACGTAATTGATTGTTAATTATTTCACAGTCCTGGTGTTTCTACCAACCAACGAATGCTGTTTATACTCACTCACAGTGCTGATTTTTTTTATACAGGGAGAATATTTTCTATATTTCTTTTTTTGGGGGGAGGAGGGTTTAAGAGTGACTTTTTCTACTCTTATCGATGAGCTATTTTCACCCATAGTGAGGAGTGTGTAGCACCGAAATAGCATTTCTACCCCAACAAATGTGTTTTATTGACAGTAAAATACCTTTCTGCAGCAGCATCGTTTACCTGAAGTGGATTTGATTATGATGATGATGATGGTGCCCGTGGTGAGGACATATCATCTGTCCAAGCAGATTGTTGTTTTTTTTCAACTGAGCTCTTCTTGTTTCCTTCATTCTTTGGAACCTGGAGTTTTTCTGTCTCCTCTCTCTGCTGTCAGAGCGAACGAGGCCCAGAGGAGCTCTATCAATTAGCAGCCTGTGTTCAGCACTCTCCAGCAATCCTGCTTTGACAGGAGTGATCAATCTGCAGTCTACATGCACATGCACACACACACACACACACACACACACACACACACACACACACACAC
>NW_022280046.1:9554881-9559911 GCF_004355925.1 Anarrhichthys ocellatus
ACACACACACACACACACACACACACACACACACACACACACACACATTGCATCAACCCCCCAAGACAGAAGCAGCCAGCAGTCAGAGAAAGGCAGACAAAGCTGTTGGTAGCTTTGAATTTCAGAGCAAAAAGTCCCAGATTCTTGCATTAGAGCGAAAGTGGTGACGAGAAACATCTCTACAATAATACAAATTTTTGCTTAGTAGTGTTGAAAAACAATGTTTTTATCAGTTGGCCTCATTCAACGTTTTTACGCACAAATCCAGGATTCATGAATATATATCATTCCGTGAATTAGTTCTTACTCAGCGAACAAATTCAGAACTGCCTCAGACCATGCGTATGCACAAATGATTGAGGCTCGGCCGGGTGTCTTAATGTAAGCACACACCCTAAACTAAACCTTATATGAAAACCGCATTCCTCGCCAAATGTTTAAAATGACTACGCCTAAGTAGCTGACCTTTTAACCTCATCAATTATTGTCATAATTAAAATATATAATATATTTCAAAGCTTCTGTTGAGCTTTCCGAATGAAGCTTCAAATCCCTGTCGCCATATTTTATGACACTATCACACACAAAGGAAAAGTATGATTTCATGTTATTGTTATGTAAATGTCATTTATAGTGCTGTTAGATTGCTCCCTAAAAAAGACAATCTCCACTCATGCCTCTCCTATTCCTTCTCCACCTGTTTCCTTGTGTTTATTCTGGTCTGTTATTCTTTCTTTTCTTCTTTGCATCGACCATACCCACTGTGGTAAGAACACAATTGGCAGTGCAAACATGTCATGAATCCGACACTAATTTTGCATTTGCAATTATTTGTTGTGCAAAGTAACATTTCTAGGCACATGTTAGAGAATCTGTCCACAGCTATGATGTTTCTTTCAACAGCTACAGTGCTTTCTACCAACCGGGACAATGTTTCTCCCAACAGCTACGATCTTTCTATCTTCCAAAAGCAACAATGTTTCTATTAACAGCTAAACTGTTTCTATCTACCAAGAGCGACAATATTTCTATCAACAGCTACAATGCGTATGGCGAAAGCTACAATATTCACGACCACCAACAGTGCCAATGTTTCTATGTGAGCTGTATTGTTTCCTCAATTGAGCATAAAAGTTTCTAACAGCAGTTTTATTGTTTCTATTCAAGCAACAATATTTCCAACAACAGTGACATCATTTCTATCCACAGGAACCGCGTTTCTATGTCACGGTTTAGGCTTTGCCCCCTGTGTTCCTGTGTCGCTGTGTCTGTCTGTGTGTGTGTGTGTGTGTGTGTGTGTGTGTGTGTGTGTTTCCCCTGATTACATTCATCCTACTCACCTGCCTAGTCCACCCAGCTGCCTTCTATCTCCTCATCACCCCACACATATACGAATATCATCAAAAAGTTGATTTATTTCACTAATTCCATTCAAAAAGTGAAACTTGTCTATTATATTCATTCATTACACACATACTGATATATTTCAAATGTTTATTTCTTTTAATTTTGATGATTATAACTGACAACTAAGGAAAATCCCAAATTCAGTATCTCAGAAAATTAGAATATTGTGAAAAGGTTCAATATTGTAGACACCTGGTGCCACACTCTAATCAGCTAATTAACTCAAAACACCTGCAAAGGCCTTTAAATGGTCTCTCAGTCTAGTTCTGTAGGCTACACAATCATAGGGAAGACTGCTGACTTGACAGTTGTCCAAAAGACGACCATTGACACCTTGCACAAGGAGGGCAAGACACAAAAGGTCATTGCAAAAGAGGCTGGCTGTTCACAGAGCTCTGTGTCCAAGCACATTAATAGAGAGGCGAAGGGAAGGAAAAGATGTGGTAGAAAAAAGTCTACAAGCAATAGGGATAACCGCACCCTGGAGAGGATTGTGAAACAAAACCGATTCAAAAATGTGGGGGAGATTCAGAAAGAGTGGACTGCAGCTGGAGTCAGTGCTTCAAGAACCACTACGCACAGACGTATGCAAGACATGGGTTTCAGCTGTCGCATTCCTTGTGTCAAGCCACTCTTGAACAACAGACAGCGTCAGAAGCGTCTCGCCTGGGCTAAAGACAAAAAGGACTTGACTGCTTTCTCTAAATAATCCTCTTGAGACGATGAGATTCTCTGAGTCTCTCGATTGAAAACATCAGAAAATTACCTGCAAAACTCATTTCGAGGCCACTTGTGCCATGATTATAGAGGGCTGAGTAAAATAAGTGAACGCTGCATTTCTGGGGCAAACTATTTTGATATGCTGTGTGATGAATCAGATTTAAAGAAAGAAGTTTATCTACTGGCTTTGGTTTTACCCTGCAGGAGGACAGATGGGTTTTCTCAGACATAACTGAGACATGGACGTTCAAAAGACAAAAACGAGGGGGGGAAGCAATACAAAACCATTCATTTTGAGTTTGAAAAATTTAAAAAAATGTCCGCATGAAGGTAGGAAGAGACTCAGCAGTGCTGTAATGCAAATGAAACTGAATCAGCCATGATTTAGAGTTTTCAATTGGAATGAAATGTTGGTTATTGAGCGTTTCTGGATTGAAAATCTTAGAAGCATTTGTTAGAAATGTTGAAGAAAATGTTGACTGTTTTCTTGCGTTGGTATGGACGAGTTGTTTCAGGTTCCAGTGAGTCATGAAATACCTTCTCTGAACTGATGGCTCCTCAGCTGAATCTCCCCAGACGGAAAAAAGCAAAACACCATTCAATAATTACTGATGGGAGGAGGTAACAACATATCTCAACATCAGGAACAATCAGGAATGTTTCAAGGCAACATTCCGTCTAATTTTTAAAACTGGACAAATATCCAATAATGTGTGCAACAGGTATACATTTCATATTGTAAGCATTGTCTTCTCTTTTAAGTTTTTATTCATTTACCTAATTACTTATTATCTTTTAACGAATTACTCTTTCTTTCTCCTTGATATTTAATCATGGCATGATGTAAACATCCAATTTGAATGGTTTGATTTATATTTTGAAGACTTAATACAAATATTTGAATATAAAACTCACCAGTTCTCTCTGTCCTACAATTTTGTATTGTTACTTTGTTTGTACTTTTAATCTGAAGTTGAAATGACAGTATAACAGCCCTCTGCTGGAAGAAACAAAAATGTGAAATTCAAATGAGAATGCATGGTGACTCTTTCTGCAGAGTGGGGAAGGGATGGAGTGAGAACGGATGAGTGGTCAAAGAGATGGATTAAGGGGAGGAGAGTATACGGGGAGGAAGAGAAGACAGATGAAGGAAGGAGGGAGGGAGACAGGGAAGGTGGAAGGAGACAAGGATGGAAAGAAGGATGGAGGACATAAAGAAAAATCCCTACTTACATCAATACAGTAAAGGGTATAATTCATGTGAAAATCATGTGTATTACAGAGAACCAATTGTATAGAGCATAAACTCTGAGGCTGTCACAGGTGAGCTGAATGTTGATAGAGGCACGAGGAGGATTTCTGATGAAATGGAAACAGTTATGTTTATGGAAATGACTTTGAATGACAACCCAATTTAAGCAGTTTTCTCCGTGTGGGGGGTGAAACCTTTCTTTCCACAGTATTTTATTCAACTAAAGTCCATTACTATTTATTTCTGTATGTTTACTTTTGTAACAGCATCTTCCCTTTTTTGTTGAACTGCAAGGCTGCTACCTCAGGGGATTTCTATGTTCTCCCTATACAGCAAGAGGCTCTCATTGATTATATGGTCTGCACATTGCTGATATGGACTGCGTGAAATACAGCGACAGTTATCGAAGTCAATGTCAATTTGGAAAGAATCAACAGTGTCAGCCTTTTTTCTACAGTCGACCGTGTCCTTCGCGACGCAGCAGAGCACGCATGAAGCAGGTGCAAAGAGCACAATTCTGAGCGCGACTTGGAAGGTGTTCGAACACCAGCAATTTCAGTGCGTGCTGGTGAGTGTACACTCAAATAGACACTTTCAGGGCCGATGCTCACAGTACAATACTATGCTATTACTGTCAACTGCTCTGATCGTTATTCTTTCTACCAGAATCATCCAGCCTCCAAAATAATAAAGACTTTCCCTTGCTAGTTAGGTTACAATGTCATACCCTCAAGTCTATTCAACCAGCCACTACTGACACCCTGTGGTTGAAGGTGTAAATACCAACTTAGTCATCACATCCCCCTTTCTTTGAGGCAAATGCTGCATATCGTTCAGGCTTTCTGATTTCTCTTGCAGATCGTCTGTGTGTCGGTGTTGCAATCTGAGTTGAAGAGGTGGATTCAGACTGAGGCTTCACTGAGCTCTCAAACAGTCCCTTGACTTTTTAGAAGACTACGGCGATAATGCCTGAAGATCTGTCCTCCCTCTGTCCACACAGTGAATCACCATGTAGCTACAACTTAAAGAACAGTGGCTTGATTGTCTCCCATCAATCAGGATCCTCAGTCATGACCGTGTTGTTGCTCAACACCAGAGGAAGCTGATTGGCTGTCTCGTCGACTTCTGCTTCTTCTTCTTCTGGTAGCTTTTGTTCCAGCTTTGGATGTTCTTTTTTTTTTGCATTGAGTAGCTCGAAATTTCTGCCACTCTCTCATTGAAGCACGGTCTGTTGTCACTTAGCATTGTGTTCGGTATGCCGTGTCTGGAAAAGATGGATTTCGCATGTGTTTTGACACGGGTGGACGTTGTGTTTGATAGAAGTGTCATTTCAGGGAAATTTGAGTCATAGTCAATCACTACTAAATAGTCTTTGCCCTTGAGATTAATTCATATTGTCAAGAAGAGTTGAGTTGAGCTCCCATGAAAGCTGCCTAAAATGAAGGAATACATGTTCGGTATGTGAATGAGGCTAAAGGGACATATAAGTTTAAAGGATGAAATCTAATAATCATGTTAAAAAGGTGTATAGAATAACAAATATGAAGTGATTTAACAAATGTAAAACTGATCATAATAATGTATGTGTATCTGAGTAAATTGAAGTGTGTGTGTGTGTGTGTGTGTGTGTGTGTGTGTGTGTGTGTGTGTG
>NW_022280046.1:9559921-9611448 GCF_004355925.1 Anarrhichthys ocellatus
GTGTGTGTGTGTGTGTGTGTGTGTGTGTGTGTGTGTGTGTGTGTGTGGAAAGAGCTGGGTGTGGGCCTGCAAGGGCGAGATCATAACAGATGTTGGGTGTTGTCCGGGAGAAACCGGACACACGCGCGGAGCTTGATTTAAGTGTAAGGGAACTTCAGCTTTATGGCAAAATTTAACATGGGGCTTGATAGGCCGTTGGCCCTTTGTTTACACGACGTCAATGTCTTTGCCGTTTCAACTGCATTGCATGGGGCCATTCGGGGGAAAAAGTGGGGGGCAGGGGCAAAGTGTACCGGACCCCAAAATACCATCGGGGGCGCTAGTGTACTGTTGGGATACAGTTGGGGTCTACAGTGGCCGATTGGGGGGTATTGTGCCTTCTGGGTAGAATTCCTTGGTGAACATGGGAATGCTATTGATGTGTGTTGGGGTTGACTGGAAAACATGGAAATGGATCGGCCAAATGGGTGGAATGGGCCTTTGGGGTCCAAAACCTTGGAAAACATGGAAATGGGTGGGGCATGTGCCAAATGGGGCGATTCATGCCTTTCGAGTTCAAAACATGGAAATGGATCGGCCAAATGGGTGGAATGGGCCTTTCGGGTCCAAAACCTTGGAAAACATGGAAATGGGTGGGGCATGTGCCAAATGGGGCGATTCATGCCTTTCGAGTTCAAAACATGGAAACGGATGGGAGTGGGTGGGGCAAGTCCCCAAAGTGACCATTTATGCTTTTGGACCTCTTTTCCCATGAATTTTAAAAAAAATCAAATGTAGGGGACAACAGAGGACACTCTTTAAGAATCAGTTGGAATTACATCAATACGATGTTCCTGAAAAAAGAGTTTTTACCAAAGGTCTACATAATTCTCCTTCAGCATGCTGAATCGAGTCATCAGAGGGAGTGTGTGATGCAAAGTTCAGGCAGTTTCAACCTTCTTTCCCCGATTTTTGGTCAATTTTTATGCATTGCACCAATTGCACCAATTTCGGCCCCTGATCCTGCTTTTGGGCACCTTAACTTGGACCTACGAACTCTAAATTTGGGTCATTTAACCTAAACGACCCTCTCTTCATTTACAAAAAGAATGTATTCCTCTATCTTGCTTTAAAGTATTTTTAATAATGTTTAATAACACAGAATGTTAATGATGTGTACATGTTGCTGTTTCTGTTGGGTGCAATAAAAACACTTGTAAATGGCTTTTTATTCTAAAGTTGACATATGATGGACACAAGAGGACCCTCTTCAAGGTACAATTGGATTCAAGTCATTAGCATGCTGCTAACAGGAGATAATTTTCCAGAGGGTCTGCAGACTTGCTGCTCCATGTGCTCATTCAAGTCATCAAGGCGAGTGTCCCGTTCAATTACAACACAGTTACATCCCTTTTCTGAGAAGTTATGACATTTTGTAGGACGGCCCATCTGGCAAAATCCCCCAAACAAAAGTAGTTGGAATGGCCCTTGGATTCGCCAAAAAATATATTTTCACTCTTTGGAGTCGAAAGAGTTTTTCTCCGGTCCTATAAAAGCACGAATAAAAGACATTTTTGGTATAACATTGACAATTGTTGGACACCAGAGGGCACTCTACTAGGATCAAGTGATTTGATCCCATCAGCATGCTGCTGACAGAAGATAGCTTTCCAGAGGGTCTGCAGGTTTCTCTGCACCATTTCCCTATTCGCGTCATCAAGGGGAATGTTGCCAAGCAATTTCCCGTCAAATTCAACCATGTTGTGTGAAGTTATGACTATTTGAAGGACGGGCCATTTGGTCATCACTTCCCATTCATTTTACCCTGGCAAAATCCCCCATTCAAATGTAGGCCAATTCCCCCTCCTCCCGCGCAGGCATGCTAAGTGCTAGGGAGTTCCATCCAACTTGAATGTGCCTCATTGGGGCGTGTCTACAACATATTAAAAAAGCAGGGCTCTGACATCTTTAGAAGTAAAAGTTGGTCTGATCTCACCAAGAGTACGACAGGGTGTACGCCTTAGGGACGTGTACCCCATGCTGAAGTCTGAGTGTGATACAGGCAAAAATCTTTTCTAGATAATCTAGAGGGATTTTGTTCAGGTGATCTTATTGTAGGCCTAGTCCACAATGTGTGTCCACAATCTGTGGGTCCTGGGACCTATATTTGAGAGATTATGGCCATTCTTGCATATGTCAAAAAATCCACTAATATAAGGGAATAAGGCCCCAATTAAGCCCTTTGAGGCTGTTTTTGGGGCTCTTAACTTGCAGCTAGGACATCCAGATTATAGGTATGTAATGGTGACGAGCCCCTCTTTGAAGGAGAAAAGGATTCAAAACTCTACCCCGTTTTAAAGTGTAAAAAGTAGGAGAAAAGACTGGTGAAAACTGGCTTTCGGCCAAATGGCACTTACAGCATAAGTGCCATTTGGTTCGAATCCTTTAATTTTGGTCAATTTTCAAACACTTGTAAATGGCTTTCTTTTATGAACTTGACATATGATGGACAAAAGAGCACCCTCTTCAAGGCTCAATTGGATTCAAGTCATTAGCATGCTGCTAACAGAAGTTAGCTTTCCCAAGGGTCTACAGAAATCTTGCTTTAGATCCTGCATCACGTTATCACAGCGGAAGTATTTATGCAAAATCCAGGCAGTTTCAACCTTTCACTCAGATTTAATGACCCGTTTCTCACTTGCCAAAACAGGCCGAAATATACGGCAATATGCCTCAATTTTGACCTTTGGGGCTGTGTTTGGGTACCTTAGCTTGCAGCTACGACCGCAAAATTTTTGGTAATTCACATTCACTAGCCCCTCTTTAAAGAGGAAAAGGATTCAAATCTCTACTTTGAATTAAAGTGTAAAAATTGAGAGAAAAGACTGGTGAAGGCCATTTCGGAACATAAGTGTCATTTTTGGCCAAAATTGTCAGCCATACATATTTAGTGGGACCATATATGATGAAGTAGCTGAAATGGCACATATTAACCCGAAAGGCATTGGGGAAACCCGGGACAATTAGTGCCATTTGGGCTGGGATTTTTGGCTGAAACGACAGTCCAATCAAATGTAGTTGAAATGACACTTAGTTATAAGTGAAGAGGAAAGCTGCCATAACTGACGCGACTGGTAGAAGCGCCCGGCCAGGGTGGCCCCTCGGCTGAGTGCACGTTACCGGTGGAAGCAGGTTAGACGTCAGGAGTAATGGTAGTTAGCAGAGCCAGGCGAGTTTCCTCACAGAACACCAGCTCGCCAATCTTTTAATAGAGAGCTGAGTCAGTAGGTAGCCCCGTATCAGGCCAGAGAACCCCCGGATCTAACAATATGTATAAATAGTGTTTCAATTGGATTCCACGGAAAGGCCCCATCAATACAATTTTTGTTGATGAAGCTGGGTGTAATCTGATGAAGAGGAGAAGGTGAATCGGGAACATAACTGGCCAGTTTGCCATTGTGGAAGTCCCTGGTCAGTTAGTTGGTTAGTAGCAACGTGACCCTTTGTTTAGCGGAGAGGAATGGAACTAACGAGAAGAGGGGAAAGGAAAGGTACTAAGGAGAGGAGAGGAGAGAAAAGGAAACGAGGAGTGGAGTAGAAACAAGGAGAGGATATGAAACAGTTAAAAGAAGTAGAGTCCAGTGAGCAGCAGGCTGTTGTTTTACTAACATCTCTTCATTTTTCTTTTAGCTGGATACATTGTGTTTCTCAGTGTGCACATTTTTCAGAAAAGCGAGTACATGCTGTCCCACTTCAAAGGGTTTGGTTTTAAGGTCAAAGGGTCTACGTCTAGGAAATGGACTGTCTTCCCACAACTATAGAAGGACACACATGTGTATGGCCTCAGTATGTGTCTTGTGAACATTTCCAGAGAGATTTCAGATTTTTAGTAGAGAGACTTTAAACATTCATGTGCACACATTAGTCATTTTAAACACAGCCGGCATAGGTGAGATTGAGGCATGAAATGGGTGGGGGTAGGGGGGTAAAAACATTAAAAAAGGAGAGCATCCTCTGGCTCACCTTCACATCAAACTGTGATTTAAAGGTTCAGTCAACCCAAATTACACAAAAAACGCACAAAAATTGCACACTGACATCTGTTGTGTAGTCAGGAAGGTAGCAAGTTCAATAGTTTTTAATATTTACCACCAACAGAAGAAGTAGTCCCTAGTGTGTCTCTAGTGTGTTCTGATTATCCAGTGTAACAGGACACCCACCGTATCCAGACAGACATGGTGTTGAGAGACACAATTCTGAAAACCTTAACAACTAAAATCCAAAATATATGCAGTTGGTTTGAGTATGTGGTCGTCCCCTCTTTGATATTTAAACATCACTCAAGGATGCAAGTCTCCTTTTAAAAATAAAATAAAAACTTTTGCAGTAAAGTTCTGGGAAAAGACCTAAAATGTTCTATTCTATTTTTTTTTTCCAAACAACCAGAGACAGAGGTCCACACTTGGTTGGAGTAGCGTGATAGTCCACTGTTGGTCATGTAGGAGCATATGTGTGTGAGTGTGTGTTTTCAGATCGCTGAGTGTTGCTTTAATTCTTCTGCAGCAGATGCTCTAACCTGTTAGCTCGAGTCTCACACTCACACTGTCTGTAATTACATTTCTAACTTCTACCAGCTTAACACACACACACACACACACACACACACACACACACATACACACACAACTGTATGCCCCCGGGAACAGCACTGCCCCCCTGAAGCCGCTAAGCTACTTTTAATCATCTTTGCAATTGTCAAGAAGGACTATTATGATGGAGGGAAGATGATTATTTTAGAGCTAGTTAACACTGGTTCACCCCCTACTGGGAGGACTGGGAGGGAGGGAGGAGATGTTATAGAGGGAGGGGGGCGAAAAGGAACAGGAAGGGATAGAGGGTGAGTCTGACTGTCTGTGAATATGAATGAATGAGTAAAGATGTGTTCACATACAGATACGAAGAGGCCGGTTTCTCTCTTCTCTCACAAACAGCTTGTGGAAGTAATTTACATCCTCAGATCTGATTGGAAAACTATTTTCAGGTGCAGTCAGAAGTGTTCTTTGTTACCCCAATACCAACACCCAACAGTGACATCACACTGCACTGACACACCCTGTGGTACACATATACATCACTGCAGCGAGATGAGAAGTTGTTGTTAATTTGCTCTTTAAACCGCAACATTAAATGATAAGACTGGTAATATTCTGTTTTATAGATTTTCTTCTAAACCCGGAACAACAACAAAAAACAGCTGAGGCCCCGCGCGTGTTCAGGGAGGCTAAGCTAAACTTGCTTAGCAGGGAAACAACAGCAGTTAGCTGTTCCCTACTGATTCAAACAGAGAATCAAATGTCCAAAATAACCCCACAATGACGGGATGCTTCGTCATTAACGGACAAGTCAGAATCAATGTAATTAACACAATGACAAGAACAAACTCACAAGAACCAGTCACATATATTTATATGACAACATAAAATGTCAAGTATGACAAACCAATCCAGCAACGCTGCAGCGTTAGAGCACGAGCCATTCATATTATTCATAAAAATGACACGATAGACAAATGACCACAGTAGTAACGCTACTGCAGATGTAAAAAAACAAAAGCAGTTCACTTACCAAAGCTGCCTTCACTTGAAGACGAAGTCCATCCTCCTTTCTTGTAAACAAAGTCAATAACTCCCAAATCCATTTCTCCTCCTTCAGCCAGAGTGTTAAAAAAACAAAGCTAGGTAAAAAAAAATAATCTACACCAAGCAAAACGCTAAAAATGTCATAACGTCTCTTACATATGTTTCAACCTGAACTCTTACGAAACACTAACATCTGCTAGCTAGCTTTCTGTTTGACAAAAGTCACGCTGGCCCACTGACCAATCACAGCGCACGTTAATACTTAGCAGGCTACCTGAGTAGCACTGGCACATCAAAGAATATGCCCAACATGTCAAACTAAAGATCTGATTGGTTGAAGACTATGACAATCAACAATATCATCCCCATTCACTTAAACTGCAAAGGCTCTCTAGCGGGCATCGGGCCTCTCTCCTTACATAGAGACATAGGGGCTGAATCTGATTGGATAAAAGCTCTCCTTAAAACAAGCTGTGCTGGAAGCAGAGCAACAGAGGAAGACAGGAGCTGTGCAATGAGAAAATAAGATAATGGGAAAATAATTATAATACATGTAGTGTATTTGTGAAAAATTATTAAATTATAAAATAGCTATAACTTTGTGATTCTGTTTAGGCCAGCAGAGAAGGCTTAGCTGGCCCTGACGGCCCACCACTGATGAAAAGTCAGAGACTCACAGCAGGTGGGCCTGTCAGCAAGAACAAGCTACTCACACGCACACACACACAACACACAGACAGAGTGCTTCATAGTTACACACAGTCTCATTCTCTCTCTCTCTCTCTGTCAGTGTCAGTCACACTAATATGGTGCTGTCAGAGCGTCCGAGCATGAGACAGAGACAGAGAGAGAGAGAGAGAGAGAGAGAGAGAGAGAGAGAGAGAGAGAGAGAGAGAGAGAGAGAGAGAGAGAGAGAGAGAGAGAGAGAGAGAGAGAGAGAGAGAGAGAGAGAGAGAGAGAGAGAGAGAGAGAGAGGGTGGGTGGGGGGTGGGGGGGGGCGGATGAGTGTGGTGTCACTCTGTTGTTTACTTGATTGATTTCTACCAACAGACACCCCCGCCCAAACCCCCCACCGGTCCTCTAAGCTCAGTGCTCGGATGCTGACTGTCTCAACAGTGTCCTGAAGTTTAATGAAGATAAATCTGGCTGAATTGATAAGCCCCGCCCCTTCCAAATGGCCCTGTCTCCCTCCTGATTGGTCCCTGGCTGCTGCCCCATGGATCTATTGTTATTTCTGTCGTGATCGCCTGAGAATAATAATGTTCAAACAACACTCAAATGTTGTCAAAAAGATTTGAAGTAGAAGAACGAAAGACATTTCCACCCTTACCTGTAATGGTCTATCAAAGCAGATAATATGACATGCAGCTGCCCTTGGAATTGGTATTCACAGCCACAGCTGTTTTTGTGTGTGTGTGTGTGTGTGTGTGTGTGTGTGTGTGTGTGTGTGTGTATGTGTGTGTGTGTGTGTGTGTGAGAGAGAGAGAGAGAGAGAGAGAGAGTGCATGTGTGAGCAGGTGTAGCAGTGGAAGATGTTTTGTCGACGGGAAGTGAGTCATTACAGTGTCGGGTCGACAATGCATTGTCCATTAATTACGCAGCATCCCGTGCGCGTATTCATGTAATGTTATCTGCACTCTGCATTTAGTGTATTTATAGGTGTTGAGCTTCATTTTTACACGAATCAAATAATAACCGTAGCTGTGGCGTCATAATGAGGACAGCAGTGAAGGCCCAGGTATAAAATGCACGGCCCGCCACTGCCTTAACGTAACCATACTGTAAACTTCATCCAAGTCTTCACCCTAAATAGTGATGCTTTACCTTATTGAGACTGGCATTTTGTCCCCATAAGGAAAGCGAGTTTCCACAGTGTCATATCCCTTTTATATCCCTACAACAAGTGTAGTACATGCCCGCCCACGCCCGCACACGCACGCACACACTCACTCACACACACACACACACTCACAGGTAAAGTGGTTTTGAGGAGATATAACAGAAGCCAGTACTGTACATAACAGGGGTCTGAGGACCAGTCAATGATTGCAGTTTAAAGACATAGCATGTCCCTATGTTTACTTAGATCTAGTATTTCAGAATTATACAATACTGTCCATAAATTATGAAATGAGAAATAACCTAGATTCAATATCCAAACAGGAGTGTCTATATGGTCCGATGAGGGTCCAACAACTGACATTTCTGCTCTATGGACTCTCATGTAATAGTTTCAAAGTTATCTATCTCACTAGCATGGGTGAACGGTGAGGTTGGAAGGAAATATATGTTTCTAAAACATTGCGTTTCTACATAAACACCTGTAGAGCTAACGTAAGCAGAGCATGTTAGTGAGTCAGTTTGACATCCTGGATATGTCCTTTAATCACACATTGTAGACCCTTTGTCTCCTTCTCTCTACCATTTTTTTGTTTTATTTTTTTCAAAAATGAGATCATGTTTGAGTGCAGTTAGTGACAGTGTGGGCTCCATGGTAGCTCCGACAGCTTGGAGTAGCAACGTGGGGCGTTGCTTAGCGAAGGGACAATGAGGACTGAAGTGCAACACATTAATAGCTTTTCTTGACAAAGAGAATATGTTTACTGCACATTTATGTTTGATTCAGCTTTTAAAAATGCCTGTCAGTGCTTAATGCAATTGTTCTATTAGTATTATAGTAATCATTACACAAGGAAGTCTTTCTGTATGAGTAGAGAGTTGCATCCACACTGTCTACTTAGACACTGAACTGAACAGAACAGAGAACCAGGGATACAGGTGATGGAGTCCAGGAAGTTGAAGTTCAGCATCATCTCCTGCATGTAGGTGTTCTTTTTGATCATTCCCTGGAACAAACTTTGACCCTGACCGTACTTCTGAAGCACACAGAGAATACAGTCAAAACTCCCCAGGAGGGTTTTTTATTTACTCCTGGAGGAGACTGAAGGTACCACTGACCTTTGTTGTTGCAGCCATGAGGATCCTACAGATGAAGTTGCAGAGTTGAATTAAAGGATAACTTTGGTATTTTTCAACGTGGACACATAGTCCTGATAGTGACTGATGGGGACAACCTTTTTTGAAACTGGTCCAGTATCTAGAGATTACACTGCAACTGGCAGCGACCTGCCCTGGCAATTTGCAGCGTCAGTGTAACATTACGTCCAATGAAAGTGTTTTGGTTGTTATAAGTGTCTGACAACACTATGTCCGGGATTCTCCCAATTACATCCAGGATAGCACTGCTCGTTTTCAATTCCTTCACGTGTTAAGTGCAGAAGATTTGACATGTTAACGTCAACTTCACAGACTAACAGAACATGTTCCTTTACTCAGCCTGTTGTCACTTCCAAATCTAACACTGCTGCTTGGAGGGTGGACCCACGCATGAAAAACATGGAGTAAAGGAGGAAGTTTGTGTCTCATGTGAAACGTGACTTATTTTATGTATTAACATAGACAGGACAATGTTCGGCTGTTGCTGGATCGATCCTCATAGCAGAATTTTATTTGTGTTTTCATACGTAAGACAGCTATATCGTTACCTCTTAACAATAACGATATGAAAATACATTAACTCTCTCACATGTTACCATAAGCAATTTCAAGCTTTAACCAGGTGTTAACAAATGTAAATTTATAAACCAAACATGAACGTAAACATAAACATAAATTCAGTCTAGAGGTGTTGAACTTAATGTGCGATATAATTCGGGTTCCTGAAGCACTTTGGTTTTCAGCCCAAATAAGTAAGGAGCACACAAAGTCGGCTAAACAAACTTGTTGACCCGCCATGAAGGTGGACCTACGTATGGCCTAAAGTTCAGAGGCATAAAACTGAATAAAACACAACTCTAAACTTGCTTCCTGACGTAATTACTTATGCCCCTCATGAAATGCCTGAAAATCATCTTTCATACATAATGTGGCCACATCTATTGTGTGCGTCATTCACGTAATGGGTGAAAATTGATAAAGTCAGCGGTCGCCAGGTTGAAACATACACTTGTTACAGCTTGCTTACCGTTTTTTCTGTAACTTTTAGTTTAAATTAAAAGCGATACCAGGCCAAACTAGGCATTTCCTAACCTGATGAGGACTCCTGAGGACCATTTTGCTTTAGCTGGACATAACCTACACACACACATACAGCTTTCCTTGTTGAATTGACCTCTGGAGGTCACATATGCACCAAATGACAGTCAGACGGCCTGATCTCTAACTCTAACTTTTTCAAATTTTTTACTTAATACAATGTTTTATACAAATCTCAAGACTGTTTGCAATTTAAGAATTTCTTTCTCTGTGTTCAAAGATGTTCAGCATAAACCTGAAGTTTACAAAATATATCATACGGAAAGCCATTTTTTCATTCAGCATATTATTTTAACATATTTATCAATGACATTTATTCATCATACTGAAAGAAGAATCCGTTTCAGCTGCTATGTCTTCAAGTCCTCAGCCTTAAGTTTAGAGTATGTACTTCTCATTTATAATATCAATCTGTCTTGTACAATTAGGTTAAAGTAGAGAACTATATTTGTGAAGCCATGCCCTCAAACTACTCAAACTAATTGCTTTGTTCCAGGACATTTTGAGCGTTTTAAAGGACGTTTCCATGAGCTGCTTTGAAGTATCCCAGGTTTTCCAGGTTGTGTGGGAACCCTGGTTTATAAACTGATTTGCAAAATGCTCCAGCAGCCTGGAACTCCTGGACCCTTTGATTTCCTCTGTTCGGGCAGGAAAAGGGACTCTTTAGTCTGAATGATGTTCAAACACACTCGTAAGCTGTTGTTTTCTCTCAGTGACTGCGAAAGCCTTCCGCTGCAGGATGAAGAGCGGAAAATGAAGGTCAGACGTCTAATTGATGTTTTAATTAACTTATTAACCAAACGGCTCTTTGTAATTCCAGGAGGCCGACTTTGACTGTGTGACGACAATGTTGGAGTGAAAAGAGCCACACTAGCAGCTCAGTGAGGCTGTTCGGCTTCCGCTAAAGAAAACTGCAAGATGAAAAAAGGTTCATGTCCGACGTTTGCTTCTAATCCTCAGCAATCATGGTGAAGTAAATGTTAAGTATAATTGCATTATGCTGTTAAATGATTTATCATGTTTTACAATATGAAAGTGCTTAGAGATGTATGTGGGCAACTGTGTCTCCTCAAAACTTTTAGATGAAGGTTTTAGATGAAATGTAATTGTTCCCTGGATTATGTTCTCTGGTCATGTTTTTACCACTCCAGGAAATGCTACGTGCTTGTACAAAGCTCAGGACACTGGAGAGCACTTATTTTTCAGTTTAGGCTTCTTAACAAAAATAAATGTGGTAAAATTGTGGTTAAATATTGAAAATGTTCTGACTTGTCAGAAATGGCTTTTTCAATATTCAACCAAGATTACTCAGAGCTGCATGAATATGAACTATTAAAACATCCTTCAAGCTGTAGGAGGGGAAAAGGGAAAAAGAGGAGAGGAACAAACTAAATAAGTTATCAGTAAAAGTTTTTTGGATAAATTTAGTTTCAACACATGCAGAAACATTCATCGAATGTTTTCTGTGTAGAATCGTGGTGGGACCGTGTGGCAGCGTTAAGCTAACCTGACCCGCCTGACAGTTTGTTACACAGAACCATCTGAGAAGACATTATAATATTTCAAAGGTCAGTGGATAAACCATCTGTCAATCAATCTCTCTGCCAAAGCCGGGACATGCCGAACTCAAATAGTAAGTCGACCAGAAAAGGTAATAAGGGTTTTTAATAAAGTGTGTACATTACATATTTGCATACAGTTGAAACGTTTTCATTGATGTTTGGCATTGTCTTCTTTGTATCAGACATGGCGTTACTGACCCTAGAAAATCCCCGGGGGTTTGTGGGCCACACGGAATATTTTTTATCAATTAATGGCTACAAATATCTCTTACAGTATGGTAATACATATAGTACTACATGGAATAAAGTAGTTACGCATATCACTTTTGTCCAATTTGCTCTAGAATTTGCAATTTTAAGAACTTTATGACTCTTTGGCCCGCCAGCCGAGAACGCGATGTGTTGCAGCCAATCACAGCACATAGGTGCGTAACGTGACCTAAAGAAGTATCCCACACATGCCAGCCTGATTTGCAGGAGGCTTCTTGGGGCCATAGAAAGATTCAAAAGGGACATATATTTGTAAGCGCTATATAAATGTAGCCATTTAGAAGGAAACAGATCTTAATAAAATACCCAAAATGTACCATCAGTATGATGTTTTTCCTCTGCTCTGACATGGGACATCGTTTGATAAACCTAAGCAGAGTTTCAGCTATTGAACCTGGCCGGCATCTCGCCCGTCGCCATGAAAACCTATATTACCTAAACTTTCTCCTGCAAGCCCCTGGGAGAGAGAGAGGGCAGGGTTGCCTGGGTACCATGCAAACACACATACACACACACACACACTGTAGCCTGTGTGTGCAGATGTCCAGCATGATTCACCACACTTCAGATCAGCACACACTCTCAGTGACATTCCCTCTGTCTGAGTTCACATCAGAGTTACACAATCCACGGCCCCGTCAGCTCTGAGTTGGATCTCTGTTATATCACTAAAGACTTACAATCCTACACATCATTAAAGGATGTAATGTCCTCGGATGTGCTCCAGACTGTTCCTTCAGCACCAAGGACAGAGACTGGTCAATCAGTCCAACGTTTTTGTGTGTTTTGTTTGTACATGGAGACAACGGGGGGTGTTGTGGAAAACTACTGTATGTGTGATAAAATAATCTCAATCTTTTTTCTCTGAGCTTTCTATCACATCTCACAGCCCTCATCAGTCTATGGGGATCCTCAGGTTTGCTCCTGTTGTCCACACGTTTTAGTCTGGAAGGAGATCTAAAACAAAAACATATTTTTCACACAATATTTAGCCAGCTTAGTCTCAGATGAAGAGGCTGAAAGCAGTAATAGACTACTCCGGTTTTGAAAAGGAGTGATCAGTTTTCCTGCAAATGTATGTCATCTGAATTTGACAGACAACTGGTATTAATACTCTAAAGTTAGAGAACGTACTGTACGTCAGACATTTGAAATCGTTCTGGTGACTGCTAATGTCAATGGGTTGACCGTTTCCTCTCAGAGTACAGTAACCAAAAACAAAGCGGATGTAAGATATCCTGCCTGTTTGATCACAGTGACACTGACGACATGATGATTACTTGTGAACACTGTTGATCGTACCACTAGAGCTGCGGCTCTGCACCCCACTGTTACTCTCTGCTCTCCGTCTGTGTGCTTTATTTTTTCAGTTGGATGTTTTGAGCATTTCTGATTTTGATGTTGTTTTTCCTCGTTATTTTGCTTTGGTTTGAGGGCCAAGTTATATTTAGAAAGATTCCTCCAGACCCCGTCTATCGCCTCTCAAAGCTCTTATCGTCTGTTAACGTGAACCAAACAAAGTTTCATAATAACATGATGCTCACTGGCTTCTGCAGGAGTATTCGATCCAGATTTCCAGATTTGAGTCGTTGACTGTTGAGCCCACATCTTCACAGAGACCTGGATCCATCGTGGTCCAGGATCAAGCTGCACTTGACGGGCGGACATCAGGAAAGAGAGCAGGACTCTGGTGGACCAGAGGAGGGGGACTCTGTTTACATCATGATGCTTGGTGCTCAAACAGTCAGAGTTGATGGACAATGTTTTCCACATGTGGAATTTTTTATATAAAGATGTCGGCCATGTTATCTGGCCAGAGGATTGTTTCGGTTAATGCTGTTTAATGTACTACAGGAATGTGCTGCCGTTTTTGTTCCGTTTGTTTGTTGCGTTACAAATGGGCTACTAGTGAATGTCACTGTGCATCTGTGTGTTTTATGACAATAAAAGATCCTTCAATCCTTAGTAAGTGTATCACACATAGTCATAGCATATTATGTTGCTATGTAATGTTTTGTCACATTGTTACTGCTATACCATGATATGTGATCCCCACCACATCACACACTGTGTTATGTTATGTACTATTCAATCTACAGTTACATTACATAGCATGACATGCATCATGTTGTACTGTTCTATTATTTCATGGTTAGTTACTATGTCACCATATGTTACTTTGTGTTGTTGTTAAGCCAGGTGTTGTAAAGTTGTTTTTGTCACGTTTAAGTTCATTTGTTGAATTCCTTCACGTCACCTTACATTGTG
Source organism: Anarrhichthys ocellatus (assembly GCF_004355925.1). Taxonomy (NCBI): domain Eukaryota; kingdom Metazoa; phylum Chordata; class Actinopteri; order Perciformes; family Anarhichadidae; genus Anarrhichthys; species Anarrhichthys ocellatus. The sequence continues at coordinate 9,573,735 of NW_022280046.1, forward strand.
TTACTTTGTGTCATGTGGCATGACAAGTTAAGTGCTGCAGGAATGAGTCCGAACACCCAGAAATGAGTCGGCTTTTATGCACTTCAGGTTCCCTCATCTCAAAATCAAAGAGTTTTTTGGATGTTTTTTTTAAGGTCTGAAGCTGAAGAGATTTAAACGTTTTCTTCTACAACATAACATAAGTCGAAACACCCCTCTTGCGAATCCTAACAAGAAGCTCCATGAGATGACTAAACGTCCTCACTAGTCCTCCTTTAGCTTAGTGGTGGTGACGTGAAGTCATGTGACCGTGGTGTAGTTCTTTTATAGCCTAACATTAGCTGTGTACTGCCGTGGTTTGTATTCACGCTTCAAAAATCATGAAAGTAGTGTTCATTTGATTATCTTGCTGAACAAAATGTGTAAGTATTATAAATGTTTGTTTACCACAGAGACTGTTTCCTGCAGTAATCTAAATCCAATGGAAAACTCCCATTGTGTTTTGTTAAGGGTGGTGGTGCTAACTTCCTGGTTGGCCTACAAAAAAAACGCCATCCCTGCAACACTCTATATGTTACTTTCTTTTGCTATGTTACTTTGTTACATTAAATTATAGGAAGTTACTTCATGTTCCGTGACATTACATTTGGGTTATTTTATGTTAAGTTACGTTTATGTTTACATACACACATTTTTTGCCCATATTCAAAATAAAACCAAACATGTGACAATCACACCAATGTACTTGCTGTTTGGTTATGTTATGTTACATTTTATTACTTTATGTCACGTTTTGTGTAAGGTTGCCAAACATTACATTACAATAAGTCAAGTTAGTTTGTTATGTCATATTTCAAGTTACTTTGTTGCATTACATACAGGCTACATGTTGCATTACAGTAATTTGTCGTATTATGTTATATAACATTTTGTTATGTTATTGTATGTTAAGTTACTGTGTTGAGTTACTTTATTAGTTTCCATGTATTAAGTTACTTCATGTAATGTAACCTTACAAGAGGATACCTTGATTCCTTATGTTCTGTGAAGTTTTGTTATATTGTTTCATGTTAAGATACTTTGTGTTAAATTACATGAAGTTACTACTTTATGTAGCATAGTGCATGTTATCAATATTGCCATGTTATTTGTGTAAGTTACATTACATCTCATCACATCTCACGTGAAACTATTACGCCGTGTTTTGGATGAGACAATATTTCGTCGTCATATTACAGAATATCATCTGGTTGTAGATGCAAATGTGGTATGAAATTCAGGCAAAAGCCGAGAATTTAACGGTTTACAGACAACAGCTTAAACTGCCACCACCCCCACCCCACCCTCCATTAGTGTGTGTCCCAGGGTCAGGCTGTCTATTTCAGTATGAAAGTCCTGCAGGCAGAATTGTGACCCTGGAGGTTCTGCTGCCTCTGAGATACCAGCCCTGAAATTAGCAAACCTGCCCTCCTCATCCTTCACCCCTCCACTTCCACCATGCTCCTCTTTTATCTGTTTTATCTTTCCTTCTTTCTGTCTTCTCTCCTCTGTCCTCTTCCCTTCCTCATCATGTTTTGATGACTTGTTTGTCCTTCTAATCCTTCTGTCTTCCATTTTCTTCCTCATCACTTTTGTCGTGGACCTCCTGCTCTCATCTCTGCTCCTTCAGATGATTCATCTTCAGCTATAACCAAGGAGGGTTCTCTCCTGCTTTAAGCACCTCGTCTGGCTGTCATGTGTGCAGTGGAAGAAATGTTGAATACCCTCTCTACATGAGAGTAAGTGTTAGATTAATCAACTGAAAACTAGTAGGGGACTTTGAAAGTTGAACTGAAATGTTTGACTCTGGCCAAAATTACATTTTTTTGTTGTAAATGTAGAACCATGATATATTATTTTTAGTTCATAGTATTACAGTAAATTAAAGGTTTGTGAGATAATAGATAATATATTCTTCATGTTTGGTGAGGGACTAAAACTTGGAGTGATTGCTTAGGAACATCAGCCAAGAAACAAGGTATGCTTAAGCAGGACAGAGATGTTTTTAAATAGGTTTTTAGTCCCCTTAAATATTAATATGGTTCTTTATAAGTATAAATTCCAGTGACCTGCATGTCTTCAACTGGGGGAGGGGACTGCTTTTACATTGCAAAATGTTTCCTTTTATATATTAATGTGTTCTTGTTTCTTTTAGCTTTTAAACAAAGACACTAGAGGAGCCAACCACTGTTTTTCCCAGACTTGTTTGATTTTAGTGTGCCTTTTAACTAATCAATTGAATTTGCCATTTTCTGTGTTATTTTTCTGTGTTTGCTTTGTGCTGTGCTGAAGGGGGGGCAGCGTGGCAGAGTAGCCATGTTACATGTGTATCTTATTGTGTGGTTTGAGTCACCTTAGCTTGCTGCGAGTAGTTCAATTTGATTGGGTTCGTGTGCAGTGGTGGTTTATTCATAATTTGCCTCCATATTTTGTGACAATTTGCTCTTTTTACGCATAACTCTACACTGACCTCCCTGATGGTGCAGTTTAGCTCCACATTGTTTATTTTCTTTACTGGTTCATTTGTTGATTTGATTTATGTATTAATTGTATAATTTACTCAAACCCTCCTTTATTATGACCTGCAAATAGGCCTTCTATTGAAACTCGCTTGTTGAGTGGAGACAAGTCTTCTATTCCATACATTGTCAATAAAAGCTATATTTTCGGTATAGTAGTTTCTGGCTCCAATTTATTCTGGGCCTTGTGCATTGAGTATCACCGGGTCACATAAGCATGGTGTTCTCCAGAGATTGGGAATCTTTGGCAATCTCTGAACTCTATTTATTAGTACAATATCTGTCAGAGGGGAATAAACAATGACAATATCATAATTCAGATGCAGCTAACCAGCTATGAGACAACTTTGTTAACGTTGTTTTTTGTCCCATCTGTTATTTGGTTTCTCCATACGTTACTCCAAGATTCCATACTTTACTCCGTGTCATGATTGGAATCAGGGTAACATTGGGTCAATCTCTGTAAAAAAACAAAACAGATATGAACGCAGAATCTGTGGGCAACGGGACAAGAGTTTGGTATTGGCAGCTTTCTGGATTCCGTATTTAGTTTGTGTGGTACTGACCAATTATTTTTGAGTAGGCTTTGGTTGAATGCAGGTAAACAGTAACAGTGTGGAGAGTAAAGGAGGCTGAACGCATTGGCTGAAATGCATCTCAGAACCCAGCGGCTATCATCTGATTATGATTTGGATTTTTATTAGCCTGGCTAATAAGCTACTTGTAAAAATACGGTCGTTGGCGTCATCTCTCAATTCCAACTACATTGACACGTCTCAAGTTGCAAAAAAAGCAGAGGAAGTCTTGGTCTGGATATCCCCAGAAATATTGGTTGTTTCCCCCAGAGACTGAATCGTCGTCCGACCAATAGCCAGTGCGTTCCGAGATTGACATTGGAGTAATATTACTGTGGTCACGGGACTCCTCGTTGCTGTAAATTACCATGTCACATTACGTTTCTTTGTGTTGTTTTGTTTTGCAGTTGCTCTGAACATCTAATATTGCTGCAGACGGGTTTTCATTGGAGTTAGTCAGGCTGGTCTTATACGGCATTCGTAGATATGCCTTCTTTTTTTAAAGTGCCGTAACTTGTAGATATCCCACAGAATTGTTTTGTATGTTACCCAGGTAATCATGAACGAGGAAGTATAAAGACTGGAAATGCCAACACAAGGAGGGTGGGAGCCAAGTTGGATGGGTCCAACAACCAGCAATCTTTCAGGCAGGAGAGCACTGTTCGATCACATAACTTGCGTACTTTAGTAACGGACCTTCGCTAGTTTTTTTAACCCAAACAAAACGATTTCACGATCTTTTTCTAAACCTAACTATTTCAAAATATTTTCCTTAACCTAACCAAGTAGTTGTATTTCCTAAACCTAAGTATTTCACAATTGTTTCCTTAACCTACCAAAGTAGTTTTGTTGCCTTACCCTAAATAAGTTGTTTCCTGTGAAGACGGAAATTTAATTTGAAAATACTTTTTGCGTGAAACGAGCGGAAGTTGACACATGTTGCTGGCTTTCGTGGGAAAACGTATGAAAAATGAAGAGTAACTTTTCATAAAGATACAGTATCAAGGATTCAAGGCTCATTTATTGTCATTATGCAACAATGATGCTCAAAGGAATTCAGTTGTAGCCCATTTATAACACAACAAACACATGATAAATATAACAAAAACAGTACTACTTTCCTGTTGTTTATTTTTTAAATTTGCATCATAAGGAATGTAAACAGCAACAACAGAAACAATTCTCTGGTCAGATTACATGGCCGACATCTTCACATTAAAAATTCAACATGAGGAAAACATTGTCCATCAACTTTAACTGTTTGAGCACCAAGCATCAAGATGTAGACACAGAGTCCTCCTCCTCTGGTCCACCAGAGTCCTGCTCTCAGTCCTGATGTCCACCTGTCCACCTCCTCTCTCTCCTCTCTGGGGCAGTTTGGTGGCGTTTGGTCCAGCAGGTCTGTCTGGTTGGTCGGCCGTGGGCGCCAATCGTCTCAAAGTCCGCTGCACTTATTCCCCACGCTCCTTTTTCAGATGTTGATGAATGTCTTCTGTCATAGGCCATGACTGATAAACACGAAAAAAACGAATAAAGACAAAAATGTGAGAAATTCATGGGATCTACCGGCTGCAGCATGTACATGCGCCTCATACCAACCGCTGTATGAGGATACGTTGAGTTTGTTGACATCCTGTTGTGTCTCATTCAGATGCCAAAAGGATTCCTTGTGCATCCGTATCAGACACCAAGGAGCCGTGACAAAACGTTGGCATTCGTCGGCCCCGCAATGAGACCGCTAATAGCAATATTACCAGCAGAGGCCATTCAGAAAAGGTTCTAATGAAGAGCTGTATTGACACACACACACACACACACACACACACACACACTCAGATGAGCTGTGGGAGTTGAATTGCACTTCATTTCTTTTCAGCTCAGCCCTCTGGAACAAAACTCATCATCCCAGACATCATTTCTCTCCAGCCTCGCTCTCTCTCCCTCTTCATCCTCTCTACTCGAACCAATCAGTGACACAGAGAGGGAGGTCATCGTGTGTCTCTGCTGAATACTGGAGTCATTATTCAAACTTTCATATGTCTGTATAAAGTCAGGGACGACCTCACATACTGACTATAAATAAAACGTCTCTGGGTGTAAATTCAGCCCGAGGTGTCTGCGAGTTATCACTCACATTCATAGTGTCAATCTTGCTGTGAACCTGAACATATAATTCACTCAATAAATGAGTCACACCGCATATAATTGGTTTTAATGTGTTTCCAGGTTGTGTAGTGGATGGATTCCTGTTTGCTGTCTGACACCTTGTCTCACTGTCTTCCTCTTTGTTATTGATTTTATGTTCAAGTGTGTACGTTGGGTTCTTGTAAATAAACAAAAGGTTCTATTTTTATTCAGTATTTCTCACCAAAACCATGTATTTGCGTGAGCGCTGGGATGGACTCCCAGTGAACTGTGACAAACCACCACATGCTGCAGTATTCAAGCCCTGCACTCCCACACAGGTGTTGCCACTTGTTCTGGCTCATTAGGCCTCTGCTCAGGTTGATGGGCGGGTGGAGTTATGAAGGGGAATTGTGTGAGGTCGCCAAAACCTCATGAACCAATAAGACCCGGGAAACATCGCAGAACCTCTTTGGCCCAAATCCTTGAAGGCCTTGAACCTTCAACCCTCGGGGACTTCAACTGACGCCACCTGGTAAATGGTTGAGTGTGAGAGACTGCAAGGGCTTGAAATAGTGTAAATAGGATCTAGACAGCACTTTGCAGCGACATATCACATCACCTTGACAACGTAATAACATGTTATGCACAAATGTGGTTTTATTTCATACTTTTGACTCACTGATTTGAACGTCTTCCAGGCTCCAGTGTGCATAAAGGGCTCATGATGTCGGTGGGAGAGCCCTCAAACACCTGATGATTTGACTGTGGGACAGTCCTAAACCCTTACGGACTTTGCATGAACACGCATCAAAGTCCGTAATTCCTTCAGTGAAGACATCGGTATTGGACCTTGCTTTTATTTCAGCGCCCATGTTAGATCAGAGATTGAGACCATAAACTCATGTTTACAATGTTTACTGAGGTAATAAATCAAGAGAGAAATAGAGTCATTTTCTCATTGACTTCTATACAACCAGAGGAGTCGCCCCCTGATGGTCACTAGAGAGAATGTAAATTTAAGGCAACCCGCATTGGCTTCACTTTTCAGAACTGGAGGTTGCCGTCTGGTCTGAAACAACTTTAGTGCAGACTTCAGTAAGCCTGATGTGCTCAGTTCTGCCACCAACAGAGTTGTATTGTCTGTACTGTTAGCACCCTTAGCTGCTAGCTCAGCCATCTCCATGTCGAGAGCCGTGTGCAGACTAACCCCACCCCCCCCCCCCCCCCGGCTGCATGGGTTGTAGCTGCTGCGGTAGTGGGTCAATCACATGTAGCATAGTTCCAACAGTTTATACTCCAAACTTTGTGAATATTCCAGGTGGTTTGTGAATACAGCAGCCCTCAGGTGTTCTGAAACCAAAAACACAATCTAACACAAGAATCAATCAGTTTAAGGAATGACTCAGCAGCGACTCTCAGTCACACACATTGAAAATCTCTCTCCAGACCACAGATAAAGAATAACAACAAACACAAAGGTTTTAGGTGTAACCAGCGTATGTTTCAGCACATATCAGTGTTTACTTCACAATCTGCGATTAACAGGACTGTTGGCTCACTAACCAATCACAGCCCAGCCTGGATGATGGCTAATAATGTCCTGATTTAGGAATATAATGGATGAGGTTAAACCAACTTCATTACTCTTGGAAAGTCTCATCTTGATTTATCTCTGTCTGTTACTAAAGATTTTTAAAAAAGAAAAAAGAAAAGAAATTGAAGACAATAAAAAAATAAATATTTGCCTAATGCCGTAAGAAACCATCCGTTAGTTCAGCTGCAAGTGAGTTGAACCTTCAAACCAACACTGGGGTCCAGTACATGTTAAGCATAGCTAAACACAAAGTCTGGAATCAGTTTTTCCATTCTGGGCTACTGTAGAAACATGGCGGTTCAACATAGAAAAAGACCATATGTAAATATGAAGCGCTCCAAGCACTCCAAACCATAGACTGTATAAAAGAAGTGGACGTAGGCACCCATTGGTTTGTGGACTGCCCTTTTGACGCCTCAACTTCAGTGTTTTGGCGATCGCCATCTTGGTTTATTGCAGCCAGTGAACGGAAGTGACATTTGGGCTGCTGAGGAGTTACGCCGGGGTAGAGACTTCGGGAATAAAACAATAGGCTCATGTTTACAATGTTTACCCATGTAATAAATCAAGTGATAAGTAGTGTCATTTTCGTCAAAGACTCCTATACAACCAGACTAACCAGAGGAGTCGCTCCCTGATGGTTATTAGAGAGAATGCAAGTTTTAGAAACTTACACATTGGCTTCACTCAGAAGCGAAGGTTGCCGCCTGCTCGAAACCAAACAGTGAAGTGGTTCAACTAATAGAATTGCAGAACTAAGACAACAACTTCTATATTCTATGTTATTACTTCCTTACTTACTAAATAAGACCAGCTTGACTTGTTCTATTTGTAGGGATAACTAAATGAAATGAGATGAATTAAATTAGAGAGAAGCATAATGAGTCAACAGCACCTCAACAGCAGAAGCATTTCCTTTGCTGCATAAAGTTTTAGAAATTCACAGCTGTATCTGGAACGGGCTCCATGATTGTTTACACTGTTTTCAACATCTCCTCAGGCTCCCTCTCTTTCCCTCTCAGACAAATCCATTCTCGTCTCCCCACTCCGTGTGCAGCTTAATTGATCCGACTGCCTTCGCTCGCCCGGCTGATTAATTGCGCTCTGTGCCAGTGTTTTCGGATTTTGAGATGAGACCGAGAGAGAGGAGAGCGAGCGAGGGCGTTTTGATGAAGAGCAGTCTGAAAACACAGCGCGATGAGAGAATAGAGAAAGTTAGTGCCGTAAATGGAGTTCAGGAACTCCATTATGAGCGTGATTACAGCTCCGGATGATAAAATGTCTCGGAATGGAACCAGCAGTGACAGACAGCTCCTCTTCTGTTCTCACTTTCTGTAAAGTATTGGTGTCATTAGGCGCTTCGGAGAACGAGCAACTCCTAAATAATACAACTTTGGTTTGCACTTTAAACTAAAGTTCAACTGAGTTTGATTCAGTAAACACTGACATCACTTTGTACAGTGTTTGACATTCAGTGTTTAAACAGACACGCACACACTTCTGTACTTCTCCGTGCAAAGTCTAATCCCTCACACTCTTTGAAGAGGTCAGGACCAGACAACCCTCATTTTTCAAAAATATTTTGCACCTTCTAAAAATCCAGCTACAAAATGTCGCCAACATTAAAACAGAACTTTCAAGAGAATGTGCTCTTTAGTCTTCACTCACCAACATTTTTTCTAAAATCACTGTACTTTCTACAGAAAATTAAAAAAACATTTCAATATGTCTTCGATTTTTTTAAAAGCTGTCCCAAAATGTCCTGCCTTTTCAAAAAGTCCTCTCTTATCATTACTATTCTCACTTTCAAAAAAATCTCACTTACACAAAAATGTCCTCATTCTGCTTTTTTTCAAAATGTTGTCTCTGTTGAAAAATGTCCTCACACACACACACACCACATTTATCACACTCTGTTTTCCCAAACACTAACTTCTTCTGACTTTTATAAATGTTCTGTCATCAAAATGTCGTCACTTTCATTAAATGTCCCCTACATGACAAAAACATTTCCTCAATTAAAAAAAGTATTTACACTTTTTCATTGTTTTCTTTATCTAAAAGCGTCCACCATTCGAGATCTAAAACTGGTCCTCACAAAGCTGCAGGCACTCTCATAGCCACAAGATGCTGCTCCAAGAAAGAACAGGAAAACTTCTCTCTGCAAATAGAAAATCAATAGAGTTTATACACATCTCTCCTTAGATTATGTACAGTATATTAGTATAAAGTCTGAGGAGAGATGTACAAATGTTGCATTAAGGGTAAATTAAAGGAGAATGTTGGATTTTGTTTTTTTTAGGTTTTCAATGAATTTATCCTGCTACTAACTACTACTGTGCACTCCAACATGGCTCGATGCCATAGAAATTCTCAGAAACACATTAAAGAGACTTAACGGTAACTGTGCACAGTTCAGGTATAGAGGTCACTTGAAATGCTTTGTATTTTTATCATATTTATTCAGTCTGCTGCTGTTGGTTTTGACTGTCGACCAGTATGAGCAAACATTACGAAACAGTGGAGTTTTCTCTTTTCTGTCAGTATCAATCTGAGTCACTGTGGTTTCACCATTCAACAGCTGCTCTGTTTTGAGTTTAGCCATAACAACCTGACAAAACAATGTGCTACTTCAGCAAGATAGTAAAGTTTAAAGGGTGTTTCTGTGTACGCTTAGCCCATATGCTATCAATCCTGTAAACCTCAGTTTTAATGACCCAAAGTAAACTGTTTGCATGGCACGGCCAAATCAAAAATACGAAAAGGCGCAAATTTGTGCCAGGCAATTCGAAATGGCATGTTCAAGTACTTGACAATGACCCTCCTACCCCCCTTGATTTATTACCTCAGTAAACATTGTAAACAGGAGTTTATGGTCTCAATCTCTAGTTCCAAGTCTTCTTCAATACAGCATGATGTTCATTTAGTAAATTATACTCCATGTTATGCCCCCTGACTTAACTATGCCTCTCTTTAGAAGAGAGCTGTGTTTTTGTTTCAGGACATCGTAAGAAAGAGTCTGCCAACCCCACAGCTAGCAGCCCTGACCCAGCCAGGAAAAGGATTTGTACGAACAGTATTCCTGGCTAACAGCGTCGGAGAAGCGCTGCACATGTTCTGGCTAAGAATGCGTTTCATTTGCAACAGAGCGTCTTGGTGTTTCGAGCTGTTTGGAGCTACGCTACGCTAACCTGAGTTGACTAACCAAGGCAGCAACACGACACCATAGCACGGCAGGACAATTACAAGCTACGGTGCTTTTGAAAACTTTTGGAGAGACCCGAGTGGATCTACAACTCAACGAACACGTTCGCAGGAGGACCTCTGGCTGCAACTGAACCGCACCGGTGTTCTGTACAACTGCGTCATTGAACTCTTTGTTAACAAAGAAAGGAGGATATAGAGTCAGGGCCATAAGTATTTGGACCGACACAACTGTTCTCATTTTGCCTCTGTACACGACTCCAATGGATTTGAAAGGAAGCAGTCAATATGTGGTTGAAGTGTAGACTTTCAGCTTTAATCAAATGGATAAAACACAAATATTACATGAACTGTTATGGAATTATTCTGTCATTATTTCATGAAAAATGATGCAGATAATAGGATTCAAAATGTTAAATTAGCAGCTGGTCCTTGGAACTCTCAGCATGTGGACCAAAAAGGTGTCCATTCAAGTGAATGGACACCATTATTAGGCTAAAAACACTTAACAAACCTATCAGAAAAATAGCAGAAACATTAGGATTGACTAAATCAACAATTTAATACATTCTTAAAAAGAAGGAATGCACTGGCAAGCTAACCAACACCAAAAGGCCCAGAAGATATCTAAAGTGGATGATCGCAGAATTCTTTCCTTGGTGAAGAAAAAACCCTTCATAACATCTACTGAAGTCAAGCACACTGGAGGATGTAGGCGTGTCAGTTTTAAAGTCTACAATCAAGAGACGCTTGACTGCTTCATGAATCTAAATACAGAGGGTTTACAACAAGGTACAAACCACTGGTTACACTGAAGAACAGGAAGGCCAGATTAGACTTTGCCAGAAAACATCTGAAAAAGACTGACCAGTTTGGGAAAAAGATTCTTTGGACAGATGAAACCAAGATTGACTTGTACCAGAATGATGGGAAGAGAAAAATGTGGAGAAGGAAAAGAATGGCTCATGATCCGAAACAAACCACATCATCTGTTTAACATGGTGGAGGCAGTGCTATGTCATGGGCATGTATGACTGCCAATGGAACTGGGTCACTGGTGTTTATTGGTGATTCACAGCTGAGGTGTTTAGCGCTACACTATCTGCTCAGATTCAGCCTAATACTACAAAACTGATTGGATGGCACCTCACAGTGCAGATGGATAATGACCCAAAAGATAATGTGAACACAACCCAAGAGCTTCTCAAGGCAAAGGAATGGAATATTCTTTAATTGGCGAAGTCAGTCACCTGATCTAAACCCAAGCGAGCAGGCTTTTCACTTTCTGAAGATAAAACTAAAGGCAGGAAGACCCACAAACAAGCAGAAACTGAAGCAGGTGGCAGTAAAAGGTCTGGCAAAGCATCTCCAGGGGAAAAAAACTCATTGTTTTTGGTTATGTCTATGGGTGCCAGACTTCAGGCAATCATTGACTGTAAAGGATTTTCCTCCAAGTATTAAAAATAATGATTATATTCACAATTATGTTAGTTTGTCCAATTACTTTTGGAAATGTGGGTGGCTGTGTAAAAATGGTTGTAATTCCTAAACAGTTAATGTGATATTTTTGTTTTATCCATTGAATTAAAGCTGAAAGTCTAAACTTCAACCACATATTGACTGCTTCATTTCAAATCCACTGGAGTCGTGTAAAGAGGCAAAATTAGAAAAATTGTGTCACAGTCCAAATACTTATGGCCCTGACTGTACTTTGTCTTTAAGTGAACAGCAGCTTTGGTAAGTGAAGTGCTTTTGTGTTTTTACATCTGCAGTTGCGTTGCTACTGTGTTCATTTGTCTATGGTGTCGTTTTTATGATATCGTTAATATTGTTCCCTCTGATGTGAATAATATTTGAATGGCTCGTGCTCTTGAGTGTGAGGCAGAATACGTGTTTTAGCGCCGCAGTGTTGCTGGATTGATTTGTTGCTTTGTTGTCATAAATATATGTGACTGGTTCTTGTGAGTTTGTTCTTGTCATTGTGTTAATTATATTGATTTTGACTATATGCATTGTCCGTTAATGACGAAGCATCCCGTCATGCGCGGGATTAGGGTCGGACATGATGATCTGTTTGGGGTTTTGTTTTCTTTTACAAAGCAATAATTATGGTCTGGAGAAATGGGGATTGTGTGACGATTGCTTTATCCCTGTTTGAATCAGTAGGGAACAGCTAAACACTGCGGGGAGAGTTTGTAGCTTGTGAGCTGCTGTTGGTTTCCTGCTAAGCTAGTTTAGTGTGCCTCCCAGAACACACGCGCCTCACCAGAGTACAATGTTTTGTTTCCAGGGTCAGAGTGTCTCTTACGTGGTGGGTTGCCATGTTGAGCGAAGTCCACCGAAAACATTATATTTCCCACAATTTAAGCTTCTGCATTTTCCAAATGCACTAGTATTATTCAAACGTATTGTTCGGTTCGTAAGCCTCGTACCGAACGGTTTGATACGAATACGTGTATTGTTACACCCCTAGAAACAAATAATAACCCGTAGCTGCGTCATAATGAGGTTATTAGGAGGTGGTTCAACTGTAGTAGGACAGCACTGAAGGCCCAGGTATAAAATGCATGGCCCACCACTGAAACTGATGCTGACGTACTTGTAGGCCACCTAGACAGCTCTGACATGCAAAGAATACGCCCAACATGTCAAACTAAAGATCTGATTGGTTGAAGACTATAACAAACAACAATATCGTCCCCATTTACTTAAACTGCAACGGTGTCCTAGCGGGCCTTGAGCCTCTCTTCTTACCGAGAGAAATAGGGGTTGATTGGATAAAAACTCTACTTAAATCAAGCTGCACTGGAAGCAGCGCTGCAGGCTGGAAGCAGAGCAACTGAAGAAGAGAGTAGCTGTGCAATGAGAAAATAAGCTAATGGGGAAAAATAGAATACATGTAGTGTATTTATGAAAAATTATAAAGAAGCTATAACTTTGTGATTCTGTTTGGGCCAGCAGAGAAGGCTTTGCTGGCCCTGAAGGCTCACCATTGGAAAATATAAATAAGTATAAAAATAAATTATTTACATTTATTTAAGATGAGGAACCAGACACCCTGGCCTGCCCCTGCATTAAATCAATTTAAATTGTAAATGTAGAGAGTAAGTGCTGCTCTGATCAAATGATTTAAAGCAGGGGATTCAAACTCATTTTCACTCTGGGCCACATCAGCATCGCGGTCACCTCAAAGGGCTGGTTGTAAATGTAAGACTGTGTAAATGTAACGACTCCTAACATATTGGTAAATAACTGTCTCTGCATTTGATTATTGTTTATTCAAGTGTAAAAAGATTGTACATGCAGTTATATAAATATAAATATATATTTAAGCACATTTCTGTTATTATAACTTAAATCCTTTTAATTAAGGGTTAAGAAACCCACATTACTCTATCAAAGATCAAACTATTAAAGAATATAACAAAGACAAATATCAAACACAAGTTATTACAATAACTTTGTTCAATGCTTAAAATCCTTTCAAGGGTGCGTTTGCACAATCCCACGTGAAGTATTTCATGTGTTTTAAAGCCACGTTTAAAGTAGTCTTCAATGTACTCACAATACATTTCCATTTCAAGTGTACGGTAAAGTGTTTAAGTATCTCATTTTGACTTTCTATCTCAGAATTATGACTTTCTATCATAGTTATGATTTTCTGTCTCATATCTTCGACTTTCTATCTCATAATTTCGACTACGGGGATATTTTTGTTATCAAGTCTAACTTTTAATTATTTATTTTTTTATTTAATTTTTTTTAACTTTTTTGTTTTGCCTTTTCTGTCCTTTCTTGTGCTGCTATTTACATTAATGTGATGGGATTCAATTTAGCATAAGGTCATGCTAGTCTTACAGGACAGCTGTGTTTGTGGTGTTGCTTGTTTTTTCTTTGCGATTATTTGTAGTCATAGAATTATGCACCTTACTAACCAAGCTCGTTGGCTAGCGCTAGCTGGTGACTTGTGCTAACGGTACATGGTTCCAGCAGGTCTCCAGCCCCACCCTCTCGTCCATGGTCACTTCTGGCTCCAAAAAACCAAGATGTTGACGGCCAAAATGCCAAAATCACAAACCAATGGGTGATGTTCCGGTGACTATGTTGACTTCTTATATACAGTCTATGGCAAGTACACTGGCAACATGATACACATTACTCACGATTTCATGTTATGTGCCACTGATTTACAGAAAGTGACACAAAAAAGGTCGTATTGTGGCAACAAAGGCAGTCAAGACAAATACTGCTTGCTAGTGAACATGGATGTGAACAAACTTAAAACTTTTGATGAGAAATACTGAAAGTGAACATTACTTTGTTCTTTTGTTAAGTCAGGTTGGACACTTATTAGACCGAGAATCATTTTTTGAATGGTTGGCATAAGAGTTTAACTTTCACTGACAGATGAATTTGTGTCAGATCTCCAACTTATCCTTGACTTTCACATCAGTCTTTCTTATCACACTGATAACACAGTAAACCTGAAGTAAACCTGAAAACAAACAGCTGATCAAAGTCGAAACACAAAAACACGGATTCCAACTGAGTGGAAAGTGAATCTCCACCTCTTTCAAAAGCTCTGTTGGAATTGGACGAAGTTCAAAGAAAACAAAGAGCTAGTGTGCAATAAAGTGGCCACAGTGGTTTCAGCTGAGCTTCTTGACTATAAAAAGGACGTTTAGCAGCAGCAGTGGAAATATTCAGTCCAGCAGAGAGTCAAATATGAGGGGTCTAGTGTTTCTGCTCTTGGTGGCTGTGGCCAGCGCTAAGGTCTACCAGCGCTGTGAATGGGCCCGAGTGCTGAAGGCTAATGGGATGGACGGCTACCGAGGCATCAGCCTGGCTGACTGTGAGTATTAGACCGACAGTCTGCAGATACTGTGTCTGGAACAGAAGAATATTACAAATTTTCTGTACATTTTTAATATTTTGCAAGATAACATCAGTTACGACCATACCAGCCTACTCACTACAATTCACATGTACTTTTAGCATATGCATGTACTTCAAATCTGAAAAGCTTTTCAAATTTCAAAATATGTTTTCCACCGTAAGAGCTAGCCATTGATTTCCATTCATTTTGATATAGTATGAAAATCAATCTCAAAATCTTTATTAGTGGGCAAGTTGTCATGGAGTTGGCTGGATCTTCCCAAATGGGTTTTGATGCCCTGCTTTGACCTTTCTGACAAGGCTCGTCTGTGGGTTTCCGTGCCCGATATTGAGTTTTCAAGGGGTTTCCATGTGCACCTGTTCTGTTTCCTCTTCAGGGGTTTGTCTGAGCAAGTGGGAGTCAAGTTACAACACCAGGGCCACCAACCGCAACACCGACGGATCAACTGATTACGGCATCTTCCAGATCAACAGTCGCTATTGGTGTAATAACGGCCAGGGCCTCACATCGAATGCCTGTAACATCAGGTGCAGCGGTCAGTGATAAACCACCACACCCAAAACTTTAACATCAGGGGGACATCCTCCTATTTTTTTACATGCCATGTTGTCATGCAAGTTTTTGTCACCATTGTGTCTGATCATCCACCAAGCTTTAAAGTTGCAATAATCAGTATTATGTTTCTACTATTATCAGTAAATCAAAATGTTCCGCATTATGTAAGTGTCTCCCATGGATAATTCTGACCAACTCTGCAGCTCTAATGGCCTTTATGTGGTATAATGACCTTGTACAGCACTTTGGTAATAATGTCTGTAAAAAGCACAATAGAAATAAATTGAACTTACTTACTAACACTTTTAAAAGGACAGTGCCAAAGATTTGGTGACATCTAGCAATGTGGGTGCAGATTGCAACCAACTGAACCCCTCCGCTCATTAATCCATTTCCAAGTATGCGGTAACACGAGCCACCGAGGGCCTTGGTAACACTACTCATTTAATTTAGAGAGCATCCTTACCACAATAAGACCACTTTAGATCACTAGATGAAGAATATCTAATTCAAAGAATATCCTAAATGAAATAAAAATAATTTCGGCACAAAAACACACAGTGGTTGGAGGCAAACACAACGGTACCCCAAAAAGGATCAGCCAGTGAGTACTTATCACTCATTTTGCATCAGAAGTCATTTATACTCATTTCTACTTAAGGATGCGTTTTTGTAACGTTATTACACGACCAGGAAATGTCTTTTCAGATGTTTAAAAAACTTTTGTTTAGACAGCCAGCTATTTCCCTCAGGAGCTGGTGGACACCAAATCTGAGCTAAAAAGAGTGAATATTGGACTCTTCTTCATAACATGGACACGAACAACTCCAATGGGATGATACGTATCACTGCTGTTTGTCACATGATTTTCAGCTTGTTGTGGAGTTCCCTTTTCCCCAAAAGGACAAAAAGAACAATTGGCTTCAACATCCTCCTATTTAAACTTTTGTTATCAAAATGTCCTTGGGTAGAGTGGATTGTGTCCTTGAACAAGATATGAACCTCAAATTCTCCCGATAGGCCAGTAGTGGTATGTTAGTGTATGCAAACAAATTCCACTGGGAATGGGAGGGCTCGTTTCAGGTTTGATTATTTTTGCTAAAATATTCCTGAACATTGTTCTCTTAACGACCAGCCACCACAGTCCAAATTAGAGAAGATCTGAGTTGATAAAAATGTTGATTATATTGATTTGACTTTAGTTATTGGTGCAGTGCCATTGTTTCGACATCACAATTATCCAAAATCACAATAGGACCAAAAGTCCATTTGTCCGACAGCCCGCTATTTCGAAAAACAAACAGCCATTCATCCGAAGGGCCATTGCTCAGAATATACACACTCTCCCTGCAATGAACAGAAGCTCGTGGGTCATTATTATGCAGAATGATGTCATCAGAACTTACCGATCGCAACATTTTTTGCACATAGGAGAAGTTAGTCTGGACCAGGGGTCT
The DNA here is from genome assembly GCF_004355925.1 of Anarrhichthys ocellatus. NCBI lineage: Eukaryota > Metazoa > Chordata > Actinopteri > Perciformes > Anarhichadidae > Anarrhichthys > Anarrhichthys ocellatus. The sequence continues at coordinate 9,590,681 of NW_022280046.1, forward strand.
TCAATGTTTTTCAGGCCAAGGACCCCCAAACTGATAGAGGGATGGAGCAGGGACCCCGACTGTATATATTGTATAAAATTGTGTTTTATATTAAACTGGGCCTAGTGCCATGTATAAACATACCTCTTTATTGTGCATTCAGTACTAAGCTATTCAAATAATACACAGGTTCATATATCCATGTTTTTATTTTAAACATGTGCAAGGTACAGTGGGTAGGGTGGCCGTGCCACTGCCATTAATAAACATACCTTGTCAGCTGATACCAATGCCAATATCAACATTTCTGTCAATTGCATGATAATCATGCATACAAGCTATTCAAATTGATGTTTTCATTTTAAACATAAATGTGGAAATGAAAATAAGTGATGGCCTATTAGTGCCACTGCCATGCATCAACATACCTGTTATCTTAAATACAATACTGAACTATTAAAATAATGGACGGATTCATGTTTGGGAAAATAAAAAAATTTAAAAAAATTAAAAATTCTCTAATCATCCAGAAATTTCACGGACCCCCTGCAGTACCTCCGCGGACCCCCTAGGGGTCACGGACCCCCTATTGAAGACCTCTGTCGATGGACGTTTATTTTATCCGGGCAAATGGGCTTTTTGTCCAATGGCATTTTTCAGATTATTGGGGTTTCGGAACGATGGATCATCCAAACAATGTCCCCCAATTGTTACTATGTTGCGATAAACAAGCATCAGCGAGATTCGATTTTGCCCTGGGTTTCTCTTCTACTACACGGATGCACATTCCTTTTGATGGAGGTTGTTGGGTCCTTATGCAGCGCAAAAGAAAGATCTCAAAGAAGCACTGTCAACTTGTTTAGCACAGAGCTCTTTGTAGTAAAGTGCTTTGGATAAAAGCACTATAGAAATGCAGTCCATTTACCAGTTAAATTATTACTGACCTTTGGAGAGGCTGGTTTCTTCACTCATTACGTAGCACATTCTGCACTTGCAGTGACGTTAATGTCCACTTTTTGAATTACCATTCAAATCCTGATTTTTCTTTTCATCACAGAGCTTCTGACTGATAATGTCAGTGTGGCGATCAATTGTGCCAAGCGCGTCGTTCGGGATCCCAATGGCATCAGAGCCTGGTAAGATCTGATCATGTGAATGTGATGCGTTCACAGCGCAAACTTCCACATGTGGAGAGATGAGTTATGTCCCTATGTCTGTTTTTAGGGTGGCCTGGCGCAATAACTGCGAGAACCGTGACCTGAGCTCCTTTGTGGCCGGATGCGGTGTTTAATCAACATGTGGAACCGAGAAGCTGTCATCGACATCATCAAAGTCTCCCATCTTTGGAGTGAAATGCAGAGATACTGAAGCTACAGATTATTCTTTTCAAAGACAGACAATTAAAATCTTTACTGTCTAAACACTTGATGTATTGAGTCTATAATTTACATAATGTCAAATCGAATCAGTGAAGAGAAATGTGGTGATTTCTGCTTGTATCCGTTGTTGGACTCATTTCAAAACCAGATTCAAATGTTAACTCTCTCTTATGACAGTTGTTAATTAAACATGAATGTAAAACAATGAAGAAATGTCTTTTTCATGTTTTGTGAGGCATGAGGACTGAGATGTAAATTAATCTACTTCTCTGTGCATGTTTTTGTTTTTAAGAAAACAAGTTCATTCCAGAGGCCTCATGCATGAACCACTCGTACAAACAGATTTGTTCTTATATGGCATGTGCATCATGATTTAGAGAACTTTGCACATTCACATGTGTAGTGACTGATTCCAGCAACTAGCCACTCGGCTGGGTGCGGGAGAAGATCCTGTTCCTTACTCACTTGACCAAAGAGATTCCAGGCTTTTCACACTTCTGGGTGAGGTTCCCATTTAATTAGAGTTCACAGATGATAATACAATATGATAGCACTTAGCTTCCTGGTCTCCCTCTGGTGTGTCTGGCTTGCGGTAAAAACCGTGCGATCTCCCCGTCACCCATGCATCATTACCTGTCAGTTGCACCTGTGCCCCATATGTCAATTACCTGCCACACCAATACACACTGCCACCCGTGGTCAACCTGAGATATAGCTCCCAATATAAACATTTATACTATCGAGACCTAACTAATGGCTCCTACAACATGTCTTCTCTAAAGTACAAATTATGAAGTTCTTGTGTGTACCAGGCCTGTCACGGGAGTCTTGTACAGATAGTCTGCCTCTCTGTGGGAAAAACACGTGTTTGTGGGAGAAACCCCTTGGACATCCCACAGAAGTCTGGGCTAAGCCCAGACTGTCCTCAAATTCTGGAAATGTCCCTGTTCTTTGACTGTCTTTTAGTAGAACTAAACACTGACCTTGTTATTTCTAAAACCCTGCTCACAGCCAAGCTTATTTTAATCATGTTTTACTATCTAGTATAAGACTAAGACCTCCATGTAGGAGTTTAACTCTTAGAAAGCCTTTGAGGACTCGGGGCACGACAGATGACTTAAAGGGCCAGATCACCCAAAAACATACTTTACATCAGGCAGCAACCTCCGGTTCTGAAGAGTGAAGCCAATGTGGAAGTGTCTTAAACTTGCGTTTTCTCTACTGACCATCAGGGGGCGACTCCTCTGGTTGCAAAAAGAAGTCTGGTTGTATAGAAGTCTATGAGAAAATTACTCTACTTTTCACTTGATTTATTGACTCATTAAACATTGTAAACACGGGTTTATGGTCTCAATCTGTAGTTTTATGTCTACATGTCTAACTGGATGGTTGCAAAAAACTTGTGTAGTACTGTACCTGTGCAAGTTCCAGTAAAGTCTCGACAGACAGTTGATTAGAGGACAGTGTGGTGTAGCTTCATAGTTTTTTACCAATCTGCATCATTTTGTTTTTACTTTGGCATCCTTTTTATCCGTTTATTGTAACTAAATCATCACCAAGTCTGTTTACTTTGGTTTCATACCGCTGTAGTAAACCAGCCAATTTGAGGCATCCACCTGTCAAACATGCGCAAGTAACTCGAGGTAAAACATTGGCTTTGTGTTTGGCGTGAACACAGCATTTGTTTGAAATAGCCTTCAGAGGAAGAGCGGGTTGTCCTCCAATCGGAAGATAGGCAGTTTGATCCCCAGCTCCTCCAGATGGCTTGTCTAGATACTGAACCCCAAATTGCTCCTGAAAGGCAGTGCGGTCAGTGCGTGAGTGCATGTGAGTGCGCATTAGTTTAGTTCCTTTTGGGTACTTAATTACAATTTAGTTTCTGGGGAACTTGAAGGTCTTTATACAACATTTCATGGCAATCCATCCAATAGTTGAGCTATTTCTGTCAGGACAAGTATGGTGGACGGACAGAGAGACAATGCCATCCCTAGAGCCACACTGCTAGCGTGACTAAAAATAGGTGACACAAACTCCGTTGTGCTAACGGTACATGGTTCCAGCAGGTCTCCAGCCCCACCCTCTCGTCCATGGTCACTTCTGGCTCCAAAAAACCAAGATGTTGACGGCCAAAATGCCAAAATCACAAACCAATGGGTGATGTTCCGGTGACTATGTTGACTTCTTATATACAGTCTATGGCAAGTACACTGGCAACATGATACACATTACTCACGATTTCATGTTATGTGCCACTGATTTACAGAAAGTGACACAAAAAAGGTCGTATTGTGGCAACAAAGGCAGTCAAGACAAATACTGCTTGCTAGTGAACATGGATGTGAACAAACTTAAAACTTTTGATGAGAAATACTGAAAGTGAACATTACTTTGTTCTTTTGTTAAGTCAGGTTGGACACTTATTAGACCGAGAATCATTTGTCATGGTTGCCATAAGAGTTTAATCTCCAACTTATCCTTGACTTTCACATCAGTCTTTCTTATCATACTGATAACACAGTATGCCTGAAAACAAACAGCTGATTAAAAACTGAAACACAAAAACCCAGATTCCAACTGAGTGGAAAGTGGAATCTCCACCTCTTTCAAAAGCTCTGTTGGAATTGGACGAAGTTCAAAGAAAACAAAGAGCTAGTGTGCAATAAAGCGGCCACAGTGGTTTCAGCTGAGCTTCTTGACTATAAAAAGGACGTTTAGCAGCAGCAGTGAAAATATTCAGTCCAGCAGAGAGTCAAATATGAGGGGTCTAGTGTTTCTGCTCTTGGTGGCTGTTGCCAGCGCTAAGGTCTTCGACCGCTGTGAATGGGCCCGAGTGCTGAAGGCTAATGGGATGGATGGCTACGGAGGCCACAGCCTGGCTAACTGTGAGTATTAGACCGACAGTCTGCAGATACTGTGTCTGGAACAGAAGAATATTACTCATTTTCTGTACATTTTTATTTATATTGTGCAAGATAACATCAGTTAGGTCCATACCAGCCTACTCACTACAATTCGTACATTTTGCATATGCGTGTACTTCAAATCTGAAAAGCTTGTCTTACCAAAGAATGTATTGTAACATTAGAAATTCGAAAATATGTTTCCCACCGTAAGAGCTAGCCATTGGTTTCCATTCATTTTGATATATTATGAAAATCAATCTCAAAATCTTTGTTAGTGGGCAAGTTGTCATGGAGTTGGCTGGATCTTCCCAAATGGGTTTTGATGCCCTGCTTTGACCTTTCTGACAAGGGTCGTCTGTGGGTTTCCGTGCCCGATATTGAGTTTTCAAGGGGTTTCCATCTGCACCTGTTCTGTTTCCTCTTCAGGGGTTTGTCTGAGCAAGTGGGAGTCGGATTACAACACCAGGGCCACCAACTACAACACCGACGGATCAACTGATTACGGCATCTTCCAGATCAACAGCCGCTATTGGTGTAATAACGGCCAGGGCCCCACATCGAATGCCTGTAACATCAGGTGCAGCGGTCAGTGATAAACCACCATACCTGCCATGTTGTCATGCAAGTTTTTGTCACCGTTCTGTCTGATCTCCCACCAAGCTTTAAAGTTGCAATAATCAGTATTATGTTTCTACTGTTATCAGTAAATCAAAATGTTCCGCATTATGTAAGTGTCTCCCATGGATAATTCTGACCAACTCTGCAGCTCTAATGGCCTTTATGTGGTATAATGACCTTGTACAGCACTTTGGTAATAATGTCTGTAAAAAGCACAATAGAAATAAATTGAACTTACTTACTAACACTTTTAAAAGGACAGTGCCAAAGATTTGGTGGCATCTAGCAATGTGGGTGCAGATTGCAACCAACTGAACCCCTCCGCTCATTAATCCATTTCCAAGTATGCGGTAACACGAGCCACCGAGGGCCTTGGTAACACTACTCGTTTCATTTAGAGAGCATCCTTACCACAATAAGACCACTTTAGATGACTGCTTTAGATCAGACAGCCAACTATTTCCCTCAGGAGCTGGTGGACACCAAATCTCAGCTAAAAAGAGTGAATATTGGACTCTTCTTCATAACATGGACACAAACAACTCCAATGGGATGATACGTAGCACTGCTGTTTGTCAGATGATTTTCAGCTTGTTGTGGAGTACCTTTTTTTGAGGCAGTAGCACCAAAGTTGTAGAATGCTCTGCCTGCACCCTTGCATTTAGCTGTTTCTGTGAACTCATTCAAAAATCAGCTCAAGTCATACCTGTTTAGACTGGCGTTTGTGTAGAAACTTATGTCCTCGGCCTGCTTCTAAGCCATGTTTTAATTTTGTACTTTCTGTTTTTTGTGCATTCTTAAAAGTAAATTATTGGCCCTTATATGGTCACATTGTGTTTTTTATGTTTGTAATTCTGCTCCTCTTGAGCACTTTGTGACTAATGTCTATGAAAAGTGCTTTATAAATAAATCTTACTTACTTACTTTTTCCCAGAAGGACAAAAAGAACAATTGGCTTCAACATCCTCCTATTTAAACTTTTGTTGTCAAAATGTCCTTGGGTAGAGTGGATTGTGTCCTTGAACAAGATATGAACCTCAAATTCTCCCGATAGGCCACTAGTGGTATGTTAGTGTATGCAAACAAATTCCACTGGGAATGGGAGGGCTCGTTTCAGGTTTGATTATTTTTGCTAAAATATTCCTGAACATTATTCTGTTAACGACCAGCCACCACAGTCCAAATTAGAGAAGATCTGAGTTGATAAAAATGTTGATTATATTGATTTGACTTTAGTTATTGGTGCAGTGCCATTGTTTCGACATCACAATTTTCCAAAATCACAATAGGACCAAAAGTCCATTTGTCTGACAGCCCGCTATCTTGAAAAACAAACAGCCATTCATCCGAAGGGCCATTGCTCAGAATATACACACTCTCCCTGCAATGAACAGAAGCTCGTGGGTCATTATTATGCAGAATGATGTCATCAGAACTTACCGATCGCAACATGTTTGCACATAGGAGAAGTTAGTCTAGTCGATGGACGTTTATTTTATCCGGGCAAATGGGCTTTTTGTCCAATGGCATTTTCGGAACGGGGTTTCGGAACGATGGATCATCCAAACAATGTCCCCCAATTGTTACTATGTTGCGATAAACAAGCATCAGCGAGAGCCGATTTTGCCCTGGGTTTCTCTTCTACTACACGGATGCACATTCCTTTTGATGGAGGTTGTTGGGTCCTTATGCAGCGCAAAAGAAAGATCTCAAAGAAGCACTGTCAACTTGTTTAGCACAGAGCTCTTTGTAGTAAAGTAGCATAATATGCATTATCTATCAGAATGTATCAAGTCTCGAGGAAAGAGGACTTAAGCGGATAGGTGAATGAGAGACGATTTGTAAAGTGCTTTGGATAATATTATTACTGACCTTTCGAGAGGCTGGTTTCTTCACTCATTACGTAGCACATTCTGTACTTGCAGTGACGTTAATGTCCACTTTTTGAATTACCATTCAAATCCTGATTTTTCTTTTCATCACAGAGCTTCTGACTGATGATGTCAGTGTGGCGATCAATTGTGCCAAGCGCGTCGTTCAGGATCCCAATGGCATCGGAGCCTGGTAAGATCTGATCATGTGACCGTGATGCGTTCACGACATGTGGAGAGATGAGTTATGTCCCTCTGTCTGTTTTCAGGGTGGCCTGGCGCCGTCACTGCGAGAACCGTGACCTGAGCTCCTTTGTGGCAGGATGTGGTGTTTAATCAACATGTGGAACCAAGAAGCTGTCATCGACATCATCAAAGTCTCCCATCTTTGGAGTGAAATGCAGAGATACTGAAGCTACAGATTATTCTTTTCAATACAGACACTTAAAATATTTGCTGTCTAAATAATTGATGTATTTAGTCTATATAATTACGTATTATGTATAATTTACATAATATCAAAAATCGAATCAGTGAAGAGAAATGTGGTGATTTCTGCTTGTGTCCGTTGTTGGACTCATTTCAAAACCAGATTCAAATGTTAACTCTCTCTTATGACAGTTGTTAATTAAACATGAATGTAAAACAATGAAGAAATGTCTTTTTCATGTTTTGTGAGGCATGAGGACTGAGATGTAAATGAATCTACTTCTCTGTGCACTTGTTTTTTAAGAAAACAAGTTCATTCTAGAGGCCTCATGCATGAACCACTCGTACAAACAGATTTGTTCTTATATGGCATGTGCGTCATGATTTAGAGAACTTTGCACATTCACCTGTCTTCTCTAAAGTACAAATGATGAAATTATTATGTGTACCAGGCCTGTCACGGGAGTCTTGTACAGATAGTCTGCCTCTCTGTGGGAAAAACACGTGTGTTTGTGAGAGAAACCCCTTGGACATCCCACAGAAGTCTGGGCTAAGCCCAGAATGTCCTCAAATTCTGGAAATGTCCCTGTTCTTTGACTGTCTTTTCGTAGAACCAAACACTGACCTTGTTATTTCTAAAACCCTGCACAGCCAAGCTTATTTTAATCATGTTTTACTATCTAGTATAAGACCAAGACCTCCATGCAGGAGTTGAACTCTTGGAAAGCCTTTGAGGACTCGGACAGATGACTTAAAGGAATTGCGGAGGTGCCTTAAACCTGCATTCTTCTTAATGACATCATGGACGTCTGATTGTATAGAATTCTATGAGAAAATGACTCTACTTCTCACTTGATTTATTACCTCAGTAAAGATTGAGTTTATGGTCTCAATCTCTAGTTTCAAGTCTTCTTCAATACAGCATGATGTTCATTTAGTAAGTGATGGTCCATTTAGAGTCAAACAGACCATAAAGCAGAGTATGCTTCAGGGCTGAGCTACCTGTGATTGACAGGTTGCTACGACGACGTTGTACCGTCTGGGAGTTGTCCGTGTTTTCTTGTTAGAACTTAAACCAGTGTGTTTTCAGTTCATGAAAGTTATTTGTATCATTTTGATCGCAATAACATTTCCTTTTACAATCAACACTTGAAATGATGAAGGCACTTGCAATTGAGGTAGTACATGTAATCCATACTTTGGTGTTTGGTATTTTGGAAGACATCCTATCATATATTATAGTGTGATACTAAAAGCTACAAACAATAGTAAAGGCTACAAATAACACAGGTTAATACAACTTAAAGATTAACACTATGGTAAATATACAAACACACCACAATAAACCTATATTGTTAGATAGAATATTATTGGAGTATTACAGGCCTACTATAGAAGACGCATAGCCCAAGTATAATAATAATAAAATCACAAAACATGCTTAAAGAATAAATAAATAGGAATAAGCAGCGAAGCTCCGCCATCCAAAACCACCTAAAACAAAGTTTTAGCAGCTTTTTGAAGAAGTACGAACTGGTCAAAATGTCTTCACGGTCTTGGGTGTATTTGGAGAAAGAAAAGAAAAAACGTTACTAGCCTATTCCAGAGCTTTCAACTACACCTCACGGTTCGGTAGATACAAGTTTTCCCAGTCGTCACAAGAATTACATGTATATAGACTTTGAGGAAGGCCCTTCCCTGACAAGTCAATGCCACCATGGACAGTATAACCTGCCACTCAATACTGACTACTCTACTGATATGCTCATACGAGCAAAGTTGCTTGCGTGACCTCCCCAAACTCGTCCTTATGTATTGAGCGTTTGGTATTTTTTGCTGTATGACCTCCCTCAAAGAGCAGAGCCTTTCAACCAAATTGAACTGTAAGACCATTTTCTATAAATTGTCAGTTCCTTGATGTGATTCCCTGCAGCCAGGTTCCAAAATCTGATGGAAACCCTAAAACACCCATGGTTGTGGAATGACACGTTCATGGGTGCAATGATTGAGCATACATTTATATCATGACCAACTAAGACAGGCATGTCCAAAGTCCGGCCCGCGGGCCAATCACGGCCCGAGGTCAGATTTGATATGGCCCGCACCTTCTGTCTTAAAATGCATTATTTATGGCCTGCCAGCACAGTCAAAACGGAATGAATAAATCATACAAATTCAACATGCAATTCCTCTTTTTACCTCATGGTGGCAGCACCACTCTGTAACTGTCTGGCTGTTTGAAATTGGCTCTGACCCTTGAACTGTCATGTTACGGTAAGTAAAAAAAGGAAAGTCGATAATGAGGGCCGCCGCTTCAAGGAGAGGTGGAGATCGCAATATTTTTTTCACCGAAAACCGAAACAACTGTGTCTGCCTAATTAGTCATGAGACTGTTGCCTCGTTTAAGGAATATAATGTAAAGAGACACTACGAGACCAAACATGCTAATGCTACAACAAGCTATCAGAGCGACCGTGCTAGAAAAGTGAAGCAACTCCAAGATAACTTGGCCTCACAGCAGCGGTCCTTTTCACATGAAAACATCATCAAAGTAAGCTACGAAGTGGCCATGCTAACTGCTAAACATGACAAACCTTTTATGGAAGGTGAGTTTATCAAAGACTGTTATGAAAATAGCGGAAAACATAATTGCCCCGAGAAGAAGACAGAGTTTGCTAATGTTTGCCAGGCTCGTAACACTGAAGAGCTATCATCAGATACTAAGAGACAACTTGATGTATTTCGTCAGCCTGTTTCATGTGTGTTGAACTTAAATGTGAGACAACTTTTCATTACCCTCACTAAGTCATATTTAAGATTGTCTTGAGGTGAGAACATTGATTGGTTTCTATGTAATTAGCTTTTAGATGGCTTGTTCTTTGTGTTATCTGACTTTCAAGATGTGAAAGAAAGGCAGAATAGTTGTTGAGATTTGTTCACACATGAATGCTTACATTTGGTTACATTGCGATTTGCTGTCATTGAAAATAAAATGATTAAATAACGATGTATGTATAGGCTACTTGTATTGTTTAAAATAATGTCAGCAGGGACTGTTGGCCCTTGGGCATTTTCACATTATCAAATCTGGCCCTCTTTGAAAAAAGTTTGGACACCCCTGAACTAAGACATCATTATTAGCGGCAGCTTCATGTCTCCTGTTTAACCTCAGCAAGTGTTTTCTGATGCAGGTCACGATCTGAGCTGCTGTTACCGGATGGAAACAGGAATCCCTGGACGAGAGAGAAAGAGAGAGAGTGTGTGAGACAGAGGGAGAGAGAGTGTGAGAGAGGGAGAGAGAGAGTGTAAGAGAGAGAGAGAGCGAGGAGCATCTGGCAATGAAGCAGGAATTTAAATGTGTAGTTGCAGTGATCAGAAACTGGCATCATAGAGCCATTAGCAGATGCAAATGAGAGCAGAGCTGGCAGGCTGGTTCGTCTTTAACACATAAGCACCACACACAGCTCATAGTCACAGACAAAGTCCAACATCTGGACTGGGAACAGTTTATGCCAGGAATCTGACAGAAGCAACAACACACTGATGATTTAGATATTTTTACAGCCTAGCCAGTAATGGATCTAAAAATGAGTCCTAAGGGTGGAGCTAGAAGAAAGGTCATGGGGTCATTAAAGGGTTCGTCCTCTGGGGAACATGAATGTGATCAGGAAATGTAAGTACATTCAAACATTTCAGCTAGATGTGACTGTTGAACAAGTCATTTCAAAACCATAGGCATTGATCTGCTGCTATTAACAACCAAGCAAACTTTAATTATACAGCGCAGAAGTAATAAAGTGCTGTGTTGGACAACACATTCTCATTCCCAACTCATCAAATACTGATGCTTGGTCAGTGGCCCCAGGCTTCAAACCATGATGCTCTAGGTTTCCCTCTAGAGTCAGTTTTGGACGTGTCGGGGACAAAGTGTCAGTTTACAATCGTTACATAGTGTCTTTTCAAAATAAACTTCCGTGTTCACAGGAAACGTACAGTTTCCAATGTAGATTTACTCAGATTTTAGGGTTACAGCACTTTATTACCTACTTGGTTGGGTTTAAGAAAAACATTATGGTTTGGGTTTGCTATGTAACTGCATAGCAAACATAAATAACAAACAAAAGTAAGGTCAAATAAGGTAAGATAACGTTGACTTGGTTTGAAGGTACACAAACAGTGGTGTCCTGTGTTTGACCCAACCTTCCACCCCGAGCTCCTCACTAAGCAGACTTTCTTGCTCTTTACACTGCATCAGTTGTTCTGACCTTCTAATAATCCCGTCTGATACAGATGCTAACGGGTGCCTCGGTATCAAACGGCGAGGGCTGCTGACCAAGTGGTGGTATTAGACGAGTTGGGAGTGAGAACGGGTTGTGTTGTTGGAGGAGGATAAGAGATAGGCAGGTAGTAGAGAGAGAAGACAACCTATGAAGACAAGGAGAGAGAGTGTATAACCAACAATAGTCCAACAATCGACAAGAGTCATCACAAAGTCACTGCACCTGGCTATTGTTCACAAAAAATAGTTCCAGCACGTAAACCCCAACAAACCACAAAATGTTGTTTTTACATGTCCGTCCATGCACAGAAAGAAATAAAATGAGATACAAAGAATGTTCATGAACTGCAGAGGTCTCGGTAGGCGTATTTTTTTTTAAACTTTGGATAAAACCAGACTAGCGGTCTCCCCTTTCTTTCAGTATTTATGCTAAGCTAGGCTAACCACAGCCTGACTCCAGCTCCGCACTTAACTCACAAACATGAAGTTCTTATCGATCTTCTCATCGCACTCTCAGAAAGAAAGGAAGGTGGTGTATTTCCCAAAATGTTGTCCCATTCCTTTAAAGATTGAGCTGTCTGCAGGGTGGAGAATATTGATTGTCAACGTCATTAGAAACACAGTCCTTTGTCAGCAGAATTTAAAAGAACACCGACAAGCAATGGTGAATATAATCATTTATTTACTCCATTCCAAGAAATGTACACATATGTTCTCTCAAGGTATAAAATTTGTCTTAAATAAGCAATTGTTCCATTTCATATTCATGTAAATTCTCATTATTTTAATAAAAACCCAGAAAACTGACAACAATCTGACACCACAAACAACCAAAATCATCAGAGAGCGCAAGAAGAGTTGGTAGAGTTAGCAAAAGCTGTCCAGCAGTTTGCAATCTGACTTTGGGTTTGTTGAGGGCGTGGCTCTTCAGCATTTCTTTAAAATCATTTATCAGCTTTATATCAAAAAGCAAGAAAAGTAATATCTGAATCTGAAAAGTGAGTCAAGGTAAGCACTTGTAAAGTTTGTACAGATGATAAAACAGAGAAAGGATTAGAGGCTTCGGTTGTTGCTTTAGATAATCCACTTATTGCTGCTGTTGCTCATTCCTATGTTGCTGTTTCATGTTGCTGCAACTTTTAACGCTGCGGCTGTTTGTTGTCCTTTTGTAGTCGCAGCCGGTGTTGCTGTTGTTGTTGCTGATGCCGTTATTGCTGTGGTTGCTGCTCCCGTTGTTGCTGCTGTTGCTCTGGAAAAAATCACTGTAGTTTCCAGATGTCAATAGATCCTGAAAATTGTTTCCTTAACGGGAAGGTTGAAGCAATCGCCTACTGAGACAACAGATCAGTGCAGGTGGGTTTTAGTCTGTCGGTGGTCTGTTTTTGGTCTGTTGTCTGGATGAAGAGGAAGTTGATTATAAACCTGAGGCTGGTGAACAGAGGAAGTCTGGAGAGAGAAACAGAGAGACAAAGAGTTATTGTCACTGGTAGCAGTTTAGTTGACAGATTTTGTAGTCATTTGTTGCCACAGTGATCACAGGAAACTATTATAAGCACATCATGTTGGCTCTATTTTTGCCTGACTGTCTGAAGTAGTTTTTGTTTTAGTTTGAGAAAAAAAAATCCAAACTCAAGGGCCACTTGTATCTTGTTCTGGAATTTTCAACCGCATTATTTTAAGTTTGTCAGTGAGATAAATCTGTTGACATGCAAGCTCAGCTGCTTTTGTGATTTAATCCGGAGCACTTTCAGAGCTTCTCGTCTGTGTGGGCTTAAAAAGTAAACTCCATCGACCAATCAAGATTATGTGACATAGTTGATAGCTCCGGATACTGTAAAGCGAGTAAGTGGACCTTGAGTTGAGGTTTCTGTTGGGTTTTGATAATAAAGTTCACTGCAATTAGTTTTTGTGTTTTTCTTTCTGCATGTATGTGTCCTGTCTCTGATGAAAAGGCAAAAAATAAAGTGTGAATCTCACTGAAATGAGAATGTGAAAGTGGCATCTTGAAAATGAAGTTTGGTGACACAGCAAAAGCTGGGCCTGTCAATGTGTTTGATACTCAAGACAAAGCGTCCCAAAACAATACTTTTTATATTAACGTATCAACTTGCTGAATATAAACGTACTAAATGTACTATAAGTGTTTTGCTTTCATGAAAAATAAAAAGCCAAACACAAGCAGGATTTTAAACAAATAAAATGGTATGGCATGAACAAATGAAGTTATACTTTACATATACAAGACTACGCAAAGAACACTATGATTATGGATTATTAAGTGCTTTTGGAATGTGCGGACCATTTGGTAAAGTGAGGACATGATTGGTAAGCAAAGACATTTGTCGAGTGAGGACATTTTTCTGGCCATTTTTGTGAATTGGCAAATGTTTCAGTGGCGATATTTTTTGAAAGAGGGAAATCATTTTCCCAAAGGTAGGACTATTTTTGAAAGGCTTGGACAATTTCCAGGACATTTTTAGAAGGTGGGGAGTTTTTTTGTGAATCGGGCAAAGTGAAGACGTTTCTGTAGGGTCATCTTGGGGTGGGTATCATTTTTCCTTAGTGAGGAATTTTGGGGGAAGTGGGGACATTTTGAGGAAACATTTGGACAGTGAGGTAATGTTTGAAGATATTTTAACGGAAGTGTTTAACATTTTATAAATTGAGGACGCCCTCCCTGGACAGGACACCGTGGAGAATTCAGCTCACCTGCTCGAAGAGCAACTCTATAAAATTGTCCAACCTTTAGGTTTTGTTGCGTTTGGTTTGTCTTACTTTAACTTCTTTCATGATCATGTAAAATAAACCTCGTGGTGGTCTTACCTCTTTTGTCCATCCTTGCGTCAGGTTATGATTACATTTATGGAAAAAGAGAACAAATTTTAGGGTTAAGAAGACCTGGTTTTAGGATTGAGGTTAGAATAAGCTTTATGTGAGAGAGGGCCCTCTCATGTATAGAAGGACCAACACGCGTTTGTGTGTTAATGAGCACTCAGGTCTATACTGATGTCGTTTCTAATAGTGTGTAATTGAGGCTCCCTGCAGAGACTTCTAAACAAAACTCCGCCTCCTACCTCCTTCCTCCATTAGAGCCAAATTGACTCGTTAAGCTTGTCTTAATAAAACCCACTTAATGAAAACATTCTACGGAACAAACAGTCTCTGCCGCCTTTCTTCCACCTCCTGCTGAACAATAAACATCAGCCTCTGGACAAAAAAAAAAAAGTCCAATTAATGTGGAGAGCCTCCATGCTAATCATTAGCTTTTCCATTAACCCCTGGACACCTCCTCTCTCCTGCTGCATTAATAAGATGGGCGGGGCTACAACCAGGACCCCCGGCCTGCAGAGGCCTTTTCCCTGCACAGAAGAATGTTTTAATTATACATGAAACACCAGAGTGAGGCGCTCACACAGGAGTAGAGGAGTGATATCAAATAGTACCATGTTCTCCTCCTCCTGTTGCGCCTCCATGTCCTTTCCTCAGCTGTACAGCCCATTCTGACTCCCAGATTTAGAGCAAGTCCCGCCATGATGAAAATGTCAGAACTGACATAACAAACAACTAAAGTTGCCTTCAGACTACTGGGGAATCCTGGTTTGCCAGCAGTCCATTAAGATGTCATGAACCAGTCTTTCCGTTTTCATTTTACCATTTTGGATCCCGCCCTTTTTGGTCCCACCTTTTCATTTTTATGACATTGAAATGATGACATTTTTAATCCATAATTGTGCCATTTCAATCCCTCCTTTTAATTGCAATTCCTCAATTCAAATCAAAACCTGTTGTTTCCATTTGAATCCTATCTTGTGCCATTTTTGAATATTTACTCTTTTCTATTTTAAATCTTTATTATTTTATTTGAATTTCAAATTTCCTGTTGAGCCATTTTGAATCCTTTTTTTTCAATTCTGATTATTTCATTTAGTCCTTCCATTTGTAACCATTTTGAATCCTTCATTGTCATGTTTTGAATACCTCCTTTCCATTTTGAATCTTATATTGTGTCACTTTAGTCCCGCTCTTTCCATCTAGAGTCACTTTTTTCTCCCGTCATCCCTTCCTTATTGACATTTTGATTACCTCATTCTTTCCATTCTGAATCCCTCAGTGTTCCACTACAAAAATGCAAGTGTTGCCAAATCCACCAAACAGACTATAGGATAAACTCTTTGTTTCATTGTTTCACTGTTTCAGCATATGAATGTGTCTGTATCTGAAAGTGTTCTTCCTTCAGTGTTTCGGAATTTTCATGTTTCAGTCTGATAATCCTCAGCTCAGTCTTAATTACTCCCTAATAATTAGAAAATCCTGATAATCTGCCGCTTAATCGAGGCAATTCAGCTGACTGACAGCACACACACACACACTCAGCAGTTATCAGCCTTGTGAATGACTTTGAAGCAGATAATTCTCTGTGTCTCAACATCCACTAATTACCAGCAGCTGAAAAATGCTGCAGGAGTCTGAATCAGCTCCTCTGGAAATTACAAGATACATAGCTAATAATCACACACACACACACACACACACACAGGCCAGTGCGTTTGTGTGTCCGTATCAAACTGTAACAGTCTCTTCTCAGTCAACAGTGTGAATCTTTCGTCTCGATCAGATAAAAATACCAGTCTGCACATTTAAAGGAACAGTGCATCATGTAGTGAAATCCATATCATCGCCAGAATTAGTTGAGCGGATTGGATGTCGGTTTCATCTCTGTGTTTGTCTAATAAAACAGAAGAGTGATGGGAAAAGGTTTTAGAACCAAACCTTTTATTTCTCTTTTTGCACTCGTCTTCAGCCACAGAATGTAACGGGGGTCAACCACGCTATTTTTCTAAACCTATCTAAGTGGTTTTGTTGCCTAAATCTAACTCCCTGTGTAGAAGGAAGTTTATTTTTAGAAGACACAATGCTTGTCCAAAAGTGTCTCTAGAGGGGTACCTACCTATAGTTTGAAGCGTAGGGACACTGACCAAGCATCAATTTTAGCTTTGAGTTGGGAGTGAGAACATGTTGGATGACGGCACTAGACGAAGGATTCATCCTCTGGGGACCATGAGTGTTTGTCCAAATTTCCATAATCCTATACTCTGATATTTCATTCTGGACCGAAGTGGTGGACCGACCACCCAGCATTGCCATTCCTAGAGCCATGCCACTAAAATGGCCAGACATTTGGCAACTTTTATTATGAGCATGCGGGTTCAAGGCCCCGATTGGGCTATTGTGTACATTGAAAAAGTACATTTACTCAAGTACTGTACTTATGTAATGTTTTGAAATATGTATTTGACAGTCAACACTGTACTTTTATTCCTCAACAGCTTCTGTTGTAAAACTTACTAGAAAAATATTCAGCATACAAGAGAAGATACATTGAACGTCCATATGTTAGTATCCTTTTTTATTTTATGTTTGTTTATGCTATGTGTCAAAAATAAATATCTATTTTTGGAATAATGTGCTAAAAGTACTTTTGTACTTATATTTAAAGCAAAGTTTTGAAAGCAGGACATTTATGAGTTATGGAGTATTTCAACACTGGTACTGCTACTACTACTACTACTAAAAGGATTTGAACACTTCTTCTACTACTGAAAGACATTTTAACAACAAAGTAATGGTGTTTGACTTGTTTCCCCTTCCTGTTGTATTCCTGCAGTGTAAGCAGCATTGGTGTGTGACTGCCGTGTTTCCAAGACTGAGCAGACGGAGGAGGAAAAGAACGGAAGACACCAACTCAGCCATAAAACCAACATAAATAAATTAGCAAGAAGCAGCAATAACAGTCACTGCAGCAGGAAACGAACGGAAAGGACTGAGCTTTCTGCAAAGATTTAAAATGGTTGTTTCAACAGCTGGAAAGCAGCCCGGGAGACACAGAAGCACACACACACACTGGCTGGCCGCTGCCCTCTCTCTCTGGTCCAGCTATAAAAACCCATTAGTAATCACTCCTCGACTCTCAGCGGCTCTTTTTGCCCAAACGACTTCCATCCAGCCAATCTGCATAAATCTGCATTAATGGACGATTTTCCCTCCGCAGAAAACAAATGTGCTTGAAAAAAAACAAAACGCCTCCTTATCTGTCGGCTTTTAGAGGAAACATCACAGAGCAGGGACACACACCATCCATCTCACCACACACACACACTTGCAGCGTCTATTAACAACCGATGTATCACGACAGACGTATCACTAAAGTAACACTCACAAAGGAGACATAATGTGAGTGTTGAACTTGACAAACAAATGCTGTTGATTTAACTATTCTTATGCTGTGTTCACATCAAACGTGAAATGAATTATGTAGTTATTTCGGCATCCCCTTTATTCATTTATTGCAATTAAATCACAGCAAAATAGTATCATTTTTGAAAATTGTGAAAATTCGATTCGCATTTGGTGTGAATACAGCATTAGAGCCAGTAGAGGAACTAGAAGTTCAAACCACTACCACAACCTTCCATCAACACTGCTGATTGGTGAGAGCAAATAACCTTTGACACAGAAAATGGCTAACAGGAACACAGGTTCAGATTGACTAATTCACTAAAAATGAGGCTTATTCACCGTTGAAGTCATTTTCAGATACAAGCAACTCAACATTTTGCCTTTATTTCAAAATAATATTGTTCTGTTTGTTAAGGAAACATCAGCCACGATGAACAAATTAGTCCTTCAATTGTGTTTGAAGAGCCAAGTTAGCCAAATGAGAATGAAGAGCATTTCTTTAGCTCTGTAAAATAATGTATTTTAATGGTAATAGTAATTTAAGGAAAATTTGAATTTTCAGATTTGCATTGAAATGTTCCCCAGAGGATGAACCTCTGTTATTTAACTCCCCCATCAGGACGAACTGCACTCTGATGTTAAATCCTCTGACAGCAAAGTCCGGACCTAATTAATAAGAGCTGGAGTCAGCAGACTTTTCTCCTTTCGCTGGTAAAAAGATAAAAATATAAAAAACTCTCCAGATCTTAAAGTCTGCTGCAAACATTTTTACACTGAAAGCAGTCTCTGGTCTGCTGTCTGCCCTGTTGCCACAGCGACCCTGACCTGGATAAGCAGCTGGGAAGCGGAGGGATGATGGATGGATGTGTAAACTTCTGAAAGTAAATGTTTTTTAATTTGGTTTTGTTTACAGGCTCTGCAGAGTGAAATATAACCAATAACCAAACAAACTGTAATATAACACACACACGTATCACATTAACCATTAACACACACTCCAACAACAAGCCCACGGCCCATCAATCACACTCACATGCACACACACTCATGCACGCACACAAACACACACACAATGTCGGCTGCATGGCTGAGTTTCAATCAGACGCCAAGAATCCCATCAGCATTCACAACAAGTCTCCACACACACACAAACACACACACACGCACACACACACACACACACAGAGAGAGCCAGATAGGGTTTCTGACAGAGCAGATTGGTTCTGCTTCTGCATTGTTCAAGACATTTAAAGCTGCGATCTGCAACTTTCCTCACTTTTAAACTGCAGTACTTCTTGTCGGAAGTAATACTTAAGTATTATTCATTTTCTAATTTTGTAGTTCTGTACTTAAGTAATTCAGTTAGTTACTTCAGCCATTTCTTTAGTAGTTGTTTGGTGAATCACATTTAGTTGTCAGGGTAGTTAACAATAGTTTAGGTGTTCGGTAGATTGATAGTTCAGTATTTTACCAGTTCAGTGTTTAAGTACTTTTCTGGATTGTTTGTTGCTTAGTTGAGTAGTTTATAGTTCAGTAATGAAACACTTTAGTAGTTTAGTTGTTAAGTAGTTCAATAGTTTAGTAGTTTGATAGTTTTGTAGTGGTTTAGATGTTTAGTGTATCTGTAGTTTAGTAGTTCTGCAGCATGTTGCACGTAAGTTCTCTCTTAAGTTAGTCTGCAAAGTTCACACTAGTCCAGGGGTCGGCAACCTTTACTATCCAAAGAGCCAGTTTGCTCTATTTTTCACCAAATAAAATTTGTCTGGAGCCGCAAAAGCTATTTGATATTACAGCTTATAAAGTTTTATATATAGTTATATTATTTTTACAAAAATTATAGTTTGTTGTATTTATGAAATTATAGAACTAGAATAAAGACAATTCTTGACATTTTATTGCCATTTTACCTGTTAAAACAATATCAAACTCTTATGAAGAGGAGAGTTTGCTGCAGCAGTTGAGAAATCGCTCTTTTTCGCTCATCTCCAGCGTGATACTTTGCAGCATATGCTGTATACAGAGGGGCTGAAGCGCCGCATGCAGCTCCAGAGCCGCGGGTTGCCGACCCCTGCACTAGACGATACATTTAAACTAGTAAGTTTGATACTAAAGCTGCGTCAATGTTTGGTTGCACCACGGAGACGTATGGTCCATCTTAGTTACTCTGGTGCAAAGTCTACACAAACGACACAAAAAATATTTGTTGACATTATCTTTTTCTGTGACCAATCAGTGAAAAACATAATTCTTTTTGCAGTTCAGCGAAAAAGTTAAAAATAGCAAACTTTAATCACCGAACACCAAAAACAAGGTACATTGTTCAGTAAGTTGTTTATCAGATCAATAGTTTAGTAGTTTTGTGTTTCTGTACATTAACAGTTCTTCAGTAAAGTACTTTGGTAGTTTTGTTGTTTAGTGATTCAATAGTTAAGTAGTTTAGTAGTTCAATAGTAAAGTAATTTAGTAGTTTAGTTGTTAAGCAGTTCAAAAGTTTTGTAGTGTAATGGTTGTGTAGTTTAACAGTTTGGGAAGTACTTTAGTAGTTTAACAGTTCGTCTTGTTGTGGTCAGCCATGAAAGTGGACCATTTTCAGGGACTCAATCTGTGTGAACAGGAAGCTGCTTTGTGTGGAGATTGAGGAGATTTGAGTGGTGTGTCACTGTGATGATGTACAGATATATATAAAATGTACACTGTGTGTTACATTTTTTCATCATATGATGATGTTCGCAGACTTTAAACCATCTCTCCTCACCTCACTGTGACTTTTCTTTTCCCTCTTTACCCTGACAGATATTTCATCTCTTTTTCCCATATTCTGCTTCTGACTGATGTGCACATCATCTTGCCTGCCTGAAAGCAGGTTGTGATACTATGACAACTGGCTAATGTTAGCAATCTCCTCGCCAATCCTATTTGCATCCATTTGAGACAGGGTCTTTAACACTTTTAATACTAATATATTCAACTCAGACATGCTGGGAATTGTAATACAAACACTTATTTTTTTAGATGTTTTAAAATCTCATTCAACTTGCTCAACAGGAAAAAATAAATAAATAAATAAAAATAA
>NW_022280046.1:9611548-9616570 GCF_004355925.1 Anarrhichthys ocellatus
ATATATATATATATATATATATATATATATATATATATATATATATGCTGCTTATTATAGACACGATTATAAATAACATGGTTCATCTGTCTCACCTGTCCGTCTTCAGGCCGTCTTACCCTCCAGCTGCTCTCGGGTGTTTTCGGCGGCCCGCGCCAAACCGTCAGCCATCAGTGCATCCTCCAGACTCCTCCTGGCCTGGTAAACTTTCAACTCCTGCTCCCTGCACACACACACACACACACACAGAGATGGGAGAGGATGTCTTATTATGGCTCCTCTTTATGCACCTGAAACATAAAATCTTCCTGAACGACAAACATCAAAGAAATCCTCGAACAGCCAGTGGACTGTGACCCTTAAACTCCAGAGGCAAACACATAAACCCCAACAATGACGCCTTTCTATATAGTCTTAATCACTTTGCATGTAGTTGTTTAAGTTATTTAGTCTGTCAAATGTTAGGTTTATTCAGAGGGGGGTGCTAGTGGAAAGATTATGTTGTCATTTAAATCTAAAATGTTCATCCTCTGGGGAGCAGGAATGGGATCAGGCAATTTCATGACTATCCAGGCAGTAGTCTTTGAGATACATATGAACAGGACTGTCAATATACTGTACTTTCATGTACTTTGGGCCCCTTTGGTTCCAGTGAAGGGAAATGTTATCCTACATCATACAATGATATATGAGACAAAAGTGTGCCCCCAACTTTGTGTTTGACCCTCTCCTGTTTCAATGTAATTATGCCCAAAACCAGGTCCATAAAGAAATGTTTTTTCCCAGTTTGTGCAGACTGAATCTGGATTAATAAACAGCCAAAGGTACAATGAGACACTACCATGCAATACAATGCTATCTGCTTCTGTCTAAGAAGGAACCGTTTTAAAGATGAACCAAGAAAAAATGATGCAGTTCAATATTTTTATGAAAAACAAAATTTGAAAAATTGAAGGAATGCAAAGAGATAAAACAAAAAATAAAAAATAGTTTGATGTAGAAGAGGAAATAAGCGTAAGAGAGGGAGGAGGGAGAGGAGAGGAGAGGAATGAGAGCGATTTAGGATGACAAGCACATTCAACTGAGGAGAGAGAGGAGGGAAGAGGGAGAGAATTGGAAATTAATGGAGGGGAGAGATAAGAAAATAAGGAGAAGAGGGAGGGAGGCTGAAGGGAGGGATGGAGGGGAAATAAGAGGAGAGGAGCGACCGGGAGGAAGGGGAGGAGGGGATGACATGGAAAAAGAGAGAAAGATGGAGGAATGGAAAAACAAAGGGAGGCGAAAGACAAGAATGTATTGTTGGAGGGAAAAGGATGATGAGAATGGAGGGAAGATGGGAAATATTCAAGAAAGTAGGAAAGTAATGAAATTTAATTTATGAAAGAAAAACAAGGAGGAAAGAAAATAACAGGAGGAAAGGTGAAAACAAATGACTGAAGAGAGGATGGACATCACAAAGGAGAGGAGATTAAATTATTCATATTAAGGTAAAGGATGATAAAGAAATAAGATAAGGAAGGAGGGAGTGAAGGAAGGAAATAATGGGAGAGAAGAAAAAAGGAAGGGCAGAATAAATAAGGAGATGAGAAAATGTGAAATGATGCTGAGAAGGATGGAGGGAAGCAGTGAAATAAGGAAAATGTCAGGAAGGAGAGAAGGAAAGGGAAAGGTGGAAGGAGGGAGAAAGAGAGCCAGAGTAAAGAAGGAGATAAGGAAATATAATGAGGGACCAAAGAGGACAGGGAGTATGTAGTGATGTATTCCAGTGATTCTGCTGTAATGGCTTTGGCCAGCTGTTCTCTGCTGTTTTCAACTGGACACACACACACACACACACACACACACACACACACAGTCGGTGTGTGCCCCCACAGTGCCCCCTCCTGTCAGCTTGCATTAATTGTCTATGTGGTTTACAGGGTCTCTGATCTGAAGACTTATCGTATCCCCTTTCTTTTTAAAATGTATAAGCATTGATTTATTTTCTTGCAATATATAATTGTCACAACAGGGTGATGAAATATATATATATAGTATTTGTCCTTCTGCAAGTCCCATGGCTGCGAATAAAAATGAAATTGAATAAAGGAAGAACGAGACTTGACAGTCCGATTCCCCCGAGCTGTCCAAAGAAACAAACTTCATTTTTCTTCCATCAATCATTCATCCATTTTTGGATTGACTTCCTCCCTTCATGCACCCATTGGTCTCAGTTCATTTCTGTGAAAACTTGCAGTATAGCGAGTTACAGACAATCTGAAAGTCAATCTGAAACCTCAGATATTTAAGTGTCTTTGAATGCAAACATGACAAAAAACGGTCAGTTGCTTATTTACACATCCAGCAGTTACAGAAAAACGTCACCATCACTTTTTCAGTCACTCTCTTGAAGCTCTGTGTTTGGTCCCCACCAGCTCCTGAGTCTCTTTAGCAGCTCAATGCGCCACAGTGCTCAAGTGATCAACTTTGAGCGACGGCTTTCACATGCATTCAACGCCTACGTCATTTGATGCATCGTATACTTTGCTCACTCTTTTTGTACATACCGTAGTAGAATTGTTGGAGGAAGCCTTAGAACAAGAATGTCATTGCTTACAACTGCTCCACCATTGTTGTGCATGTGGAAACTAAAGACTTGAAACATTTTTACTATAAAAACAATGATCATACAATCTTTAACTCGGTAGTTGTAAATCTAAGAAGCAAAAAAGTACTGCTACAATCTGTTGTTAATTTCCCCTTCTTCCCATCAGGCCACCGATGGGAATCAATCTCAAAGCTGATTTGATGGTGGAGGTAAATGTGACCTGTAGCTAATGTGCTAATTTGCTTGTCCTTTAACAGTTTAGGCAGGTGAAATGGATGCACCTACAGATGATCAGTTTCAGATGACAACTGATTTCGGTCCACCTGGATGTGATTCTGAATCACAGCTTTGGCGTTAATTCCCCAGCATGACTGTAGTGGTGGCTGCTTTTCTTCTTCCTCCTCCTCCTCATTCATGCTGCATTACTTCTCATCTCTCATCGCCCATCCACTCTCTCATCACCGTCCCATCGTCCTTTCTCACTATACAACTTATTACTCCCACAACCCAGCATGCATCAGTAATCTGCACTCATTTAATCGCTCTCCGGCTGTAGAGGAAGACGCTGGCTTCCCCCTCTTCAAGGTTTTATGAGACGGTTGGAAATAATAAATGGCGTTTATACACGGCTGACATGTGTTTTGTGATACTAAAACAGTTTTTTGACACACAACATTGCACTGCACACACATCTCATCACTTTTGAAAGAACACGCCCAAATTCAACAATGATAATGGAAACAAAAATATTTGTTTAGGTGGATACCCTAAAAGTCCATAAGAAAAATAATGACACTCAGAAATGATGTTCGGGGTCATTACAGTAACGTTCCAGATATTTCAGTAAAAAAAGCAAAAACAAAAAATGCATAAACTGCTCACAAATACTGCATAACTATCCATATGTCTGTGTGTAAATGAATGGGATAACTGCCTCGCCGTACGCAGTTCAGCTTGTAATGTTAGCAGCTAAAATCAATCTCATCTCTACCGAAGTCTGTGATTGAGAAGTTAAGGTGTCGATGTTGAGTCGTTTCTGGTATTGGAGGCGTTGCTCAGCCTTGGTGGACTGGCCCCTGGTAGTCTTTGTTATATTTTTACAGATAGCTTACTGAACACACGGATAGCCGATGTTGCTACGAAGACAAAACGTATGAAGCGAAAACAACCACAAAATAAAGAACAAGCAAAGTTAACAACAAAAGCTTTTATGGCTTTCCCTCCAACATTTTGTGGGACTCAAAGCCTCAGAGTGATTTGTTTACTGGACTGTTGAAAACAGCCATTCAGCTGGTACCTGCCCTTCAAAAGAGACAGGCTGACTGTTCGGTTCTGTATGCACTGCTGGTACAAGATACGCAACTGCAAAACATTGGGGATTTTAACATAGTTTAAGCTGATAAGAGTCACGGTGCTCTGAATAGTGTGGAAGAAAAGGTTGGTCTCGATATCTGCTGTGACGTTACTTTGCTGAGGCCTCAAGTGGCAATAACAGGATATTCCTAAATGCTAAAGCATCACGCAACAGTAGCATTGACTCAGTGATGACTCTAGTGTGAGTTACACAGCAAGACCGGATTGGTCTGGGATGACCAGTAGCTTACTGGACATCCCAGACCAATCCGGCTTGGGCAGCGAAACCTGAGTGTATTAAATTTAATTTAAAAATATTATTCAGGTCCGGTCCGCCACTGAGAGGATGACAGCTTAATTTTCGAGCTCCCCGATGGTTTTGTGAAATAACCCCAAAAAACGGTAGTTTTTCCAATACCAGTGCAAATTTTGTTTAATAATGGAGAAAGGGGTTATTACTAGAAGTAGGACGACCAAAGACGTGATAGAATATGATCCCGAAATGGGATCTCTCCCATTTCGGCAGCTCTCCGGGCCCATATGCTCATGACGAGGATAGCTCAGAAGCTAGCCTGCGAAGCATTCTCAATGAACTTCGGGACTTCAGAAAAGATAACAGGGTACAACTCACTGACATTAAAACCGAATTGAAGAGAGCAAATGACAGACTGGACGAGGCAGAGGGGAGAATAGATGAAAATGAGACAGTGCTTCAAGCAACATCAACGCTAATTAAACGGCTAATGCAGCGCCAAGCTAATCTGGAAGCCAGGCTGATAGACGAGGACGGCCGAGCGCGCAGGGATAATTTAAGGATTTACGGAATACCCGAAGATAAAGAGGGCACCGACATGGCTGGTTTTCTGGATAACCTGCTAAAAAACGCACTCGACCTCCCCCGTGGCAGAGACCTCAGAATAGAGCACTGGCACCAAAGCCCAACGGGCCGCAAGCAAAGCCCTGATCGATAGTGGTCAAGTTCGGGAGTTACCGGACGAAGGAAGAGGCGCTCCGGAGAGCATGGCAGAAAAAAAGAAGTATCTTACAACAATGCTCGCTTCTATGTTGACCATGACTTCCCC
>NW_022280046.1:9616670-9627178 GCF_004355925.1 Anarrhichthys ocellatus
TCTCTTACAACAATGCTCGCTTCTATGTTGACCATGACTTCCCCCCCCGAAGTGCTGAAGAAACGCGATGAATACGCTGAAGCCAAAAAAATCCTGAAAGAAAAACAAATCAAGTTCCAGACACCGTCTTCTACGATAATGGCACACGGCTGTTCCAGGATGCTGCAGAAGCGACGAGAGACATGACCTCACGAGGATTCCTAGTGACGGTGGTGAGGTCCCCCGCCCCTCCAGACCAAGAGGAGATCCGGCTCCTGTCTACCTGGCAGGCGGCCGGGAGACGGCAAGACCGGAGTGACGACCAGGAACCCGGTGCGGCGGACGGCTACACACAACATGAAAAACCCCACCACTCTCGATACATTATCGATAAGGATAAACTCCAGGAATTCAGAAGGCGATCCCCCACGACAGGACACCGATGATTCTTCACAAAAATGCAGATAAGTTGTAATCGACTTCCGAGTGAAAATTACTTTAATTATTTGTCCGAAGGACTGCCTTGGCCTTCTAAAGAGGCAACTACTCCTACAGGTTAATGTTCTGGTTAATTAAAGCAGTCGGGACTTGTTAATTGGCTCGTTATCCATGGTTTATTTTATTTTACTTTGTGTGGATTTTGGCTAATATGCGGCCACACTCTAGGGCCCCACCTCTGACGCTACGTGGGACTTTCCCTTATGGGGGCTTTGACTTTATAAAGTCCTCTAAGGCTCATTTGAAACGAGCCTCTATATCAGAAACAGCTACTCTAAACCGTTTCGGTGATTTTCTGTTAAAAGCTGTTTCGTGTTCTTTGTTTTATGTTTGTTTTTTGGGAGAGATGTTTTCAGTGTACAACTTTTATGTTATTAGGGATATTGGGAGAGGTCCCATCTGTGATTATCGATGTTTGAAACTATGAATAAAAACGTCCTTAAGGTCATTTCATTTAATGTGAAAGGGATTTTAAACCCAGCTAAGAGAGGTAAAATACTGTCAAAAATGAAAAAGGAAAAGGCAAATGTTGTGCTCTTGCAAGAGACACACCTCACCCCATCAGAACATGAAAAATTAAAGAGTATGGGGTTTTCAATGGTATATTATTCATCTTATAAATCAGGCCGTAGGAGAGGCGTAGCAATTTTAATATCACAAAAGGTATCATTTGACTTATTTTCAAAAGGTAACAGACAAGGAGGGGAGATATACAATAGTCTCTGGAAAAATAGATGGCGTTACAATAACTTTATGCAACATTTATGCCCCCCCTGGAAGTGATTTTGGTTTTCACAGAAAGGCATTTGATTTAATGATAGGGGCCCCAGGAATTGTCATATGTGGTGGAGATTGGAACATCTGTCTTAATCCAAAACTAGATTCATCAAAAAATGTCACCACTACATCGTTGCATAGAAAAATTAATGTTTTAATGGCAGAACTGGGCATATTAGACCTATGGAGAGATTTTTACCCATCAGGCCGTGATTATACATTTTACTCATGCCCCCATGATACATACTCAAGGATAGACTATTTCTTTGTGTTAAAGAGAGATCACCATAGAATGCATAGCTGTGATATTGGAAGTATTAATTTATCTGATCATGCACCTCTGTCCTGCACGGTACATGTTAGCGATAAGGTAGGAAAAACACTGTGGAGGTTAAACACAAGTATCTTAAACAACCTGCAATTTAAGACCCAAATGAGAGAGGAAATAAAAGTGTTTCTGGAAGAAAATGATAACGGGGAGGTTGACTCAGCTATAGTATCGGACGCCTTAAAAGCAGTCATCAGGGGGAGAATCATATCTTTCTGTGCCCATGAGATGAAAGAAAAACAATCACGACTACTAAACCTTAATAAAGAATTAAAGGATCTCGAGACGCAGCATAAAAGAGAACAAAAGACGAATTTATCGACAAAAATTAAGAAAGTTAGGAACGATATAAATCTATTGTACTCACAGGAAATTGAAAAAAATATGATATTTACAAAACAGAAATATTATGAGTCAGGCTCAAAATCAACAAAACTTCTGGCGAGAAAGCTGCAGAAACAACGAGCGGATAACACAATATACAAAATAAGGGATCCGGTTTCTAAAACTATACATTATAAGCAAGATGAATTACAAAATGCCTTTAAAAAGTACTACAAATCTCTATATACACAACCACAACTAGAGTGCGAGCAACAAATTAGCGAATTCCTCAAATCCCTCAGCCTCCCTGTTTCATCAGAAGAACTAAATCAGATATTAACTGCAGCGGTAACAGAGACAGATCTAAACAGCGCCATCTCCAGGCGTAAAGCCAATAAGTCACCCGGTCCAGATGGCCTCCCTTCAGAATGGTACAAGGCATTTCGATTTGAGCTATTACCAAGCCTTCTTAGGGCCTGCAATATAACTTTAAAAGATGAAAAAATGCCTCCACCTTGGAGCGAGGCAGTGATCTCTGTTATCCACATGTACCCCAGCTTATTGTGCCGGGTGGAAAGATATTGAACTCTCTATTATGAATGATCCCCCAATTCATGCAGTATTGGCCCATAAAAACTTGGGAAAACTTATAGACAATTTACAAAATCCATGGATCAAATTCCATTTAAAAATCTGGAATGTGATAAAAGGAAAATATAAACTAGATCAAAAACTACAAATACTTCAATGGTGTGCCTATGATCCGGGATTCAAACCAAATGAAATGGACCATAGATTTAAATCCTGGATCCCAAAAGGTACAACAACATTCTATTCTCTGACAGAAAAGGGACAACTAAAGGACTTTGAACACCTGAGGAAAAAATATTCTCTTGAAAAATCGGATTTTTATAGATACCTCCAGATACGCAACCATTTTGAACATAACATTAGAAATACAACAGACCTCGATGACCCAATATTGAGAAGATTTCTCAGTGCCTACCAAAATGATTCAAATAAGGGAATTATCTTTAGATCCTACAAAGGCCTTATGACAAAAAAGTCGCACAATGTAGGATATGTTAAGGAAAAATGGGAAAGAGAAGGTAACCTCTCAATATCAAACGAGGACTGGTTAGATGTGTGTAAATTTCAATGGAAATGCACCAATTCTCACGTGTGGCGGGAATTTGCGTGGAAGTGTGTTATTCGTTTCTTTATCACACCAAAGCAGAAGGCGCGCTTCGCTGGAGGAGATGCTACATGTTGGAGACGATGTGGGGCTCCGGAAGCAAATCACTGGCATGTATTCTGGGAGTGTCCAGTGATACAACCTTTTTGGGCAGAGTTTCGTAAAACATTAAAAAGCACACTTAACACTGACCTGCCCCTGCAATTTTCCACATTATTCTTAGGAAAATTTGATTTCCAAACAGGGCGTCCAGATGAATACCTGTTTGGCATTATAATAACGGCTTGTAAAAAAGCACTCACAAGGCTTGCTTCCTGAGCCCCCACGATACAGGAGTGGATAGATATAGTAAACAACATCTATGTTATGGAAAGGATCACTTTTTCCCTTCGCCTTCAGAGAAACAGGTTTATTCAACTCTGGGACAAGTGGGTGAGATACGTAAAACCATTACAAACAGATTTTGTGGAATAGTGAATGAATGACCCTGTAACGTTGATTTAGCTTAGCAAGCATCATCGACCTGTATCACATTCTCTCTCAAGTCCCCCTGTCTGATGTTTTTTTTTTTTTTTTGTGTTTATGTGTACACTCTCCCAAATTGTACAAAGTTACCTAACTTTGAAAAACTGTGGACACCATATATGCTGGTGCGAACGTAAACTTGAAAACCTAAACTACTGTCCAAAAATAATAAAAAAAATAAATGATCAAAAAATATATATATATTATTCATTCTTCATTCAAAAGTTACATAGTCTCACTTTAACAGCTCAAACGTTTACGAAACTGTGAGCTCCAAAGACACCTGATGCAATGCGATGAAATGTATCAGCATGAAACAGCATCTTATCGGTGAAGATTTCCCCCGATCATAATACAGCTCGCAAAGGTTCAAGTTTCACAATAAGAATGTAACATAGTTCCTGCTGTATGAATTAAAGAGAAAACAACAAAAGACGTACAGCCTGTTCTTTCATGTACAAAAAAGAAAGATGTGCAGCGGGACTACTGAAGAAAACCTAAAAACCTGATGATTCGTGATGAGTGTTGATTCGTGAAAGCTATCTGAAATATCCCCTAAAAGTGTGAGTCAGACTGAATATATAGATATGTGCATCATGTCTGTGTTCAAATTTGACTGACTCCAAGAAGTACAAATTTCGACTCATGTTGGCGCAATCGGACACAAACCTTCATTGCATCTATGAGCAGTGTGTCTCTACACTTTGCTACCTGTCGGACAGTGGGAATAAGAACGAGTATGGGACAAGATGAAGACGGTGTCTCTCACCGTATCTGTTCGTCGGTGATGGTGAAGGCCCTGCAGAGCGGTTGGGACGTGTTGAGCCAGATGGCCGGGTTCTTCTCGGCAGCCACAGTCGTCTGTCCCGTTATCGGAGTGGAGCTCATGTGCAGGGCGCTGGCGATGGCCGACAGCAGAGTGTGATTGCTGGAGTCCGGCCCGACGCCTGCAGAGAGAGAGAGAGAAGGAAAACTCAGAGGTCAGAGGTCGGGACTGGAGCACGGTGCGTGTTCAGGTCCATGGTGGAGACTTACTCTGCAGGCCTTTGGGCAGGTCCATGGTCCGCAGGACTTCCTCTGTGACGTCTGATGAGTGCAGGCCTTTCAACCTCCTCTCCCAGAACAGCTGCAGGCAGACAGACGGCAGACAGAGTTGAGAGTCTGCAGCGGGCCGTTCGGATCTCTGCAGTTTCAGTTTAGTTCCCTTCATTGTTTTCTGATCGGCTCCATGCTCCGAGTCTGCTGCCGTGTTCAGACTCTGTTAATGCCAACCAAACACTTCCTGCCGCTGCTTCACATTAACAGCTTTTTTCAATGGTAACCACTTGAAGGCTTTTACTGTGAAGCAGCTATAGAAAGTTTTTTCAGTGGATCAGTATTAAGTGAATGATGCAAGGATGAACAGGAGTCAAATAAAACCACAACACCTTTACTGACAATCTTACAGAGTCAACCCAACAATATACTACATATTATACTACTTACAGGAACTCTAACGTGAGAACAACCACTCGGATGTTACTCGACAGTGTAGCTGAAATATGCCTCCTCAGAAACGCAACGACGTGTTCAGGCAACAGCAGTTATAGAGATGTGGGAATAACAAGCTCTGTGATTGGTCAGCTGGGGTCTGCATGTGTGGCCATATGCTACAAACTGTGACGCTCTAGGTTCCCCTCTAGCGTTAGCTTGAGACGGGTCAGGGGCGGTGTACATACATAGTGTTTTTTTCATAATAAACTTCAAAGTTGGATTACCTAGTTTAAGTCTACAAAGAAGGTTTAGGAAAAGATCGTAGTTTGGGTTAAAATAAGTATGTTTTGTGAATGGGCTTAATAAGTCAACGTTGACTTGGTTTCACTTAGGACAAAAACAACGGTCTCCTGTGTGAAAGTCCTGTGTTTGTTTGACCCCTGAAATCTCCATATCCCTCTTTATAGCTTCATCATTCTGTAACCATAACACACCATAAAATGTTGAGGACGCCTCATTTTAACTCCCGCCCCCTAAATAGAGGCAACCATTGACTGATGTTACTATTTAAAGTTACATAATATACTCAACACATTCTCACACCAACGCATCAAATAACGCAGCTTGGTCGGCGGCAATAAACCTCAAACTACGACTCTTCGTACCCTTCGTGTCAGTGACAGCATGTGAGTATACGCTTGTTATAACTCAAAGCGTCTTTTCAAAATAAACTTCCGTCATTACAGGAAGTTAAGTTTAGCCAACAAAACCCTCTAAGGGGCAGATCACAGCGAGACGCGTCGCAACAGGTGCGGACAATTCAAAAACGCCCCTATGGAAGAGCAAGTCGGGCAAAACAGCTGATGAGCCAGTGGAGATTCTCTCGGGGAGAAGATGATTCAATGCAGACATGGAGCTCTTGCTGCTGCTTTGCTGTTGGTTGAGGAGGAGGAGGGGAAAATTATATAGTTCATTGACATTAACTATCGCTAATGTCAACGTCCGTTCCAACCACATCTACCGGCATCAAAACAGGAAGACAGTGGTAAAGTAGTAAAACTTCTTGCTTGATTTGATTGGCAGCCTCGGGCGAATGTGACATTGACCAGAGACGCTAAAGAGTTAAGAAAATTTGAACTTTTTCAAAAAACTGTCCGAAAAACGCGGCACTTGGCGGAAGAAAGGAGCGCACGGCAGACGCCATAAGAAAAAATTTTTTTTTACAGGTGACGCGTTTTTAGCGACGCTACCTGATCGGCCCCTTAGTCAGGTTTATGTACGTGATACAGTCATGGAACGTTTTGCTCCATTCATTTGCCGGTGCAGTCGGGGTGACTGAGGGGAAATGACACAAAGTTTGGGTGGGAAGATTGAAAGTTTTCCACTTGATACTCTTCAAAAGTAACAGCCTTACTACGTGTACTACACTGCTCTGTTAAAAACTACATTAGTACACTATTAACTGCACTTGAATTAAAGGCAACACATAAAAGATTCTCCACTACGCTTCCTTCTCTCCTTCTATCTTCTCTCTCTTCTCATTGTTCTTTCCTCCTATTCCACACTTTCATCCCTCCTTCTCTGCCAGTCATCCCACCATCCTTCATTCCCTCTGCCAAACACACTGTGTGAGAGCCGCGCTGCTTTTCCCACGACACCTCAGCACCCTCTAGTGGCCCCAGTCACCATGACAACCTGCTTTTCCCCCACCGTCTCTTACGTAACAGCCTGACCTCGCCTCGGGCATTACCATGGCGACACCAGAATGTGTGTGTGTGTGTGTGTGTGTGTGTGTGTCAGCCTCTCACCTGTCTGGGCTGCTCACTAGCTCTCTGCAGGTCTGCCTTCACCTTGTTGCCGGGGTGACTCGTAACCTTGGTAACGGGCTGTTTAAAGATGGATGCCGTCTGTCTGATTGGCAGGGCTGTGTTCAGGTCCGGTTTACCTCCCTGGATGAGACGGAGACAGAGTCTGTGTGTTGGTGACATGTTTCCTTTCCCCTCGTTCCCAATGTCTTTCTTTTTACTGACCTTCCCTCATTCACACCCTTCTCTCCTTTCTACCTTCCTACCTTCCTTTCCTTGCTCTGTTTTACCTTCCGAATTAAAAGTATTGAGAGTAATCTGTGTGCTTGTTTATGTGTGTGTGTGTTAAAGGGTTAACTCTCAGTTGAGGTTTCACAGACAACAACAGGAAGTGTGTGTGCGTGTGTGCGTGTATGTGTGTGCGTGTGTGTGCATGTATGTATGTATGTGCGTGAGTGCGTGCGTGCGTGCGTGTGTGTGTGTGTGTGTACTCCCAAGTAATGAGTGTGAAGAGCAGCAGCAGAAAGTTACAAACCGTGTCAATAAAGCTCACACACACATTATTTCTGCCCTGCTGAAGGATGTTAATGTTGGTTGCTTGTATTGAAAACACCATACCTCAACACCTACTGTTCTGGGGGGGCTGATTTGGTTAGTTAGGTTTTAGAATAAAAAGACGTGACAGGAGGGAAAGCGCGGGTGTAAATAATCAAATGAATGCCGATTGAATACCATTAACACATTATGCTTTTGATGCTGTGACGTTAGTCAAAATGTCTGCTGTGGAAAAGGCCTACTGGTATCGATCTACTTATTTCCCAAATTGTCGAATGATCGCCTTCAAACCAGGACCAAAACCAGCCCGAATTCAACGGAGCATAGTTCTGCGTGAAGCTTTCCACATCAACGTTCAGCAGGCGTCGCCGTTTCAGCTACACAGTAGAACTAATGATGACATGTTGTGGTTTTCCTGACAATTGCAGTGTGTATTAAAAATAATAGGTAAAAAAAATAGCACCACCTTTTATGGGAGGGCTTTGTGTATGAAGGCAAATAATACAAATGATCTAGGTTTTATATGCAAAGATGTCAAAATAGACAGTCAGTCACTGTCTACAAAATATCTCACTTTGCATCGTTAGGAAAAGTATTGAACATGCCATGTACGTTTCTAAAGTCTCAGCCACTCTACGTTACAGTGCAAGATATAGTAAATAGTGCGTATCCAGAGCACCATCTTTGAATTCCTCCTCATTTTCCAAGGTTCTCTTGAACCAGTTGCACTAAAATCATCAGCTTGATTTTAGTGGAATGTGATAATAAGCAAGCAAACAGGAACCATGCCTCCTGGTGAGCTATGGTGAGTTTTACTTCTTGTTTTACTTTTGTGTAAAAAACCTGTGCCACAAGTGACGGATGGACATTAAGTCATCATGTCAGCAAAGAACATTTGAGCATGGGAGTTCATGTCAATCGCGAGTCTCAAGTCAATGACCACTTCCTAGCTTTTATGAACTTTTAGCCGTACCTTAGGGTCCTCATCAGCAGCATTTTACCAACAGTAGCCGACATAAGCTTCTGGTCATAACAGAACAAGTAATGCCGCAGCAGCAGAATCCCTGAATGTGCTGAACTGAGCAAAGATGCATTTCGTTGCTTGGGAATTCATCCTCAAAGAACCCATGAGCTGATTTACAAACACTGGAGCCTCAATATACTACTATGGGACACCAGCAGGACTTTCCACTGGTTTTAAAAGGTTACTATTGGTCATGATGGTACACATGATGTCTATAAAGAGGAAATCTGTGCCTGATGGTCAAACTCTGCTTTTTCCTACTTTCCTTCCTTCACTCCGTTATGTCCCTACTTCTTCCTTTGTTATTATCTCCGCCAGGAAATAATAAGATTGACTGCATGAGTGTGCATCTGCGTCTGTCCACCGTTAATCTCGCACACTGCTGTACGAAACTACAGTATATATATATATATATATATATATATATATATTAGGGGTGTAACAATACACGTATTCGTGAATATTGAACAGCTCGTGGTTACGAACCGAATAATACGTTTGAATCATACTATTGCATTTGGAAAATGCAGAAGCTTAAATTGTGGGAAATATAATGCGCTCAACATGGCAACCCACCCGACGTAACAGACAACGTGCAACTAGCTTAGCAGGAAAACCAACAGCAGCACACACGCTACCAATCCTCCCTGCAGCGTTTAGGCAGCTGTTCCCTACTGATTCAAACAGGGCTAAAGGTATATTTATAGCCGCGGATATGAGACCCTACTCTGGAGTAGAAAACCAGGCTATACTAGCATGCTTAATGCTATTGAGAATCAAATGTCCGAAGCAGCGTTCACAATGAGGTATACTCAAGCGATGGTCGAGCAAGGCACCCCACCATCAGCCCGCCATCAGCCTGCCATCAGCCTGGTCACATCTCTGAAAACGACGCAGCAAATTTCCAAACAAGCAATATTTGGGTAATCTGACCACATATTGGAAATCGAAACGTCTACCTCCTCGTAACATATTAACACTTAATAAAGTGACATATTAACAACTGTGAGCCTTGCTTGAAATCGCAAAACTGACGGCCAGTCTCAAGGCCCCCCAACGCAATGCATTGTAGGGCAGTTGAGTTTGCACAGTAAGCTCACGTCACATACAAAGAAATTCTTGCCAATGTATTATACATCTGGGCATTTCTCGCGTACACAAAATCCACATAAGTGCGAGTGCTCTACACAAACAATTTTACCTCATACTTAGTGTGACATAATATAATAGTATGTTAGTGTGTGATTTTGAACACAGTCACAGTGGGGGAAAACACTTTGCTCACTTTTATTGTTTTGGATGGTGTGTTTGGCTATCAGCGAAAATAACTACACAAAACCGCTGACTGCATCGCCACAGCCAACAGGTAACGAAAAACACACTGCTGACTGCATCACCGCCACTGCTGAGCAGACACACCTGGAGGAGATCTACACTCTACTGAGTGCACCTTTC
Organism: Anarrhichthys ocellatus; assembly: GCF_004355925.1. Classification (NCBI taxonomy): domain Eukaryota; kingdom Metazoa; phylum Chordata; class Actinopteri; order Perciformes; family Anarhichadidae; genus Anarrhichthys; species Anarrhichthys ocellatus. The sequence goes on from NW_022280046.1 coordinate 9,626,609, forward strand.
TACTTGTCCCTAGTTTTTGTCACTGTGTGTGTTCATGAGAAGTTTCTTTTTTCTACACACTGCGAAAGGAGTCAGTGCTGCTGTTGTCTTTGGTACAAAGACTGCACGACACAGACACAAAACAACACACAGATGTGCATCCACGCATAGAGACATGACAGCACAAATTACCTTGACCTCTCACACACATAGTCATACAAACACACACACAAGCGGATCTGTGTGGGTGGGGCTTATTATTGCAGTAACACTGGTCTGTCGGCTAGCTTAGCCTAAACCACAGCCACGGAAATTGGAAAGTCAGAGCTACTGATGCTTTTGAGATTTGTTAGTATCAGTTAGTATCGGGGAGGATTTATTCTCTCTTTGTCAGATTTGATCCTGTGTGTGTGTATGTGTGTGGAGGAGAGTGTGTGTCAGCTGACCAAAATGCAATACACCCACAAGGCTAAGACAAGTCAGAGTCAAAACACTCACGAGATGGAGACAAGTCAGAGTCAGAACACTCACGAGATCGAGACAAGTCAGAGTCAAAACACCCACGAGACCTAAACAGGTCAAAGTCAAAAC
>NW_022280046.1:9627188-9668366 GCF_004355925.1 Anarrhichthys ocellatus
AGTCAAAACACCCACGAGACCTAAACAGGTCAGAGTCAAAACACCCACGAGACCGAGACAAGTCAGAGATCATAGACTGGATTTGAGTACTACAGCCCTGGTACTGTCACATGAATGATGAGAGAAGTGGACAGACAGAAAGTTCAGCAGTTAGTGGATTTCACCCACACGTCACACTCTTCCTCTGTGGTGAGGAAGTGATGAGTGCTTGTCAACTGACTTGCTGGACTGTCAACTGTTGCAGGACAAACTGTTAATCTGATAATCTGACAACACAACCACAGCCACCTCCCCCACAGTGATTCATCAGTGTTACCTTGGCCAAGCTGAGCGGGTCATGTCGGAGTCTCTGTTTGTTCTTCTGCAGTTTTCCGGGCATCATCTTCCCCGTCCGGAAGTCGAAACATCCCAGATCCACTTTGTTTCCAAGGTAACGGGACAACTGAGGCTTACTCCGGAACTTCTTTCCTGAAGGACTGAAAGAAGGAAGAAATGAGGGAAGGAGGAGAGAGTCAGACAGAAAGATCGTGTGATTAAAGATATCAATATCTTAGTGTTGGATATCCAAAAAGGATAATTTGCATTATTTTAATTGTCAGGAATTAAAGTCATCTAACTGGCATTGTGACTAGTCAGAACAAAAGTGGAGCTTGAATTTGAGACTGAATTAGAGAAGTGTCTTTGGAGTTGTCGTATTATCAGTGAGAGAGGTATCTGGAATTCATGTTTCACACAGACCAAACTGAACTGTCGAAATCTCTACAGTCTCATTTTATTATCAAATCATCAGCTTTACTCTTCATCCAGCATGGAATTTACGTTCCTCATTATCAATGACGGCAGCTGCCATCTTCACTTGTGTGATGGTGCGACCATAGAAATGCGTCCCACGGCACCCAAACGCAGCTCAAGACGTTAGGCCTTTCTCAATCTGCGTTCTCATCAGTCCGTGTGTCACATTTAGTCAAGTACTATCCAACCACCCAGACGTTCATGCTCCACCAGCTAACCTGGATCTGTACAACAATAACATTTGTTTACCAGCACCTCTTTATATATATGTAAACTTAGTACAGTATCAAAAGGAAAGCTCAGAATCACTCAGCGTACTGTCAGTTATGACATAACATCTGACCCCTGCAGGAACTGTGAGGGCCCTCATTGACATAATGAATCCCCTCGCCTCTAACCTCAACCTCAGTCTTATTCTAACCTTAACTCTAAAACTAAACCTTAAAAGGCTTTTACACACCAGGGGCATGATAAATAACCGACACAAAAATGCAAAATACTTGCGAATGATATATGTTTCGAACTTCGTCATTTTGGTTCCGACTACGGAGTCTTGTTTTTGTTGTTTTATAAATATAGGCGCAACTCAACTCCACACAACTTGATTGGTTAATGCCTTTATTCACAATGTAAAAGCTCAGACAATTGTCCATGTTCAAAAATATATATATATAACATGGCTTTTTCACCACGTAATGTTCGCATTTTGTGTGAAAGTATTCATGACAAAAACATCAGTTTGAATAAATATATTGAAGTGCGAATTAATCGATCAAACAATCCCCCCCCCCTCTTTCAAAAAATGTCCTCACTTTCCCAAAACGTCCTGAAAGGTCCTAAAGGGTAATTGGTCCTCACATAGACTGAAGTACAAGAGCAAACACACAGTCACTCAGCTGCGTCTGACATGTAGGTCAGCAGCAACAAAGTAGAGATCAGAAGCTGTGTGTGTGTGTGTGTGTGTGCGTGTGTGTGTGTGTGTGTGTGTGTGTGTGTGTGTGTGTGTCTGACAGTATCACAGATATTGTGTTTCATCTTGCTACAGCTCTTTACAGAAGCTTTAGGCCGCTATAACGGAGCGAAATAGTCAAAACAGACAATATACCCGAGTATTCTAATGTGAAAGAACTAAAAATAAAACGTGGGTTCTAAATAATTTCCTGTTAAGCAGCATGGGTTTGTAGAGATGGAGCCATCAGAGGCCCCAGCAGGCTGTTACTGCTCTTCCAGTAACACGACCTGCTGACTGGTTTCCTAACTGGAACCGATGAGTCACGTCACACATTAAACTGAAAGCAAAGGCAGGCCTCAGCTCCGGACGGCAGATCTCCTCTGCGTTAAAGGCTTCAGGGTGTGACGGAGCCCGCCGATAAACAGGAAGTGAGCTGCCGACGGCTGCGCGGGCGTCACGGCCTAACCACAGACCTGCACTGTAGGAGAGACATCATTTCCTCTGCCATCTTGTGCAGCTGTAGCTGGTGAAGCTACGGAAACGGGAAAATGTAACAACCTCAGACTGAACTTGGGTTCACTTTAGAAGAAGAGTTGAGCTTAAATGTGATGGGGATGGAGGCGGAGGAACACAGGGACAGGCTCTTGATCATCTGAATGCACTCATTGTTGGTGTTGTCGGGCGAAATGTAATGTGCAGGAAAAGTGCGTGAAGGACGAAACAGAGCTGATGCAGCAACTTACTCATTACTGATTTTCTTTTCTTTTTTTGGATTGCGCTTCCATAGAGTTGGGGGACTTGTGAGAGAGAGATTGATTGACAAAAAAAAAAAAAGGTCAGAATTTCGGCAGGAGGGGCTGAGATATCCTGACTGTTTGTAATACGGATTGCAAGTGACATTAAGGTTTGCTTACATTGCTAAATGCAATCTTTTCATATACCATATCGTGATATTTTTTGCTTAAAAACAAGAAAAATAATGCTATAAATAGGGTGGACAAAATAATAGAAAGACATAACACCATACCGTGACATAAACTACAGACTCTGAAACGACCATACAGTTAAATCAACACCTCGCTCCCAACAATGAAATCTTCTTCAAAAAAAAAAGTGTACTGAAGTAGCATATCATGGTTACGCTACATCTGAGTGAATAATTGAGCACTATGACTGTCAAAGCATCCTAAAGGACGTAGTTGAGGACTGTTTGTGTCTCTTCATTTTGAAATAGGAACAGCCAATGGGGAAACTCCCAACACTCGACCGACCAATGGTGTTACTTCCATCAGTCGCTGAGGAAGTCTGGTACATACTTTCACTTTTACAGGGCTAGCCCCGCTAGCTAAAGGGCCTAATGTATTCAGAATCAGAATATTTATAGTAGTAATAATACCAAAAAAGAAAAGTGAATTACTTTAATTTAATACTTCAGCTGTAGTAAAGCTATAATGCTTGTGCTATGCAATAACCTACATGTATTAGTATTCTGTAATAAACTCTCTATAAAGTAGTTCTCATCATAGGTGGCAGAGTCCGCCACTCACAATGCTAATTGTTGACTTACTCCTTTAACAAAACAGCAGGAGTTGCTATCAATACAATCGATTACTATGAAACAATTTGTTGATTCCATCGATAGTCCATCTAATCATTTAGCACATTATAGTTAAACAGCCCCACTAGATTAGCAACCATTTGATTTTTGATTGATATTTTATTTATCTTGTACGTGGCATTCAGCAGAGCGGTCTGTACAAATAGAGGCGAGATATCAAAAGTCAAAGGGGGCATACGTTCTTAAAAAAACCAACACATGACACTGGAACAAGAGTGGTGCATCATAAATATAGTGCATCATAAATATAGCCATAAGTGGCATATGATCAATAGATCAGCGGAGGAATACCAGGGATTTTTACATGACACTTATGTATCAGATCATTAGCCAGCTCATCTACCACTCTCAGCTCACTTTTAGGGCCAATAAAGAAATAAGTGACTTATGATGTAAAATGAAACTTACTATGGCCTTAATAAACACTCAAATCAAAAGTGAAAAATCCAATCCATTATTTTTTTGGTGGGACTCATGACTTTAGTAGTTCAAATCTAACCGCCAGTGTGTTCAAACACCGCACAGGAATAGTATTTAAATATGTATTGAATGTTATAGAGTAACAGGAACAGGAACGTGTCATAATGAGCGCTACATTGTAACTCCTCTCTGACAGCAACTATGTCATCTCACACTTTCTGATCAACTTGTGTCGGCGCACGTATCGCGCGTTCACAACCGACGCTGACAGTCAAGAGTTAGGACCATTAATCGCGGGGGTCAACCGATCGATCGCCGGTTTACCGCCACCGATCGGTGGCTGATCGATGAGTTGGCTACCTGTAGTAGTAGACGTCGCTCTTTCCAGCGCTCAGTCCGGACTTCCTGATCACTTCTTCTTTCTTCCAGCCGGGAGGCAGAGCGGGGCAGTCCGACCTCTTCTTCTCCATCATCGCGCACTTATCTATCCCGCGGTTGCGCTCCGATCGGACCGATCGATCGCTCGGTACACACCGATAAAGGGACCCTCCAGACGAGCAGCGTGGTTGTAAACCCCTAGCGGGAGCAGCCGCCCGGGCGGACCGACGTCACGGGCGTTACGTTAACGGCGGCTCTCCCTCCCTCCGCCCCGGCTGTTTATGCTGCTTATTTCGGGTTAAGGACAAATAAAAAAGTGTCCCGGTTCAGAGCGTGAGCTGGGTGTCTCGGGTTAAACTGTCTTCAGCTCCGGATTTAGTTCTATTTAGCCCAACTGCTACCTCCGGAGGGAACCAACCGATGATCTGAACTGAACTGGACCAACGGCAGGCTGTGACGTCTGCGAGATCACACACACACACACACACGCACACACACACACACACACACATATAGGCGCGCTCTCAGAGATCGTCTATTGAGACAAATGAATGACTCAGTGGGAAAAGAACTACCCATTAAAGGGCCAGTGTGTAGCATTTGTTTCCCCGTTTATCTTAAAATCATAAGTCAACCAATGATAGGCTATGTTGTTATTAAATTGGTTTATATGAAATTCGAAATTTAAAAAATTCTATAAAATTGATAAAAAACGAATTGCAAATATAAATAAATAGCCCACATAAACAGAGTAGACTACAACAATTATATGTTATTTTTAAGAGCAAGATAATATGTTGCTCTTATCTTTGAAATACTTCACACTTGGACATGCATGTGTTGACCAGGCAGCAACCTCCGGTTCTGCAGAGTGAAGCCGATGCTGAAGTGCCTTAAACCTGCATTCTCTCTACTGACCATCAGGGGGCGACTCCTCCGGTTGCAAAAGAAGTCTGATTGTATAGAAGTCTATGAGAAAATGGCTCTACTTCTCTCTTGATTTATTACCTCAGTAAACATTGTAAACATGAGTTTATGGTCTCCATCTCTAGTTTCAAGTCTTCTTCAATACAGCATGATGTTCATTTTGTAAATTATGGTCCATTTAGAGTCAAATAGACCATAAAGCAGAGTATGCTTTAGGGCGGGACTACTGTGATTGAAAGGTTGCTGCCGCTACCAGAGCCGTACACGTCACTCCTCCAGATTCCGAATATGTCAACTTCCGTTCATTGACTGCATAAAAAATAACATGGCGATGGCAGTAATCCAAGAGGGCGACGGCAAAATCTCCAAACTCGAAGCTTCAAGATGGTGCTCCACAAACCAATGGGTGATATCACAATGACTACATCCACTATTTTATATACAGTCTATGGTCTTGACCAAAGTGGAAAGCTCTGGTCCTGAGAAAAGCTGACATGGAAATGCCAAAAACTGCAGTTCTTCAAATGGCCACTTGAGGCTGGCGAGTGACCCAATCCCCATAGACCGCCATGTTAAAATTCCCAACTTTACTGCAGATAATAATAATCATGTTTACATTCTGGGCTCTATAGATAATGTCACCGGGACACTGTCTGACAACTGTAGATTATTTTAAGGCTTAAAGTAAGGCATAATTAAGGGCGTGGCCGCTTTGAGTGACAGGTGAGGCTGTCTCAGGTTGCTAGCTGCTAGCTGTCTGCTCTGCTGGGTCAACCAGCGGATCCAACTCTTTGCCCATTTTTGGATTTAGTCATGAGTTAGTCTGTGTAGGAGCCACCCACTTTGAGCTTCACAAAGGGCTCTTAGGAACAGTATATGGTCTCCACTTACTGGTTTTTTTCACCAAATACTGTTAGTAACATAAGAAGAAAATTCTTAAAACAAAAAAGAAGTTGAACTGATAAAAAAGTCATATAAAGTTAAATAATGAATGTAAACATCCGTGTAATTACTGGAGATTCCAGTTAAAGGTGTGCTCACCTTTACCCGTGCAGTGAAACTCCATAGGAGAGGAAAACGAGCCGTTGCGCTTGTGCATCTCTGCCAACATGGATTTTGTACACCGCTGCAGGGGATATTTCTTTCCAAGGTTTGCTCACTGTGTAACAAACTGGACGAACTTCAGCTACTGGGGAAAAACAGACACTTTTCTTCATCCTCCGGTTTGTGGTTCACCCTTTTCTCCCCCTGTGAGTTCGCTTCATTCATGCTGGTCGGTACATTCCACCAGAGGCTAATGCACAGGAGGTACAGCGGACGCTCACCGAGCAGATACTGTGTGTGGAGCAGACCAACCCAGACTCTTTAGTTATTGTCCTTGGTAACTTTAACAAAGAAGTCCTCATACATACAGTTTAATAAATGTTCAACCAGAGAGGAGAACATTTTAGGCCACTGTTACGCCACAATAAGCGAGACCTATCACATCGTCCCTCGTGCTGCACTGGGACACTGACCACGTCTTGGTCCATCTGATTCCTGCATACAGGCAGAAATTAAAGCTCAGTAAGACAATCAAAGCAGTGGACCAGTGATGGAGGATCTTCGGGCGTGCTTGGACTGCACAGATGGGATGTTTTCAGGACTGCCAACAACACTCTGGATGAGGACACTGAGGCTGTGACGAAAAGTACTCTGAGAAACTGTAACACCAGCTCTTAGCAAGTGATCTTCAGACAGATCAACTACAAGCCTAAAGCCCCCATTCCAAGAATTACCTTCGCCTGGCAAACGAGCTGGACGTGTTTTAGTGTTGCTTTGAATGACAATGGGACCGTCCCGACCCCATCCCCCATGACCCCATCCACCAATCCACCAGCTCCAGACCACCAGGTCCCCCTTCCCCCAGCTCAGCAGGGGCCCATGCCTCACAACCACCCATCCCAGAGCCCCCCCAGCCCCCACCACAATGATGACTCTCTCTATTCTGGAGAGAGACGTCAACAGGCTGTTTAAATGTCAGAACCCTGCAAAGCAGCTGGCCCAGACTGATCAGCTGTCTCCGGTGTTCACAGACATCTTCAACACCTCACTGGAGACATACCACGTACCAGCCTACTTCGAGGCCTCCACCATCATCCCCATCCCTCAAAAAAATCAAGGATTCCAGAACTTAATGACTACCCGTCACCCTAAACTCTGTGGTCATGAAGTCTTTTGAGCACCTTGGCCTGTCCCACCTCATAACCCTCAGCGACCCACTCCTGGACCCCCTGCAGTTCGCCTACAGAGCCAACAGGTCTGTAGACGATGCAATCAATATGGCCCTCCACTTCATCCTCCAGCATCTGGACTCCCCAGGAACCTACGCCAGGATACTGTTTGTGAACTTCAGCTCTGCCATCAACACCATCATGCCATCTCTGCAGCAGGACAAGCTCTCCCCGCTGCAGGGTGCCTGACTCCACCTGCAAGTGGATCACACATCCTGTCTGACAAGAAGCAGCATGTGAAGCTGGGGAAACATGTCTCAGTCTCTCGGACCATCAGCACCGGTTCCCCCTCAGGCTGCATTTTTTCCCATCTGCTCTTCTCCCTGTATACCAGCAGCTGCACCTTCAGTCACCAGTCCATCAAGCTCCTGAAGTTCACGGATGACACCACCCTCATTGGACTCATCTCTGGTGAGGATGAGTGCTAAATCGGAGTTAATTGGGAGCTTAACATCAGCTCCATCACAAAGGCAGTTCAACCTGCCAAAGACAATGATGGTGCACTTCTACACTGCCATCATTGAGTCCATCCTCTCCTCCTCCATCCCCGTCAGCATATCATTCGCTCTGCTGAGAGGGGGATTGGCTGCAATCTGCCGTCCCTCCACGACTTGTTCGCCTCCAGAACCCTGAGACGGGCAAGAATGATTGTAGCCGACACCTCTCACCATGGACACAAACTCTGTGAGTCCCTTCCCTCTGTCAAGAGGCTGCGGTCCAACAGGACCAAGACCTCATGCCACAAAAACAATTCCTGCCCTTTTGCAGTTGGGTTAATCAATAAAGCCTGGGACCCCCGCTGACTCTGACACTTACATCCCCAGGACAATTTGTTATTGTTACACACCCTTGAACATTATTTTCTGTATTAACATACACATGACACTTTAACAATATATTTTTTTAACGTACACTTATTTGTTTACCATATTTTACTGTAAATGTTCCTATTTTCTATATTTAAATTATGATTTATACGATTGCACTTTGTTTACTGTTACGCACCCATCATCTAGCTGAATTCCTTGTATGTGTAACATTGCTGATTCTGAAACTGGCCATTTATTAAAAAGAATATATAAATGATGAATGATTTAATCAATACAGTACAACAAATTTGAGGTACATGGACATGTAGCCTATCGCTGCTTTTCATGGCGAGGCTGCTCTGATGGGAGAACTCCTTGTGACAGTGTCTGTTGTGTTACCGGGCGGAGTGAGACCTCCCTACGTTCTCCCCCCCACACCTCTCTGTTTCAATCCCCCCTCTCACAGGCTCTAAAGGGGCCTGATGCAACCAAGAACACTGGAGGGAGGGACCATGGATCGTGGAAGTGGACATTGTGCCGGAAGTTTTGAATTGTTTTCTGTTGCTGAGCTGGTTTTTGACTTTGATTAAACAACTTTGACTTTGACATGGACACAGGGACTTAATAGTTATAGGACAGGGTACTGAGGAACATTGGGTACAGGGATATCAACCACTGTAGGTCTGACAGTATGGCAGGGAGGGAGACAGATGGTGAGCAACACCATGGATTCTAGTGAGGAAGAGGGAAACTGATAAGAGGAGGGAAACTGTAGAGATGAGAGGAGGGAAACTGTAGAGATGAGAGGAGGGAAACTGAAGCGATGAGAGGAGGGAAACTGTAGAGATGAGAGGAGGGAAACTGAAGCGATGAGAGGAGGGAAACTGAAGTGATGAGATGAGGGAAACTGTGGTGATGAGAGGAGGGAAACTGGTGATGAGAGGAGGGAAACGGAAGCGATGAGAGGAGGGAAACTGGTGATGAGAGGAGGGAAACTGTAGTGATGAGAGGAGGGAAGCTGTGGTGATGAGAGGATGGAAACTGGTGATGAGAGGATGGAAACTGGTGATGAGAGGAGGGAGACTGCAGTGATGAGAGGAGAGAAGCTGTGGTGATGAGAGGAGGGAAGCTGTGGTGATGAGAGGAGGGAAACTGTGGTGATGAGAGGAGGGAAGCTGTGGTGATGAGAGGAGGGAAGCTGTGGTGATGAGAGGAGGGAAACTGTGGTGATGAGAGGATGGAAACTGGTGATGAGAGGAGGGAGACTGCAGTGATGAGAGGAGGGAAGCTGTGGTGATGAGAGGAGGGAAACTGTGGTGATGAGAGGATGGAAACTGTATTGATGAGAGGAGGGAAACTGGTGATGAGAGGAGGGAAACTGTGGTGATGAGAGGAGGGAAACTGTAGTGATGAGAGGAGGGAAACTGTAGTGATGAGAGGAGGAAGAGGGAGCCGGAAGAGGTAGTGAGACGGAGTAGATTGATGAGGACAATAGCCAAGAAAAAGAAAAGAACGCAGTTAACGAAGGTGGCACAGAGAGTGAGGCGAAAGATTGTCCAATGTAGTGGTAAGAATTATGGAGAGAGGAAAGTGGTTCCGCTAAAACTGACAAAAAATCATTAGATGGCAAGTTGGAGAAGTGATATTTATGAGTTTGGGGATGGAAACTTGCTTGTTATACTGAAGTGCAGAGACGGCACATCTAGTTAAAGTAGTAAGGGTGGGGGGGGGGGGGCAGAGGTTCTCCCAAAGGAGCTACATTTTGGATTGGTGAAATACAGGGTGAGAGAGTATACATAGAAAAGCCTGAAGGGTTTTTAATTGCAATGCATTTGTGCAATGTAGCTGTCGTATGCAAATCACATATCACAGTGTTGCTTATTGAGGACTGTGAAGTGTAAAGATGAGAGGTGGAGGTGGACCAGATAAGAGGGAAGGAAAAGGTCTCTTATGCAGAGGCAGCACAGAAAAACAGATTAAGGATGTAGAATCATAGACTGCCCATAAGAAGTGTCAATGTGATGTCACTCATTGGTTTTGAAGACTCGAGTTCGCCATCTTAGTTTTTTTTGCAACCGGAAGGGACACGACAGGGTGGAGCTAAGAACAACCCAATGCCTAATCAGACATTTTTTAAGCGACCAAAATGTTACATTTAACATCCCACAGGTCACTGTGATCAGTGTCAGGAGCATGGTAACGCGCAGAAAATAGCCAATATAGCCTGAAACAGGGCATGTAGAAATCAGTGTAAGAGTGGCTACTGGACTTATTACACAACTTTAAAAAAGGACTGTGAAGTAGAACATAACTAGGAGGAGGCAGTAATGCAACATTAATGATGCAAGCTGCCAAAACCTCAAAAAAGAAGATGAACACTTGGAAAACAATATGTAGTGTCACCATGTTTTCACAGGTTCTGGGAAATAACTCTGTGTCCCAGCTGTCCTGTGTTTTGATTTACAGTTGAAGAGGAATGCCTTTTCTTACATAAACTAAATGGAGAAATAACAGTGTAAAAGTCCTCCATGACAAGTAAAAGTATTCAAAGTTGTTCTCAAGAAAAATAAACTATCATCAGCTAAATGTAACCTAATGTGATAAAAATAAGTACAAAATGATTGTTTGGAGTTCATATAGAAAAGCAGTGCTCAATATACATAGTTATATGTAGTAAGTGACTCTATATACATACACAGGCTACAAGAAAAGGGTCGGGTGTCAATGGCATAGTAGACTACAGCCTATGGATCTATTGACAGTTTAAAAACCTCTGGACCTAACATTAATTATATTATTGTCCTAATCCGGGAGAGTGCATCCTTTAATTCCGCATGAGTCTCATACAGCAAAAAGACTTCCACAGGACCGTCGGTTCCACTCGTGAACAGACTAAAGCTAGCTCCAACCTATAGGGGGCGGTAGCGTTAGTTTACAGCAGCAGCCGGGTTGGTAAAGTTGAGCTCTGGATGCTTCGAAAGTTTCCGAAGGTCTCCGAAAGACCGTAAAATGTAACGTGAATGCTTGCTGTACCAGCCGTGGGTGTCTCCGCTGATGACTATGAATAGAGTTAATTGCCAGCTTTTTTTTTTACGGTGTTTGGTCGTAACTTCCCTGGGCGGAAGCCATCGGAACTAAACTGATTCCAGACCAGCTAAGCTAACTGAGATAGCTTTACCCGCGAGCCTTGAATCTTAAGTTGTCAACATTGGTCACTTACTGTACGCAAAGGTCTGGACACGAAATATAAGGGAACTATTTTGGGGTTAAGATGTAAGTGTAATATGTTCCTTTGATGCAGAAGCATGGATTTAATTACTACGTTTGGATTCGTATTCATGTTTAAGTGCTGCTAAGTTTAATTGTAATGTCAGTTGTATATAAATGCTATTTCTATGGCCATTTGTGAGTTCCAACACACTGAACGGTCTCACACACTGTAGAGTCGTTTAGCAGCACTGACCCACCGTGACATAACACCCCTACTATTTCATGGATGTAATGTGTTTGTGTTTTGCATGTTGTTCAGCTGTTATCTATCGTGAGCTGTTTGCTAGGCTAAAGCCAAGTTAGCAAGCTAACGTCCGCCAGTTTTTCTAATACTAAAACAATATGAGCTCGAGGCTGTCAACATTTTTTAAGGCAAGACGAGCTTTCGGACCACAGTGACTTGACAACACACTGACTCTGTTCTGAGTTATTGTCAGTTCATTTTTAACTCGCTGAGGTTAAGATCTCTGTGTGTCATAATTTCTGTCTGACCAGATTTGGAATGCCGGTTGTAGGATCGCAAAGTTTGTTAGCTGTTCTCCGGAAGTTGTGACCCCATCGACCTATTGATAGGATCACTACTCTGTAGTTTTATTTCTAAGGGCTGCTTGTGGGGATAAGGGATATTTACAGCCACCCATGGATTTTGATTTCAAACACACCATCTTGAACATTCCTCTCCAGCATCACAGCATCTTCTTTTCTTTGTGATTTGATGATTTACAACATCAGAATGTGCTTTTGTTGTTTTTGTCAGCATGGAGGCCAGCGGCTTGGTGGGTGACTGTCTGTCTCCTGAGTCCACGGTGACCTCCCTGCTGTCCAGCTCAGGTCACCTGAGGAGCAGCCTGCTGGCTCCTGAACACAACACCACCTTCAGATACAGAGACCAGGTTCGCTCTGCTTCTACTCTTACAATAGTAATGAGGCACTGTGGAGGAAGTCTGCCCGTCTGTATCCTCTGTCCTGTTAACTGAGCCAACTTGGAGGTTAATTCCTCAGAGTTCAAACAATAGATTCTAGATGGACGTTCTGCACAGGGTTTTAAATACAGAAAATTAGCATTTCAAAGCTCAAAGGAGGGTGTTACCATTAAATGTCTGTTCATTTCTGAATGATCTCAGTGCTTCAAATTAAAAGCCCTCCAGCCTTTTCACAGTAAAAGCCCGTCAATAGTCTCTCTGATGTCGGTAATAAAACTCAAGACAAGCTGTTTGCTGAAAAGATTTTCCTGTGGCTGGGCTTACTAAAATCCATCACTCATGCTTATTGATTGCAGAACTATTACTCGGCCTCAGCGGCGTTGGACGCCTACATCACAGACTTTGAGAGGAGTCGGCAGGACAGCGCGTCGTTGACCGGAAGGCTTCTTCTGCCTCACAGTTTGCCCTCCACGCTGAGCAGACCCAGAGTGAGCGAGCTCAGAAACAAAGATGGTAGGTCACCACGTTCATCAGGGAAACGCATTTGTTTCAGGACCGTTTGTATCAGTTGTCTTTATGCGTTTGTTTTTCGTCTCATAGTTCTCAGGGAGCGTTTGACCGACAGGGAGCTGGACTTCCTGAACCTCCCCGTCAGCTCTCTCCATCACCGCGGCAACCGAGACAGACTCTCCATGACGACGGACGAGCTGCTGTCCATCCCTTACGACGGCTCGATGCCTGTCACTCACACCTCCGCCTTCATCCAAGGTCTCTAAACGCATCACCCTCAACACCGCCCACACCAGCAGTTTCTTTAAAGGCATCGCCCACAGCTTCATCAAATGTCTTCAAATGCCTCATTCTGGGATGAGGCATTTGTCTGTATTTCAGATATTGTTTAGTTAAATGGTAAATGGGTTGACAGAATAAATTGATTAGTTGGAGTTTTTGTGTCCGTCTGCATGTCTCGGTTCTTCTGACGCGTCTCGTGTGCTGATCCAGGTTTCCTGTCCCAGTCTGGACCCTCAGAGCCCCCCTTTTCCTCCTCCAGACCAGCACACAGAACCTGGGACAGACTCAGCAGCAGCCATGGTGCCCCCCAGCTGAACCACCACCACCTTCATCCAACCAGGATGCCCAGGAGCTCCAGGTTCAAGCTGCTGCCACTAATCCATCTCATTTGTGATGTTTGCTGAAAGATATCTGTTCTGTCCTGTCAAAGGTCGACCTCACATCTGACCTTTCTTTACTTTCCTCTCTCCAGGTACAGAGAGAGACCAGGGGCAGCCATGTTGAATCCACATGTGGACGTCTCCTCAGCCAGCTGCCATAGGGTGACTACATTACATTACAGTCATTTAGCAGACGCTTTTATCCAAAGCGACTTACAATAAGTGTATTCAACATAGCTATTCAAGAGAACTACTAGTCACCAGCAGTCATAAGAGCATCTCCTTGTTCATCATTGACATTTTTATTTGTGCTTCTGGATTTGATTCTGAGTAGGACTGTAGTGAATGTCTTTCTTCCCTGTTTCTGTCTGCAGCAGTCTGCACACAGAGCAGCAAGGTCAGAGTGGGCGTCTCCGTCCCTCCACCTCCCTCGCTGGTTCACCAGTAACAGGCCTGACATGGACTGCTCTGGGATCACCAGCGTGCCGGACCTAAAGTACCCCGCTTGGGTCCAACGCTGTGACCTTAGTGAGATGCCTCCGCCCACAGAGTCAGAGCTGTGGGATGACCCCGGTACAGCACCGCCTGCACGGCACCAACACCTCCAGAGTCCACGGCTCAGTACACATACATCGCAAGTCCCTGGTTTTACTGAACCCACTCTGCACTACACAGTCACTGCTTAGTCTAAGAGAGAGAGTTTCAAAACCCAAATGGTAGAGCTGCTTTCAGGATGAAGTCACTGATAAATAATACTTTATTCAGTTTTATGTGATTGAATCAAAGTTTCATTGTCACTTTTGAAACGCCTCTGAAAGCGTTTCGACCGTCATGAAACACTAAATTACACATATTCAAATTCAGACTAATTAGTTAACAGCCTGCACAGTGGATGACAGCTCGATGTCTTCTTCCCTCAACAGTGTTTATCGGCTTTAATGTAAACTGCAATAGTCGGCATGTCCAGCTATGTAACTTACTACCAACAGTAGTTAGTGAGCGTTACTTCTAAGGCCAAAGATGTGTCTTCAGCTCACACAAAGTGGTGTGTCCCCACTTTGTGTGAGCTGGTCCCACTATCTGTCCTCAGAAGAACCCTTTTCTCCAGATTAGGATGTTGATACGAGTCTGGATTTTGTTTTTTCAAAGCTGATTTTAAAAAAATCAATCTGGAACTGTACAGTTAGCTGGATCATCTGTTCAGTCCAGTCATTCTATTATCCCATACGAGGAATTTTGGATTTGCAGTCGGGTGCACAATATACAAAAGGAAGATAACAGTTTGAAACCAAATGTACAACAATGTGTTCTGTACATACATCATGTACAGAACACAGTAATACAAAGAATCACAAGAATCCAATCCATCATGACCAAGACACGTTACTTTGAACCACAGACATGAAGTTATTGTTGGATACAAATGGCTCGCTTTAATGTCTGTTAATATATTTATGACTTTGGATGAGAACATGCAGGTTGTTGTGGAATCACTGTGATGAGTCAGTGTAATTAGCACACTTTAGTTATATTTATACATGGTAGAATATACAAAATCTAAAAGCCTCTATTTTGTCTTTATTCATTTTTGTTAGATTAACTATCAATCTTTTATTATAATCCTTTGAGCTATTACCTCATCTCAATTTAAACAAACAATGTATCACTTTAAACAGAAAAATGCTTTTGTTTGATTCTTCCTGTTCAGCCGAATAGCATTTTAATTACACAACCACCAGTTATCAAAGTCCTCAGGTACCTCTGAGGGGCTCTCTGCTGCTGGGTAATGTCTCACAACACCTCTTGAGGTCTGCCCACATTCACTGGTGGTGTCTAATATCTTAGCTAGTGGTTTATGTGTGGGAACAGTAGATATCATTTAATGGAAAACAAAATGACAGTAGTAACGACACGTGAACATGTAAAATTAGACTTTTATTTTGTAACGTGAAACACAGTGTTGATGGTATGTGAGCTATGCAGCCGAACCGCCTCAGTCTCGTTCTTTTAGCTCAATCATTTGTGTAGCCATCAAGAGCCCCAATGTGGACTAGGACTGAGAAGCGGCTCTGGTCTGCTGTATAATAACAATGGATTAGAATTTAAAAATAAATGCATAATGTGAATATTCAGGAAACACAATGGACTCCCTTTTATTAAAAAATATATTAACGAGATAGAAATTCTGAGAAAAGTTCTTTTAAACTAAACATGTGGGACATGTTTGCTTCCATGAAATTCAGCTCTCAGGAAAATGAGATCTGGAATCTGGATTTTAAAGTATTTAGTTAATTCAGAAAAATGGCAGATTATTTTTTTTCCATGAAAACTTCTCTCATAATTACCAAGATAATAATCTTAATATTCAGATAAACACCATGTAGAAATGATGTCTGATGTGGAATCTTTAGCATCACATAATCATGCTTTTCTGCTATCGCTCTTCCAGGTGTTCTTCCGCCTGCAGCTCCCAGAAACAAGGCTCCATCCTGGGTGGCAGAGCTGGAGGTTGATGATCCCGACCAGACACCTGATCAGGTGAGAGAACCGCATCTGTCAATACCATCAGCAGCTCACGTTAAACTGTATCTGACAGGAAAAAGGATGGCAGAATGGTCCATACCCAGTTATGTTAGTGTGTGTGTGTGTGTGTGTGTGTGTGTGTGTGTGTGTGTGTGTGTGTGTGTGTGTGTGTGTGTGTGTGTGTGTGTGTGTGTGAAAGAGAGAGATCAGGTTGACCAGCGGACTCTCAGAGACCTCAGGCTTCAGTTTGCTGAACAGATTTCTGTCCTCGCCGCAGAGAGACACAGCTCTGACGTCATGGAGACTCTGTTCAGAGGTGAGAAGCTTCTTGATGTAACACTATCTCAGGTGTGTTACAGACGTGTGGTTCTCAGTCTTTTATTCAATATTGTACCACCTTCCCAGTGGATCATTTCTGTAAGGAAAACAAATGTTGACCGTTTACAAAATAAATAGAAATATTTTATATAACATGGGTTTATCAAATGCATGACTGATATCTTTTTAAATTAACATTTGTAAAAAAAACTCTCTCATCCCCCTGCAGTACTCCTCAGTACACTGTTGGGTACTAGTACCCCCTTTTAAGAAGCACTGTTCTAAAGCAATGTGTGTTTCCTCCTGCCAGACAACAGGATGGAGTCTCTGATCCAGAAGGCCGACCAGGTGTTGAACAGCCTGTCTCACAGCTCTGGAGAAGCAGACGGTCCTGCAGATCCAGGTCAGACCAGTTTCTCCTCCTGTTGAAAGCAGCGATGCTAATGCTAATGCTATTGCTAATGAGTTATCATTTACACAGCTCAGATAACACAAACAAATCAGTTTACTTGTTATGTGTGTGTGCTCTACATATTTAGACCAGTTTCCGATTTATAACTGAAAAAATTAGCATGACAACAGTGTTGCCACGGGAAACAACATCAATCCTCAGAAACAGAAATGTTTTTCTCTTAATCTCTGATCAACCTGATGTGTCTCTTTGCAGCATTAACATGTTCAGAGGAGCTGCTCATTGCTCTCAATCGACTGGTTCTCTGTGAAGCAAAACAATTAACACAGTTCAGGACCAGCATATTTAGCAACTAGTTAAAGTACCAACCCTCTAGCCCAGGTGATGTGAGGAAGGAAAGATGCATCACTGTGTGGCTTTCACTAGTTTTATTAATATATTTGTTTGCCATTTTCCCTTTTATTAGACGGGAACCATCATACTATATACAAAGAGAGACGTGCAACAAAAGTCCCTGTCCACAGTCCAAATTTGTGTGTTGCTGTTGTACAGGAAAGAACACCCCCGAAGCTTGATTTACAGCTCTGCACTAAAGGAATACGTCACTGCCAAAATGGCCATATGTACATCAGTTACTCACCCTGTGTTCTTGTAGAAAACGTAGTTTTTCTCTCACGCCTCCACGGTTAATGGAGAAAAGTCTTGATGGATTTACGTCAATGGGGACCGCGTTTAAATCCAGCAAAACTACATCAAAACATCCTTTTCACAAACTCCAGGTCTTCTTCATCCAGTTGTATGTGCACTACTTCATGAACGCATCCTCACTGAAACCTGACTATTTCTAACACCTCCACAGAAACGGTCTCACTCCTGTGCAGGCTCGCTACTCGTCCTGTTAGTGCAGACGTTTTTGAAGATGCATGTGTTCGGGGAGTAGCGAGCACACAAATGGATAAATAAGACTCTGATTATACTGCACGAGTTGTGTAAGAGTTTGCTGTTAAATGTGGCTCAAACACTGTGGCGTCAGCTGCAGAGATACCGCACGGAGATAGCAAAAGGCTGTGATTGGCCAGTTTGAGCTGCTTGTGTTTGCTCCTACACGTTTCTGATGCTCTTCAGGGTTGTTGACGGCATGGGGCCGGTTGAAGAAAGTCTGTGATCTTATCAATTTGTCGCACACATCTAGCTATGGAATGCCATTTCCACAAAAAAAACTAACATTTTCACTCAGGATTACAGTGAATGAAAGGATGTAAACAGTGCATTACTGTGAAGCAGCTGAGGGCAGGATGCACAAACAGATGTCTGTTGTGTCTTGATGCGACGATTGTTGTGATCCGCCACAATCACACAGACGGAAACAGTAAAATCTTTATCACCATATCAAAAAGGTTGAGCACATATTTAGTCCACACAATGCTGCCTTTTCTCATTGAATAACTGTTGTTGTTGTTGTAGTCAGTCCTACTGATTGTGTGGAAGAAGCAGTCAGTCCAGTGAACACAGAGGAGCTGCTGCTCTGTTCTTCTCACCGTCGTCCCTTCGCTTGGTAAGAGTTACTCACACTCCCTTTATCCTTAGCTCTGCTGCACCGTGCCTGAACCACACACTGAATGATACAGGATTGTATGTTGTACCTGCAGGGACTCAGAGGCAGCATCAGGGAGCATCACAGAGGCTCCGCCCCATCGAGGAGCTCAGGTAGGAGTCTGTGGGTACTTCTCAAGTCTCTTAATTGCATCCCCGTTTCCCTCACTTGGGTCCTTTCCTTGCGCCTTAGTCCTTCCAGGGATGCATGGAGGAAACCATGTGAGGAGCGAGGAAACGACAATTAAGAGACTTGGGATGTACCCTGTGTGTCCTGGTCCACTCCTTACCTGTTTAATGATCCACTGCACAACCAGTCCCACTCTCTCTACTCCATACACATGGTTCCTATGACTCTCCAAATGATCCCCCCCCTTTCTGTGTCCCCCAGGCTCGGGTCTCCGGTCTCCACGGTAACAGCATCTTTAAGCAGCCTGGTCCAGTGGAGGCTCTGAAACAGATGCTGTTCAGACTGCAGGCAGTGGAGGCGGAGCTTCAGCGACAACAACATGCACGGGTAGCTAAGATGGAGGCTCCAGTGAAGCAGGTATGAACACACCTCAGGACTCAACATTCGGCTGTGTTTTGAGGAAACAGGAGGGATGCCCCCAATCATTATTTTTTTTTTTTTCACCATGTTGGCTGATACTCAGCTAATACCTTCTTTGTTTTGTTATGGCAGCTGGTTCAGCAGTATTATAGGTCTGTTTGACTGCTTTCTATGGTATTGGGAGTCCAGTTGTAGTGAGATATTACCAAAACAGAGTATGCTAGTCGCTTATTCCCCCCCGCAAACGAGAAAGCATTAATCCTGATCGCATATTGTTCTGGAAAACCTTCGGTGGCCTATCTAGAACAAACCTAACTCATACAGAACCAACAGATCCACAGAGGATGCATCTCCACAGCCCTCCACTCAGCTGAGGGATGAGCATTTCAATAACACTGGGAACTATTGGATCATTCTTCAAAGATGACAACCTGGCAGAGTGGTGCTCAGAGAACAACCTGCTGCTCAATGTCAGTAAAACAAAGGAGCTGATTTTAGAGAGAAATGGCGAAGATGCATCCCTGTCTACATCAATGGAGCTGAGGTGGAGCAAGTTAACAGCTTTAAGTTCCTGGGAACCAGCATCATCACAAACAAGCTGACATGGTCCTCACACATCTCCATCCTGGTGAAGAAAGCTCATAAACAGCTGTGTTTCTTTAGGAAACTTAAGAAGGCTAAATTCCTGTGCCAAGTTATTTTTAACCTTTTTACAAAGGAACAATAGAAAGCTTCCTGACTGGAGACATGACAAACTAACATGTGATGTTCCAGGACAGGAGGCTCTACAGCAGGTGATAGAAACCACCAGGAACATCACTGGTCTACTGAGCATCAGTGATATTGGTGAGAAGAGGAGCCTGAGAAGAGCTCAAAGGATATTAAACGACTAAACCCACCGAGACACAACCTGTTCACCTGCTGCTATCTGTAGAGAGATACAGAAGTATCAGCTGATGAACCAGCAGACTTCAGAACAGCTTCTTTCCTCTGGCTGTTAACTCATCCTCTGTACTCTATCATAAAGAAATCTATATATTTAGTTTTTGTTGTATTTCCTGCTTGTGTACCATAAAAGGACTGTAACTCACATTTGGTTCTCAACCGTGTGTTGTAGAGTGACAGTAAACGGACCTAGTCACCTTGTACTGTTGCATGTTGTGTGCTGTATGTAGACGATGTTTCAGGTCACATGGAGTTGTTTGTGTTCCAGAGGCCTGAAGGTGATGCGGAGCTGGAGAGATTTCCTGGTGGACCGTCGCTACAGAGGTAACTGACACTAACGCATCAGGATCATCATGTGAGTTACTGTGCTGTTGTCCTCATCCTGTGAAATAGCTCAACATATTTTAAAGGGATTGCCACCACATTATATACAGCCTCAGTCGTCACAGCTAATTATTAAGTTATGAAATCGAAAATGCTTGGCTTCTTTGATGAGCTACAAGAGAACTCTGTGGTTCTGTGCTGTATGCCGTCCAGATGCTGCTCTGTGCGCTCCTGAAGATGAAGTAGTTTGTACCTGAAGTGTTCACTCACTCTCACACACACACACACACACACACACAGTTGTCAGTTCAGAGCAATATTTTTGACGAATGTTTCCCTCCTCAGAGCGATGCATCACCTGAGCCGTCTGAAGGTGTTGGTGGAAGAACCCAGAGAGAAACACCCAGAGGAAGAGGGGGAGAGGGACGAAGATGAAGGACGCTACTCTTCTTCCTCTGCTGACGGACTCATCTGTAGTCAGCAGAAACCCTCCTGAAGCTACCGGCCTGTTCACCAGAGCAAGAGACTTCCTGTCAGTGTCTCCATCCGTCAGTCCTCACGTCACCGTGTCCAGCAGCACCAGGAAACAGCAGATGATTCTAGATGGTCTGCTCTGGATATGTATTTTAAAGGAAAAGGTGTAATTTTTTTGGACAATAACACAGAGACCAAACCAGACTCTTCTGGAAATCCATGAAATGTGTATTAAAGAGCAGTCTGACCTTTTGGAAAATCCTCTTGTTAGATTAGAGGATGGTTTCAATAGCTAAGTTGCTAACATCCTTCTTTTTTACATTTCTATTTGGATGAAAAAATCTCACACTGCTGCTCATTAAATTCTGGATGAGAATGAAGCTCTGCAATGTTGAGGACACTCGATGTAAGGGAAGAAATGACAAGACGGACACAAATATTAACATCTTTTTAGTTATTGCAAGCATCTGTTCAGCTGCTGAGACACTAAAAGTGTCAACTTAATATGTAAATGTGCCAATATGAATGAGGGATATAATGTCTAGTGGTTTGTTACTGCACTGACAATTTAATTTAAATGATAAATGTATCTATTTGTAGCCAGGCTAGCAGCAAGACTCTGGAGAAAACAGTGTCACAATGTGTTAGCATGCTGTCAACCAGACATGCAATATAGTAAACCTAGCTAACTTGCTAAACATGTTAAAATACTAATGTTAACATGTCAACTGTAACTTTAGCCATATTAATATGCTAACATCAGCATTTCTACATTGTAATGCAAAATGTGACTTGTTTATTTTAGCATGTTTTCATGCTAAACGCTCAATCTTACAAGCTTAACCTCAGCATGTTGGCTACTAAGCTACACATTAGTGGCCATATTAGAATGATAAATGCTACCCACTAAAGTTTTAAAATATTCCCAGACTGAAACCTAAAACATCACATGTTAAACGTCCGATGTTGAACCTCAACAATGATGTTGTGATCTAAATGAGGGAACTTCTGTTAGTACACCGTTATTAATTTAGGCAAAGTTCTTCATGTCACACTGATGTAATGAGCCGGTTTAGCTCAATGAAAAATGGGTTAAGACATGTTTATATTTATTTTTATTTGATCCGCGCTGCCTAGTTTGTTTGAAATTCACAAGCGATGATTTTATAAAAAAATATTAAATAACAGTTCTAGAACTTTATTATATTTGCAAAAAGTTACCAACTGGAGCTTTGAGCCTTCAGTCCACTTCAGTCCAACCTGATGGAAAGTGTAACAATGAAGAGCTGAGTCTGAGATGTCCTAAATGGCCCCTACGATACAAATCATGCTGCGTTCATTGTGTGGGAGTTACCACCACCTCAATTTTAAAAGCAATATTAAAAGCAAATTGTCGGATTTATTATTACGAGTGGAAAAAGCTTATATATGTCCAGTGTGGAGCTTATTAATACAGATGAGCCTGAGAAACAGGTTGTGAACACGGAATCTTTCCATCTCTACCATCCATCCCATATGATTGAACGCAACAGAAACACTTTGATTTGGTAACAAAAGTGACCTCAGGATGAACCTCAACCAGGTAATGAACTTACCCTGTATGATTTGGACGGGAAACAGGACGACAGTTCATTGATTCATTCGTATTTGTATCACTTTTTCTCTTTCAGAAGGCACACTGTCAGTGTTTTCTGTCTTGCTTCACAGTCCGAACCATTAAAGTGCCAAATCAGCATGCAGGCAGACAGGTGACCTGAACATGAAAACATGTATGTTTTGTAACAGATCTGTGCTTTTATTCTTGGAATGTCTCCAGCTGGTCTGTCTGAGACGGTTTGTCCTCAAACGGTTCACATTAAAACATTTCTTGGTTTAATTCCGTCATGGTGTCAAGTCATTTTTATAAGGAGCATTCCTCTTTCACAGCTTTCCTTAAACCTGATATCTTTTAAAAACATTCCAAACTGACAAATATATATATATTTATCAAACCTCATTGAAGCGTGTTGAAAGTTGTGTGTAGAATTAGTGGGATCCCAAAGAGGACATGCATCTCCTGTGACTTTTAGTGTAGATTCTATAAAGCTGGGATACTTGTGAAAGCAGCAGAGAGTTCCTGTCCCTGAGTCCCCAGAATGAGTCAAGCTCCATAAGCACTGGATTCTGCACTTTTTATTTCCCTCCAGCATCTTTTTGTGTGAACCTCCCTGTTTGGTAAAAACTGCACTTCATGTGTAAAATCTGTGGAGGGCCCCTTTGATTGATTCTCAACTTTTTATAACATGACAACTGAAGCTTCTTTCTGTTGTGACAATATTACAAATTTCAAGTTTTTGCTAAATTCCATGTGTGAGTCCACATGGTTGACATAAACACTATATGGTGCCAAACAGATGTTTTAATTGTTGTGAATTTCCTCAGAAGTCAAGATCCAACAGAAATCTGTGATCATTAGAAAAGTCCTTATGTCGACAGGAGCTGGGTATCAAACCTCAATACTTTACGAGTAAAAAAGATTCATAATTGGATTCATAATCTTGTTTATTCTTTGATAAAATAGTTCCTAATTTAAATTATAATAAGGTCAAAGATCTTAAACTGCTGCTTGTGTGAAGACAACCTTTAACATTCAGGAATCTTTGCTTCTATTCAAGGTTTTCATGGTACAGTTTTTTTTAAACGTTTATTTATTAAAGTATGAAAGCTATGAATTCTGAAACTTAGGTTCTAGTATCAAACATTTAGGTCCCCACAATAAAACAAACACTTCAGGTGAACTCTGACCATCATCAGCTGGTTTCACTTCAGGTTTTCTCTTCCCGCCCAAACGATAATCACCCCGTCGCTCCCCGCTGACATCACCGTCTCCCCCTCGTGGTCGAACGTCACGCTCTGCACGCCGTCGCCGTGTCCCGACAAGCTGCTCGCCACGCCGGTATCCACCTCCACCACCCTGACCAGACCGTCGGTGCTGGCCACGGCCAGCGTCTTCCCCGACGGGCTGAACGCCACCTGGTTGGCGGCCATCGGCCCACCGTCGACCGTTGCCGTCGCCAACGCGGGTTTCCTGATGTCCCACAGGTTGACGACGCCTCGCGTGTCGCAGGAGGCCACGACGTCACCCGCCGGGCTGAAGGCGGCGTGGTTGCAGGGGTGCTGGTGTCCATGGAAGTCGGCGGTGCAGACGCCCAGTCTGGCGTCCCACGTGGCGAGGGTTTTGTCAGCCGAGCACGTGAGGAGCAGGTCGG
Organism: Anarrhichthys ocellatus; assembly: GCF_004355925.1. Lineage (NCBI taxonomy): Eukaryota > Metazoa > Chordata > Actinopteri > Perciformes > Anarhichadidae > Anarrhichthys > Anarrhichthys ocellatus. The sequence goes on from NW_022280046.1 coordinate 9,651,110, forward strand.
AGGAGGGCAGGAAGCAGACGCTGTTGACGGAGGCCGCGTGGCGCCGCAGCGTGAGCCGGCAGCGCTGGCTGTTCAGGTCCCACAGCTTGGCGGTTCGGTCGGCGGAGCAGGAGGCCAGGAAGTGACCACAGGAGTGGAAGGTGCAACCCCATGTGGGCTGGCCATGACCGGGCAGCGACAACACGCAGCACCCACGGGAGAAATCCCAGAGCCGCACCTGCGGGGGGACTAAAATGATGCCGGGTTGACCTTTAACCTTTACACTAAGATAATCTTACCGTAGAGTCTCCGCTGGTCGTTGCCAGTTTTGCTCCATCAGGGTGAAAGCTGCAGCCAGACAGCCAATCCGAGTGACCCTCACCCGTCAGCACCATCTGACCAACCTGGCAACACACATTACATTTCAGTACATAGCCCAACACACAATAGGATTTCATTGACTTCTCTCTCTTTTTTCTCATCTTACGACATTTAGTTTATTATCTTATCGTTTCACTTCACTGCGTCTCATTGTGACGTCTTCCTGTCGTGTCATTCTGCTTGTTCTCTTGTTGGTCAGTTTCTTTTAGCGCCTGTGATGTGTGAGCTATCAGTGTATCTAATCCTACGGTTTGTCTCAGTTATCTCAACGTGACGGATTTCACCTCATGACGATTCCTCCCTGATCTTCTTTCTCTCATTTTGTCTCATCCTGTCATCTCATATCTCAACTTGTCTTAATTCCTTCTCATTTCCATTTCATGTCGTAGTAAATCTACTCTCTAGTCTGCTGTTTCTAATTTGATATTATTTATCTGATTTAGATCTCATCTTATCTCATTTCCCAACTAATCTCATGGTATCTCCGCTGGTTTGATCTCATCACATTTCATCCGGTTCTTGTCTCATGTCATCTCGAGTCGTATCTCGCCTGCTCTCAATTTGACTGACTCACCTTATAAATAATGCTCTCTAGTTTTTGAATCAGTTTGTCTTGTTTCATCTTAATAGCATATTGTCTGGTATATCATCTTATTAGATATTTTGTCTCATCTCGTACCTCATTTTAGTGTATTATCTCATCTCATTGTTTTATCTCAACGAATGATTCCTAGTTTAAAAAAGGTTCCATATCAAATCATTTAACAGCTAATTTTGACACCGATGTAAAATCACATTTCATTGGACATTTCCGTCTCTTATGTCTCATCTTATGTCATGGTTTGCTTTTTAAAAGATCTCTCAACATTGATTCTCATCATTATTCATAAAATTGTATTGTCATTATACAGTACAGGATTGCACAATGAAATGCAGTTAAAACCCCTCCATGCTACACACGGACAATGTATAGATATTCAAATTAGATTATTTTATAATCAATAAAACAGGGAATTAAGTAGAACAAACTATATGAAGGTAGTTTGATTTATCTTGGTTTCTTGTCTCATCTCAAATGTCATCCCATCCAATATTATCTCATCTCTTGTGCAAACTCATCTAATCTCATCTCATATCACAGTGATTCTATCTCATCTCATAAATCATATGTGATTCTATCATCTAAACTCATTTCATATGTGATCTTATCTCATCTCCCTCCCAGCTTTGAATGAACTTCTTCCTCTCACCTTCTCTCCGTTGGGTAGCAGCTCCCACAGCCTCCAGCTGCGGTCATCACTGGCGGTGGCGAGGATCAGTTTTCGTGGATGGAGGTCAATGCAGCTGATGGGAAGCTTATGGGCTCTGAAGGAGTAGGACAGGCTGAAGGAATTGGGGCTTTTCCTTTTTTCAAATGCCCCCTGAGCCCGCTGAGGGTCCAGCAGCCTGCTGCAGACAGGGAACTGTGTGTCCTCTGGGTGTCTGGTCACGGTGCTGTTGGCTGGGGATTTATCTGCGCTGTCGCTCCTCTTGATGCTGCTCTCTCTCTTGATGAGGGCTTTCTCCTCATTCAGTCTAGCGTCGGTGGTGTTTTGAACTCGGTCCTTTTCCAAACTGATGAGCGTTTTTCGGCTCAGAGCTGCTTGATATTTGTCCTCCAGCTGCCTCCGCGCCGGCTCATAGGACTCCAGGTGTTCCTTCAGCTGTTTGAAGTCCTCGATGAGCCGGTTCTTCTCCTCAGCGACTCGTCGGTACTGGAGCCGGTGGAAGTCCCTCTCCCTCTGCGTCCTCACCAGGCTCTCCACTGCCACCAGCACGTCCCGTTGGAGCAGGTCCGTCTCCGCGCGGACCGTCTCCAGCTCACTCCGGAGCAGCTGCCCGTGTGTGAGAGCATCGGGCATGAAGTCCCGTCCCGTCCACGCCGTCCTCGGAGCTTCAGTCCGGAGTTTCTGCGCCGAGCCGTACCACTCTGCCTCAAAGAGGTTCAGAGTGCGGCTCAGACCGGCCCTCCGGAGGAAGTTCCTCAGGAAGTCGTCCACCACCTCCGGGATCTTGGGGACAGTGTGTAGTTTGGACGGTGCACGTGTCCCTCTGGAAGCAGCGGAGAGAGCCGCCTCCTCCTCTGAGGAAACCTCCAGTTTCTCCTCGTCTGCTCCTTCCTTCATTTTCTCTCCTGTGTCGCTGAGCTCTTCGTTTACCTGTTGCCGTGGTAACTAGCAGCCTACCTTCACTGTGTTGTTTACCCATGCTGCCATAGCAACTCTATGTAATCGCAATTATGAGTTATATTATCTGATCTGAAATCTGTTTATACTGTGTGTGTGTGTGTATATATATATATCTATATATATACTGTGTATATGCTGTTTTAAATGTTTGTTTCTGCTTTAAGTTTTTTGAATCTACTTTAAAGCACTTTGTAATTACAAAAGTTGTCTGTTTTTATTTTTGTTATTTAATTTAGCCTTTTAATGCATATTTCAAATGTCAGATACCAGCCATCAATCACTTTGGATTGTTTTCTGTCTATGAATATACACTGCTCAAAAAAAATAAAGGGAACACTTAAACAACACAATGTAACTCCAAGTCAATCACACTTCTGTGAAATCAAACTGCCCACTTAGGAAGCAACACTGACAATCAATTTCACATGCTGTTGTGCAAATGGGATAGACAACAGGTGGAAATTATAGGCAATTAGCAAGACAGACACCCCCAATAAAGGAGTGGTTCTGCAGGTGGTGACCACAGACCACTTCTCAGTTCCTATGCTTTCTGGCTGAAGTTTTGGTCACTTTTGAATGCTGGTGGTGCTTTCACTCTAGTGGTAGCATGAGACGGAGTCTACAACCCACACAAGTGGCTCAGGTAGTGCAGCTCATCCAGGATGGCACATCAATGCGAGCTGTGGCGAGAAGGTTTGCGGTGTCTGTCAGCGTAGTGTCCAGAGCATGGAGGCGCTACCAGGAGACAGGCCAGTACATCAGGAGACGTGGAGGAGGCCGTAGGAGGGCAACAACCCAGCAGCAGGACCGCTACCTCCACCTTTGTGCAAGGAGGAACAGCAGGAGCACTGCCAGAGCCCTGCAAAATGACCTCCAGCAGGCCACAAATGTGCATATGTCTGCTCAAACGGTCAGAAACAGTCTCCATGAGGGTGGTATGAGGGCCCGACGTCCACAGGTGGGGGTTGTGCTTACAGCCCAACACCGGGCAGGACGTTTGGCATTTGCCAGAGAACACCAAGATTGGCAACTTCGCCACTGGCGCCCTGTGCTCTTCACAGATGAAAGCAGGTTCCACTGAGCACATGTGACAGACGTGACAGAGTCTGGAGACGCCGTGGAGAACGTTCTGCTGCCTGCAACATCCTCCAGCATGACCGGTTTGGCGGTGGGTCAGTAATGGTGTGGGGTGGCATTTCTTTGGAGGGCCGCACATCCCTCCGTGTGCTCGCCAGAGGTAGCCTGACTGCCATTAGGTACCGAGATGAGATCCTCAGACCCCTTGTGAGACCATATGCCAATGCTAGACCTCATGTGGCTGGAGTGTGTCAGCAGTTCCTGCAAGACGAAGGCATTGATGCTATGGACTGGCCTGCCCGTTCCCCAGACCTGAATCCAATTGAGCACATCTGGGACATCATGTCTCGCTCCATCCACCAACGCCACGTTGCACCACAGACTGTCCAGGAGTTGGCGGATGCTTTAGTCCAGGTCTGGGAGGAGATCCCTCAGGAGACCATCCGCCACCTCATCAGTAGCATGCCCAGGCGTTGTAGGGAGGTCATACAGGCACGTGGAGGCCACACACACTACTGGGCCTCATTTGGACTTGTTTTAAGGACATTACATCAAAGTTGGATCAGCCTGTAGTGTGTTTTTCCACTTCAATTTTGAGTGTGACTCCAAATCCAGACCTCCATGGGTTAATAAATTTCATTTTCATTGATAATTTTTGTGTGATTTTGTTGTCAGCACATTCAACTATGTAAAGAACAAAGTATTTAATACGACTATTTCATTCATTCAGATCTAGGATGTGTTGCTTAAGTGTTCCCTTTATTTTTTTGAGCAGTGTATATTCTGAGGTACACAAGCAAAATGAATGTCCTCCACGCTGTCCTCATGAATCAGTATTTCGAGACCTCATTCACATCACTGCACACTGCTGGGTTCACCAGAGGTCACTAGAGGACAGCACGAGACATAAAACCAGCACGAGGAAGCTGTGGAGCAGAGGGACGATTCCACAATATGAAAGCATGTCCTGATCAATACATGATCAGATGACAACTGCACTACAGTACAACAAATACCTCATCACTTTCTTTTTATAGTGTTTATCTGATAACTGTAGATAATAACTAAAAAGATCTGGAGTATTAAAATGTATTTGATTTATCACATCAAGATGGCGCCGCGGACGGCTGCCTCGACGTGTTGGTGCGCATTGTTTTGTGTTGTTTTCGTCGTTAATTCAGTTTTATGCTGCGATACCCGGAGCTCTTTCACCAGAGATGAGCTCATGAACATCAGGGGTAGGCTACAACTACAGCGGACTTAGTCCCAACTTTTCTGCTAACTTCTGTGGAATTACTGGACATTCTAGTGAAAGGTGCTCTCACCTTAGCCCATGCAGTGAGACGCCGTAGGAGAGGGAAACGGGCCGGCGTGCTCGTGCGTCTTCACACACGTGGATTCCGCACACCGCTGCCGGGCATATTTCTCTCCAACGTCCGCTCACTGTGCAACAAACTGGACGAACTTCAGCTACTGGTGAGGAGAGACAGAGACTTTTCTTCATCCTCCGTTTTGTGCTTCACTGAGACCTGGCTCTGTGGATCCATACCGGACTCTGCGCTCCAGCTGGCTGGCTTCCAGCTGTTCAGAGCGGACCGCGATACGGAGCTCTCCGGCAAATCGAAGGGTGGAGGAATCTGTTTCTACTCCAACAGTGGCTGGTGCAACGATGTGACAGTGATTCTCCAGCACTGTTCTCCTGGAATATTTTATCATTAACTGCAAACCCTTCTACTCCCCCCGTGAGTTCGCTTCATTTATACTGGTCGGTGTTTACATGCCGCCGCAGGGCAAAGTGCAGGAGGCACAGCGCGCGCTCGCCGACCAGATACTGTGTGTGGAGCGGACCTACCCGGACTCTCTAGTTATTGTCCTTGGTTACTTTAACAAAGGAAACCTCAACCATGAACTCCCCAAATACAGACAGTTTATTAAATTCTGGACCACTGTTACACCACAATCAGCAGGGCCTATCACGCCGTCCCTCGTGCTGCACTGGGTCTCTCTGACCACGTAATGGTCCATCTGATTCCTGCTTACAGGCAGAAATTAAAGCTCTGCAAACCTGTGGTGAGCAAATTCAAGAAGTGGACCAGTGAAGCTATGGAGGATCTTTGGGTGTGCTTCAACTGCACAGACTGGGATGTATTCAGGACTGCTACCAACAGTCTGGATGAGTACACAGAGGCTGGCTGTGACTTCATATATCAGCTTCTGTGAGGACAGCTGTGTTCCATCAAGCACCAGGGTGTGTTACAACAACGACATACCCTGGTTTACAGCAGAACTCAGACAGCTAAGACTGCAAAAGGATCAGGCTTTTAGGAGTGGGGACAAGGACTTGTACAAAGAGTCAAAGTACAGGTTTAGTAAGGCGGTGAGAGATGCTAAACGACTGTACTCTGAGAAACTGCAACACCAGCTCTCAGCCAATGACTCTGCTTCTGTCTGGAGAGGTCTCAGACAGATTACCAACTACAAGCCAAAAACCCCCCACTCCATGAACGACCTCTGCCTGGCAGACGAGCTGAACGAGTTCTACTGTCGCTTTGATGGACAATGGGACAGCCCTGACTCCATCCCCCACAGCTCCATCAACCAGCCCCAGACCACCAGGTCCCCCTCCCCCATCCCAGCAGGGGCCCACGCCTCTGTATCACCCATCACAGTGTCCCCCCCACCCCCTCCCCAGTGACGACTCTCTCTATCCAGGTCAACAGGCTTTTTAAAAAACAAAACTCCCGCAAAGCAGCCGGCCCAGACTCTGTCTCCCCCTCCACCCTGAAGCATTGTGCCGATCAGCTGTCTCCGGTGTTTACAGACATCTTCAACACCTCCCTGGAGACATGCCACGTACCAGCCTGCTTCAAGGCCTCCACCATCATCCCCGTCCCCAAAAAAACAAGGATCACAGGACCTAATGACTACAGGCCCGTCGCCCTGACCTCTGTGGTCATGAAGTCTTTTGAGCGCCTTTTCCTGTCTCACCTTAAAACCCTCACTGACCCACTCCTGGACCCCCTGCAGTTCGCCTACAGAGCCAACAGGTCTGTTGACGACGCAGTTAACTTGGCCCTTCATTTCATCCTCCAGCATCTGGACTCCCCAGGAACCTACGCCAGGATCCTGTTTGTGGACTTCAGCTCTGCCTTTAACACCATCATCCCGTCTTTGCTGCAGGACAAGCTCTCCCAGCTGCACGTGCCCAACTCCACCTGCAAGTGGATCACAGACTTCCTGTCTGACAGGAAGCAGCACGTCAAGCTGGGAAAACACGTCTCAGCCTCCCGGACCATCAGCACCGGTTCCCCCCAAGGCTGCGTTCTTTCCCCTCTGCTCTTCTCCCTGTACACCAACAGCTGAACCTCCAGTCACCAGTCCGTCAAGCTCCTGAAGTTCGCGGATGACACCACCCTCATTGAACTCATCTCTGGTGGGGATGAGTCCGCCTACAGGTGGGAGACTGACCATCTGGTGACCTGGTGTGGTCTGAACAACTTGGAGCTCAACGCTCGAAAGACAGTGGAGATGGTTGTGGATTTCCGGAAGATTGCAGCCCCACATGTCCCTATCACCCTGTGTGACTCTCCCGTCGACGTGGTGGAGTCCTTCCGCTTCCTGGGCACCATCATGTCCCAGGACCTCAAGTGGGAGCTGAACATCAGCTCCATCACTAAAAAGGCTCAGCAGAGGATGTACTTCCTGAGGCAGCTGAAGAAATTCAACCTGCCAAAGACAATGATGGTGCATTTCTACACAGCCATCATTGAGTCCATCCTCTGCTCCTCCATCACAGTCTGGAATACTGCAGCCACTGCCAAGGACAAGGGCAGGCTGCAACGCATCATCCGCTCTGCTGAGAGGGTGATTGGCTCCAATCTGCCGTCCCTCCAGGACTTGTTCGCTTCAAGGACCCTGAAGCGAGCAAGGAAGATTGTAGCCGACCCCTCTCACCCTGGACAAAAACTGTTTGTGCCCCTTCCATCTGGTAGGAGGCTGAGGTCCATCAGGACCAAGACCTCACGCCACACGAACAGCTTCTTCCCGTCCGCAGTCGGGCTCATTAACAGAGCCCGGGTCCCCCACTGACTCTGTCACCCCAGGACAAATTCCCACCGGTCACTCCCCTGCATCCCTTCTATTACACTCGACACTTTACACTACACTTACATCTCACTTGTTTATAGTCCTGTCGTCTGTTCGTTGTTTATAGTCCTGTTATCTGTTCATTTGTGCACTTTATTTTAGATTTCACTTTATTTCATATTTCATCTTTATTTTATATTTCATTTATTTTATATCTTACTTTATTTTATATCTCTTGTAAATTTTAATATGTTTCTACTTGCACTGATTGTTGTTGATTGTTAAATGTTTGCAAATCCCGTCACGCCAAATTCCTTGTATGTTCAACATACATGGCAATAAACGGTTCTGATTCTGATTCTGATTCTGAAAAAGTCAGGCATGTCTGATGCATTTTCTGTCACTGTCCATTTGTATAATTTACTGTAATTCATCGGTCCTTGAATGCACCAACAAGTCAGTTTACTTCATTTAGTTATATTCTCTGTAACCATCTGAGAATGAAAACTAATGACAAAGAAATTACTGTCACCATCGCTTGCAGCCAGGTTGCTCTTTATTACCGAACAAAAAGCTGATGCACTGTATAACTGTAGACAATAAACGTGGTATTTATTCAAAAAGGACCAGGGGTCGTGGATATGTGTGCAAAAGCAAAATAAAAGATGTGATTCACAGAAATATGTGATTTAAAAATGCGTTCCTTTTTTAATGTAGCATCTGCAGAGTATAACTTTAAAGTATAGCATTCACCTTAATATGTGATTGTGACCTTATGAGTCATGCTCTTCAAACGTTTATATTTTCTACAAAAAGATTGCAGCAATATTACAGTAGGAACAGAAAACCTGATAGAGCATAGTGGAAATTAATCTGGTTTGAATTTGGATTGAAAAAAAATCCATGCAGAGTTTTCTAATGCACTTGCCGCTATAGAGTCGCGTTTATATTTACCGGTCGTACTCCTTGCTTGAGTACGATTTAGGAACGTACCACGGACGACCCGTGATGTACGAGCCCACAAGCTGCTCGTGAAGGCGTCATAGATGCACCTGCGTCTCGAGGACGCTAGCTCAGAGCTGCGCTCTGATTGGCCCACTGTCACAAGAGGCGGGACCTCCCCGTGGAGCTCAGCGGATGATTAGGCAATACACCTGGCTGTCAAGATAAGTGCGCTCTACCTGTCACTTCCTGCTGTCGGTATTTATTCATTTTCACTTATTTCTCTACCCCCCCCACGACAACAGATAATTTGGCACGTCACAGCCATGTTTGTATGATTTCGGCTGATGTATCCCGCACGGTTCGTGGACCCTGCGGACCAGACGTTACGACCTTGGCTTCATGTTCGACTCAAAAAAGGAGGAGTAACCCCCCGCTGGACACTGCTGGGGAAAACACCGCTCGGGTTTAATCAATCACCGCGGCCGGACTTGTTTTAATGTCGTCTTTTTGAATAGAGCAGTAGCAGCAGCAGCAGCAGCGAGGGACTCTGGCTGGTGGAAAGGTATGTAACGTTAACGCAGAGGCGCTACCATGCTTTAGCTGCTGGCGGTGAGATGAGAGGAGGCTGTGCAGCGCTGATACACACAGCAGCAGGCCTGGCTGAGGGGGGGTTCATACGGGCTGTAAACGCTGTGTCATACTGCCGTCGTGACAGGACACTATGTGCGGACTGATACACCGTGATTCATGGCGTGTTTACGGGTGTTTTGTCTAGCGCGCGCAGACGTGTGTCTGACTGCGACACTTGACGTGAATCTCTGCTCGGCTGTCAAAACATGTTTGTGTGTGGCGCAGGGCCGGCTCCAGCGAGTTATTGGGCCGTAGGCGGAATATGACCCTCCCACTCTCCACCCACAAGCTCCCCGTCCCGTAGTGTCACTTACAGACACATGTAAGACACTAATGTCAAATGTTTCCCACACAGTGTTCTGTGATATTAGAATGTAATGATATTATGGAAGGCACAAATGGATGCCAATCAGTTAATGAAAATCTTCTTGGTCTGTCAAGTGATGCCGTTGGGCCCAAAAAGACTTTTCCCCATAGACTTACATGGTTCCCAGTACGAATACATGAATAGCCCTCATTTAAATCATTAGGTCCTAAAAGTTGAAGTGCACTAACGGCTGAATCTAGAGTTATTTTCTTTTGAACGGAGGAAAGAAAATGAGCCTGTGAATGAGAACAAGGCTGGACTGAGGGCTGGGGGGCGGGGTGCTCCATGGGCCCCATGGATGTGGAAGGTCCCGGTAGATCCTGGTGATTTTACACCTGTATGTTGATCTTTTTTGTGCTTCATGCGCCACTGAGCAACTTTCATAGGAATGAACGGGCCGTATGCAGTTCTCTTCACACATCCATGCTCCACACACAGGGGAGGGACGGGTGAAGGGAAGAATACATCAGCGCCGGTTACTAACAGGCTCAAATACTATTATGCTATTTGTCTGATTAAATACGATGAATCATTTTATTTATTCATTTTTTAGGTTAATGAATAATAAAGTAAAGCTTCATTGGGAAAACCTCCATACAAGCTTTGAATGTAAAAACGTTTGGTACCCGACCGACCTGATGCTATCCTTGAAACTAAATGATGGACAATGTGGCAGCTGATGGTTCTTTTCACCATGATTAGTGTGAAATCACAAGTGAGATTTCAGGCCGATTTTTAAAATCTGTGCTTTCTGTAAAACGCCACAGCGGCCATGTTTGTTATCCTCTTCTTAATGAGCCCAGAGGAGGGTAGAAACACACACTGTGGGACACTCTGTCTCCCACTAAGCGGGTAGCATCCATCACCATGGATACTGATGGCTGTGCTGTAAATGCATAACATCCCCCACCTAAAAAACATGATATTATTTCATAGCACAATGACCATGGACTATGAACTGGATGGTAGACTCTTTTTAACATAAAATGGCTGCAGGTTTGTACACCAGACAAACAGTGTATTAATTGTTCTGTGTTTTTTTCTAAACCCACCGTGAAAAGTTAGTGAGAGGAAGTGAAGCCAAATTGATTTGTGAAGTAGAGATGGAACTTATATTTTTATGGCATTTCCTTAATTATCTGACACGTGGAGTCTGCACACATGATGCACTCATACAGGTGTTTTCACCTATTTAGCTCCATTCAGTACTAAATGTATTTGATTGACGTCTAATTCTCCTATTGGTTTTGACCTGTGATGGTGGGACAAATGACTCCTTTATTATTCCTCAGAGGGATGTATGTAAGAGATGGTTCCAGACCATTTGTTTCCTTTCTGATTCTGAAAGCTGAACTTCAGTATCGGCCAGCACTTAAAATTAATAAATTAACAATGCTGAAGTAACGGTCTTAAACAGTAGTGCCACAGCAGCTTAAATAATATCTAGGAATAAATAACGATTCCTTTAATAAATTCCAAAAGAAGTGAGATGGTTATCACCGATTTTTTTTCCTGTCTGTTGAGAGTTGCACATGCTCAGTATGAATCAGGCTCATCGATACGTGTTGTTGTTGTTCCTGTGTAGAGTAAATGAGCGGATATTGATGTGATAAAGTATGCATCAGACTCAAGAAGACCCGATCCAGCATTCTAGGAAGGATTGTAAAACTTGAAGTTTGAACTTGTGATGATCGCAAAGGTTAACAGTTGACTCATTTAAGTTTTAAAGTAAAGTGGGTCTGTGTGTAAGAAAATATCCATACACTCGATTATCACAATATGATGTTTTGTGATACTGTGGTTCTCAAAAACACTGAAAGTAGTGCTACTGTGATGAATGCAAATCTTACTTCTCTGATTACATGACCAAAGTAAACTTTGTTTTTAATTAGATTTAATGCATATGGTGTAATCTTTATGCTTTGACCCTTTTCCTAAAGTAATATTAAAATAGGCAATATATTACTTTGCTTTTAGTATCACGATATATTGAATTGTAACCCCTGTATTATGATGCGTATAGAATTCTTATCAACACACAGCCCAAATCTCAGGCAGCTACATGAGCAATAGCAACCTACAAAGACCTAATCTCCCCCGAGGTTTTGCATTTGAAGTTGCACTGAATTGAATTTGATTGACTGTGGTTTTAAAAGGAGTTCTATGGTTTAAAGATGATGTGCTGCTCTTTATTCTGCACGTTATGATGTGCAAACTATCTGCTCATGTGCAGTTGGTGTGAAATCGGTGTTAAAGCATCGCTGAATGATTAGTGGGCATGTGTGCGCAGCAGACAACATGTTTTTCATCAGCCAATGAGGCACCTTGGTGAAGGCCCTCAGCACAGTGCTCTCCTTTTTCATGCAGTGCTGCTGTTTGTCTTAACGTGGCCTAATTCCACTTTTAGACAGCTGGGGTTTTTACTTTGTTAGATTTGTCCATCATTTCTATCAGAAATAATAACCATGCAGTCTTTTTTTTATGTTGCTGCGTTTTCAGATCTCAACAATTTATTTGGTTGGTACAAAGATATAACAATCAAAACAATTACCACAACCTCCAACATGATGGTTCATGGTTTAAAGGTGTGAGGAATTGTCATGGGGCTTTGATAACTGTCAGTGAGCTCGATGGCAGATCCATCAAACCAGTCACTTTTCAGCCGAAGGGGTTGGGCAACAAAACCCACAAAGTGTAGACCAGTATGTAGGCCTACCGATAGGTTTCCAGGCTTATGGTGACAGTTCGGTACTGCCTTTGTACATCATACAACAATTTTACTGTAAGATATATTGCACTCAACATTGACATAATGTCATAAACACAGACTATAAGAAGTGGACGTCGTCATCGTGATGTCATCCATTGGTTTGTAGAGCGCCGTTTTCAAGCCTTGAGTTTGGCAATTTAGCTGTCTCCATCTTGGATTAAGGCCGTCATATACGGCGTCTCTACATCACTCCTCCGCATTCCAAATATGGTCACTTCCTTTCATTGATTGCAAAAAACCAAGATGGCGACAGCCAAAAGGCTGAACTCGAGGCTTCGAAACCACAGTCTACAAACCAATGGCTGATGTCACAACGACTGCATCTTTTATGAAGAATGTATGATGATTTACAGACTTCAGAGCAGTTATAATAATCTTTGGGTGGGTGGCAAAAAAAATCAAAAAAATAGTCTGGATAGTTGTAGACCAGCTGTTATACTCAAACTACTGCCAATGTGGATCATCAATTGGTATCGGCGGCAAAAAACATGATCAAGGATCTCTAAAAGCTCTATTTGCTCCCTTTTTTCTTTTGTGCTGATCCAATCTGAACCGTGAGTTTTATGATCCGTTGCACCATTACTCAACAATACATTTGAGTCGGTAAGTAAGAGCTGATCTGAAACCTGAAGATACTGATGTGAGATAGTTTTCAGCCCAGCCACACAGTGACAGTTAAACTTGATGAGATTACAGCAATAAATGAGTCATTCCCATCAGCAATATGTGAGGGATGCCAAGAACCCGATGTTCAGCCTAGTGGAGCAGCAGTCTACGTCAGGAATCATTATCTCTAACTACACGAATATCAAGGAATGTCCAGACAAACGCTAATGAAGCTGTGTGTTCTCACCTTGTGGATATGCATCCATAGAAAAGTCTTATCTTTGTTCCAGTAACACAGAGGCACCTGTTTGTTCCTGTTTACATGGTAACCAAGCTCATGCAACACTCTGCATGATGATGTAAACCTACTTGTGTATATATTGTTGATTCCTTTTCATTTAAAGAAAATACCACTAAACTGTTGGGGAAATGTCTTTATTCCTTTATTTTGGGGTTGGAGGACATTGCTGACTTAATATAGACATAAAATAACGCATTTTTACTTTATCAATTTAGAGATATAAAAGTCTCACATTTGTGCCTTGAAATACTACGTAGGTGCCAAAAAAACAAATTGCTAAACAATTCCTGACAATGACTGATATGTTTGACAACATTTTTACCAATTTCCAAAGTAAAAGCTGATTCATGAACATGAGAAGGTCAGTGGCTGTTGATGTGCTTCTGTGATGGAGAGTGGTGCTTCTGGTGGGATTTGCAGTGAAGATGTCTTTGTTGACTAACAACATGCTTCTCCACTGGCATCAGAAAACGCAAGAAGCCTGTGCTGCAACACCTTAATGCACCATAAATGCTGGTTCATGCATTTCCCACATCTTTCAAACTCCACGACCTCAGTTTGTAATCGGGCAGCAACCTCCAGTTCTGCCGAGTGAAGCCTATGCGGAAGTGTCTTAAACCTGCATTCTCTCTAGTGTCCATCAGGGGCGACTCCTCTGGTTGTATAGAAGTCTATGAGAAAGTGACTCTACTTCTCTCTTGATTTATTACCTCAGTAAACATGAGTTCATGGTCTCACTCTCTAGTTTCAAGTCTTCTTCAATACAGCATGATGTTCATTTCGTAAATGATGGTCCATTTAGAGTCAAACAGACCATAAAGCAGAGTATGCTTTAGGGCGGGGCTACTGTGACTGACAGGTCGCTGCCGCTACCAGAGATGTATACAGCTACTCTGTCACTCCTCCACATTCCAAATATGGTCACTTCTGTTCATCAGTTGCGGAAAAAACAACATGGTGATGGCCGTAATCCAAGATGGCGATGGCAAAATCGCCGAACTAAAGGCTTCAAAACGTCCACTTTTGATATAGTCTGTTTGTAATGCTTGCTTTGTGCTATACATTATTTTATTTTTTACTCCTTGTGATGAGTTACTTTACCTTCGTGTGTAAAAAGGAGAAGTGCCCCTTTAATATACCAAAATCTTAGCAAACATCATTTAAACAATATAAAGGTTGGTATCAGTTATCAGCCCTGAGGTGTATGTATGGGTGTGTGTAGCAGTGAATAGCAATAACAGAACCATCAACCAAAAGAACAATGTGGTGGCTGATGGCTGGATCTCCTCTCCCAGAGCCCCAGGCTGCCCACTGAGGAGGATACTCAAGGCAGAGCCACCCCGGCTCAGGTGTGGCTCATCCAGCTGACCAGCTGACGAGCCTCCAATCAGCACCTGTAACACATCAGCAAACACAGCAGGGACTCTTGGTGTCTGGGAGGAGGAGGGTCGTCGAGCTGTGTTTATCTGTCCTTATTCTTCCATATATTTCTTGTTTTCCTGCTCGAATGGTGTTCCAATTGAAAGCCGTTAATGTCCACACATGGTAAAGAGACATTAGAGGGAGGATGTATAGCTGCTACATTTAGCTAGTGGTCATTACTGTTAGCTCTCTCGCTCTCTTTGAATCCCCCTCCCATCCCCCACCCTACAGCATGGCTCCTTAACATTTGATTACCATGCTGCTGCAGAGATAAATTAGCCCTGACCCCTTTTTACAAACCTCTCGGGGGGCTCTCCCCAAAAGGTGTTTGTTCAGTGAGAGGGCTTCATTATGGACACTGTTAGCAGCCTGAGAGGAGTATGCTAGTAATGTGAGAGTACTCTGTGATTAGGGGGACAATGGTTTGAAACGCCCAAACTGGGACCTTTAGTGTACTGCACATTCATGCTTATGTACGCACCATAGAAGTGCTATTGTGTGTTGCTATGAGGCCGGTTAATATGATCTGTTATATCTGCATTTCCATATTGTGCGACTCCTTTTGCAGTGTGTGCAGGAAGCAGATATTCATTGCTGGGTACTTTTCAAAGGAAGGAGTATTCCTCCTGGAGCTCCTGGAAAAGACCAACTTTCTCATCGGCATTACAGTTAACGGCTAACGGGTATAACAGCTAGCGTACTAAAAAGCTTCAACTTTATTACAATCGTTATTTTCATTACATATCTCATTTTACCCATCCTACACATATTTAGGAGTAGTGGGCTGCTGTGAAGGGGTTCTGTGTCTTGTTCAAGTCTTCTTCAATACAGCATGATGTTCATTTAGTAAATGATGGTCCATTTAGAGTCAAACAGACCATAAAGCAGGTTATGCTTTAGGGCGGGGCTTACTGTGATTGACGGGTCGCTGCCGCTACCAGAGACGTAGAAAGCGTCTCTACGATAATTCCATAATTCCACAAAATCCTCGGCTGTCGGCTGTAGTTTTATGTATTCATATGATGTTGCTGGGCTGCTCATCGCTCCTCTGTAATGTCTACCTGCCATGTAGAGGAGTGAACACATGCATGTCTGAGGCACCTCACCATGGAACAGGACTACAGTCTGGCCGATATGGATACCGTGTTCATACAAGTATTCATATCTCTCATATATCAGCAGATAACAGACAAATAATCTTGATATTGTTTCCTCCTTTTTTTTAATTATTGGTTATGAAAATACATAGTGGGCTGGACTTTTTTTCAGTATGAAATTCAACTTGTCTGTACTCTCTGGTGGACAAACCTGTGATGGTGACACTGTTTCTAAATTAACTCAAACCTAGTTCAGCATTTCTCTGCTGACGTTTCTTGTTGCTTATCAGCTAGAAAAATGCACAGATGCTAAAACATCTGCAATGAGCAGATATTTTCTGACATTAACGGCCGGCCAATTGATCAGTGTAGCTCCAAACAGGAGAGCACGTCTCAGGCATTTGTGAACTGAGATAGCTCTATTCCAAAAACACACAAAATCTCATCTAAAATCACATTACCATGCTACTGTTTTATGTTGGAATGTATCCGTTATACAAAACACATAATGCAAAGTAGGACCTTTCAAAATGTATATTAATGCTGAACAGTGGGGGGGGGTCTGGGTTTCTAAGGCTTATTGTGATGACAGGGTAGAAGGGCAAAATATGATATATATATATATATATATATATATATATATATATACAGTATGCACTCTTTATAGTATACTGTTTGTATGTAGTAAATGAGAAGCATATTTACATTTTAAACCAACAGGACATCGGACAACATGTGGTTTCTCTCTATAAAGTTTCAGACTTTTCAAACTGTCTCTCCACCACGGTTAAATATTTAACATTATTATGCAGCAGTGAGTTGCTCTTTAAATTCCTCCCACAGCTTTCCACCTGCATTGCCTTGTGGGAGAATTACGACTATTAAACGTTTTTTAAGGTATTCAAGCTTCCTCTTTCTGAGGTTCTTTCTACAGTGTGGGTCAGTGCAGTGGTTTAAGTTGTCCCAAGTCCATACCACATATTCATTTTATACCATAAGTACTACATAACTAATCCCTTTTTTATCCTTTTTTGCCGTAGTATACAAAACAAGTCAGCATCCTTGGCTCTTGCACTGTGCATGTCAATGTGGACGAGAATAGCACTGCAGGTGAAGCTTAACAAATGCAAATTCAAATGTTCTCCAAGGATTTGTTTTCTATTGTCAGTATTGTGATGTGTTCCTGAATCTGTTTGACCAACATGCTGTGAGCAGCTCTTCCACTTCCGTTGTGAGTTGAATTGTAGGACAGTATGTGTCCATCACTCAAAGACCATGTGTTTAATAGTGTGCATCGTGGTTGTTTTTAGTATACTTTGTCACTTCCCCAGTGTGAGCACACTGCAGCCAGACAAACCCATGTGTAGT
>NW_022280046.1:9678366-9738035 GCF_004355925.1 Anarrhichthys ocellatus
CCCCTTAATAATAAAAACCTTCATTTAAAAACTGCATTTTGTGTTTACTTGTGTTATCTTTGTCTAATATTTAAATTTGTTTGATCTGAAACATTTAAGTGTGACAAACATGCAAAAAAATAAGAAATCAGGAAGGGGGCAAACACTTTTTCACACAACTGTATACAATCTCTTCATCTCCTGCATAGTGAAAGATAATAAGGATTTCTTTCTTGTTATGTCAGAGCCAAATCACCGTGATGGATGCACCGGTCTTCAAGGCGATACATCCAGAGGTAAGAGAGACTCGTGTTGTCAAGTGGTTGGTCTCCTGACCGTCATTTCCACTGCCAACTCCCAACACCACATTCTCACCTTGGAGGAAAACCAAGTTTCCAGCTTTGGTGCACAGATAAAGGGGTTCTGGTAGTTCATATAAATTCCATTTTTATATCGTTCACTAATTATCTTGGTAGTGTCTTCTGAAGAGGAGCTTACGGTACAACAATAATCTGTGAATGACCCAATCTCGGTACTTATCGCCTTTGGTCTGACGATGATTTCGGGGTTAAGGGGCCATATTTATAGGGTTCTGGTGTAGCCAGCACATATCCGGGTCAAGACTTCCTTTTCTGTGCACTGCTTATTGCTTACAGTCCGATTAGCAACTTGAAATGCGAGACTGGAGTTGCAGTTGAGATACCTTGTGTATGACGGGATTGTTTCACAAGTAGCCAGTTTGACAAGCTAATTCTAAACCAGTAAATAGCAAAAGTATCGTAGCCGATGGGTTCTGAGATTGCATTTCGACCAATGGCTACAAACGGAAGCCAGAATGCTTCCGATATCAAAATCTTCTCTCTGTCCTAATATGCAGAATCTGTTTATAGAGGTCATGATTGACCCATCTCAAACTAGTGGTGTAATGGACCACTGTCGATCCGTGATCGGTACGGATCCCCACTCGCGGCTCGACACGCATGTGAACCGCGGATTAATAACACAGTTTAACGTTAACATCACAGTGTGTAATCCAGTTTTACTTCAGTAAAATATGAGATCAGGTCATCATTTATGATTTTCTAGTCACTCATCTCTGATGACAGGAGGAGAGCTGGTAACAAAGGTTCAGTTACATTATGATGCATTCAGGCTCTGTTCAGTGAAAGTGAGTATTGAGTTTTATGATCCGTTGCACCACTATCCCAAACCATCTGTCAGTCATTTGTATCAGATTCTAAATGTTTGCAGGGAACCCCTTTAGAGATCTGCCCCTCTTCACAGAAGGATTCCAGTCCTCCTGTTTCAAATACTTCGAATGCCTTTACAGCTGTTGCCACTCAGCTGAACCCAGACAGGCCTTAGCGGTTGAACTCTCCACTGGAACCCAGCTTACCCTCTGTTAGTCAATGAAATTCCAGGCACTGCTCTGGCCTGAAGGATTTCCTTCCCACCACAGGCTCTACACAGACTGTATGCAGGGAAGAGAACCAGGCAGAGACATTAGGGACTGACGGATTAGATATGAACACGATCAAGCCCTCTCATTCAACATGGTCTTTTATTTCTAAGAATGGAAGTGTCGAGCATACTCTTAAGTCCAGCACAGTCCAGTGCAAGTTCTCATCGCTGAAATTTTGATTGGCGCAAAGTAAAAAGCGAGGGAGTTTCCAGTCGCTGATGGACGGCTGTCAATCCCTGCTGTTCTATTAAATCGGATCCCTGGTTCATGTTTCAGAGAGAAGACCAGGGTCAAACAGTGGGTCTGTACTGTGTCGTTAAGACCATGTCCGCTACCATTCTAATGATTTCTTGATTTGCCATCAAATTTGAACAGAAATGCTTGACCCCCGGAGGATAACTCCTACTGATGTCGGTGATCCCCTGACCTTTCACTTAACCTCAAGGTGGTGCTAACATTTGTGGTTTAGAGTGAAATGTCTTAACAATTATTGGATGGATTGTCATAAAAGTTTATACGGACATTTGTCTCTCTCAGGATGAATTGTAATAACTTTGGTATTACAATTTGTTAAATATACTCTTTATCTTGCGTCCTAATTAGGTCTAAACCCTAATTTGTCCTATACTTGGCTTATGACCAAATGTATATCAAAGCTGTCCCATCAGCCTCAGCTGTACTTTGTGTTAAAGGGTTTACAACTTTTTAATAATGAACGAATAAATAAAGGCTATTCAAATATTAGACATCTCTTTCCCAATGCAAGTCTATGGGATGGTATTGGTCCTTAAATCAGTCTTGCTTAATGTGATTTTGTGATTGGCAGGAGCTGGCCAGCTGCGGATGGAATGGGAAAGAGAAGCACAGTTTGTCCCCTAATGTGGTCGCCTTCACGCGCAGGTTCAACCAGGTACGTCTTTTCATGGCTTCATCTCTTCCATGAGTTTTATGTGAAATCCTGCTAGTTAGTGAAACCGATAATGAGTACAGCACATGTTGGTCTCAAAGGCCTTAATTAATTAAAGCTGTTCCAGTGAGCCAATAGCATCATTCTCTGCTTTATAGAAGAAGGTGGCAACCCTACAGGGAAACTATTCCTCTACTTGAGCATAACCTAAAGAAGCTCATTGATGGATTCTGTTGCTGTTGGTTTGAACCCGTAGACTGTATATAAGAAGGATATCTCAGCAACGCCAGGCAGGAATTTCGGTCCGCTTGGACGCAAGAAGGAATTGATTAGATTTTGGTGGTTAAAGGGGACTGTGACCTCACATCCGACCCCATTTTTTGAACGTGATATGTCTGGAACATCTGACAAACATCCACTAGGACTCAAGACTTTGGTGGTCAAACGTCACTGTGATTTTTAAATCACGTTTTTGGCCATATCTCAGGAATTGATATGCTAATTAAAATGATTTCACACAAATGTAATGATGTACTTTTGGACAGACATGGATGTAAACGGCAACTTCACTGGTTGGCGGAGTTCTAGAACCGCAAGGTTGTGATTCTAGTTTTAATGTGTTTGTGTGTTGTTGTGTTCCAGGTGAGCTTTTGGCTGGTGAGAGAACTCTTAACCGCCCACACGCTGAAAATCCGAGCAGAAATACTGAGCCATTTTGTCAAAATTGCCAAGGTGAGTTGAAACATATTGCTTAGTAATATATACGTTATTTGTAAGTTATTCTTGCAAATAACTTTGAAACCAGTGGACAGAAATATGTTGTCTATTATGTTACAGTAGCAATTGCTCAACGTGATGTTTGGTGAGCTTGTCAGTGCAATAGGAACATCCATCATCAGACATGGAAACGTTTGTAGAAATGGAAGCCAACAGCTGTTAAAGTCTTTTTATTTCATGGGTCACTGTCAGTTGTTTGTAATGCAATTGCAACAAAAAAAAATCATTTACAGTTTGTGAAGCTGCAGCATGAACGAGCTGCCCAGGTACTTTATTATACTATATAGGGAGTGATGGGGAAAGCAGACACTGATTGCAGAAACAACATGGCCTTTCTCCTCTTGTGGTCTGAGCAGGGAGTAATAGCAGAGGGAGTTTTCCCATGAGGCCAGAGCTTAGGATGGAAAGGAAATGTGGAGCCGTGACATAGTGTTCTTGGCAACTAGCACAGATATTGATGAGCGAGGTAAAACTATTGAAACACGCTTTGCACCTGGCTGTGACCGTTCACAAACGTATGTGTTAATGGAGTCCATTCCCAGGACACCTAATCGTAGAACATGAGGTCGGGTGATCAGGTTGATTGGGCTACATCAGCGGTGAACACCTGTGTTTCCATTCAATCGTCAGGCAATTTTAAGCAACGTTTTTAAATATGTCCCAAAAAATAGAAGTGTGATACCATCCTGATGGAGTGGATAAACTCTGCTACAGCGTAGTTTGGTCAGAAGTTGGCGCTATAGGCTACACATGGCTGTAATCTGCCAGTAAACAGAGTAGAAGAAGAAGAGGTTGTGCACTGTAAACTAAACAAGTCATCTTTTAACCAGCTAACACACGTACGGGAGACAATGGAGAGAGCCCTTTAGGAACTTGTTTCAGTCGGGCAAGTTCTATTTGTGCTTTCATGTCAGCTAGTATTGTCCATGTTTCACATCCTAACCCCTAAACCAAGGGAGTGTTTTTAAAGATGTATATGTGTTTTTTACAGGTGCATTTTTCACAGTGCCAACAGGCCGTGAAAGTTTTTCGTGAAACCTTGGGTAATACCGTACTTTGCATGTTGTTCATGAAATCTCTGTTTGTTCCCAGAAACTGTTTGAGTTGAACAACCTTCATTCTCTGGTGTCAGTGGTGTCGGCTCTGCAGAGCGCTCCCATCTTCAGACTCAGCAAAACCTGGGCGGTAAGACAACCCGGCAAATCATTATAATGACTACATTTTGAATTTGTACAGTGAAATCATCTGTGCGTTGATAAAAAGTAAAATAATCAAACTTTACACATTTAGGCTTTTAGTTCTCCAGTCACCAAAAGAGGAAAAGCTAATGTTTCATTTACCTATACAATTAGGGATGCACCTTTCCCACTTTTGCATTCCTGATACCGCTACTTGGGCTTTAGATATCATCCGGTACCAAGTACCGATTGGACACCAATGTTAAATTAATGAGCAGGTGTTATGTAGGAGTTATGTGCCTCAGGTTCGACTTAAACATTGCTTTCCGAACTTTGTGAAACATGTATGCATACATATAAATACATGGTAGTGTTGCTTATTCAGTTGCTTATTTAATGTGTATGATACCAGATTGGCCTATTTTCAGCACTAGTCAGTGTCGGACCGATATCGGTATAAGTTTATCTCTACAGGAAATGATCCTTACATGGTGCTCTTCCTGTGATTGGTTCTAATTGTGTTCACCTTTAGAAATGAGCTGCTGCAGAGTTCACTCGACAGCGGTCAGAGAACATCCCTTCGAGGCGGACCAAAATTCGGTTCAGTTCAACTGGACTAAACTCGGCTGGTGTGAACGTGCTGATAGTCGCTACATGAATGTCTTTTATAAAACCAGTGGTCTTGGGGTCAGATTTGCTTACAGTATGTGCAGTGGTTCTTCAGGCCAAGTATCTGGATTGTGAACAGTGGGGGAAGCATAATACTCTGCTTAATAGATCAGAAAACTTTGTTGGAAGTTGTCGGTGGATCAGATCTTAGTTCCTTGTGGCCTCGGATGAGCGCCCCTCAGAGGAAATAGAGATGACGTGTGCTGCTTGGCCGTCCGCTCAAAGTGAATTCTATGTTCCACTCACATCTGGCTGGCCGGTAGCCTTTTATTTTTCTGTTTCGTGAGCTGTGAGCCCTTATGAGCCATTCCCCTCCCGGCCATTAAAATGCAAAGTATTTGTTCCTGGTTTTAATTTTTGAACATGAATCAGGATTTTACAATGCTGGATAAAGGACCATGTAAAGTGTATGCATCAGCGCCAAGACGTGGAGAAATACGAAAGGAAGGCTGGCTGCTGCTGATTAGATGTTAGAAAGCAGTACAGAGAGACATTCACTGTACCAGCAAAGAGTGAGAACACTTTAATAATCACTCCTATTGCCCATTTAGTGGATGTATTAGCAGGCATGCCAACTTCAATCAGCTAAGAGGAGACATTTGAATATGTTCTCTTTAGAGCCTGCTCACTTTTACACCTTTATATTTGAACCAGCTTCTTGGTCCAACCAAGTTCTAAAGGTCTTGATTCAGAACTATGAGGTTGATGATTATTGATCTCATGTTAAGTTTAACTGGTGTCCAATTTCTTTGATCTTCAGTTGGTAAAATGAGTGTTTAGTCTTTAAAATGTCTGAAAACGTTATCAATACCCATCTTCAATGTGATGAATATGTTTCCAAATAATTCTTCAACACCATAATAGTTGCTGATTCATTCTTTGGCAATCTATTAAGCAACCAGAAAAACAACAATAACCAGTCAAAAAGACACCAACCCTTCCTGATGATACAGATTCTCTTATAAAGGCATAAATAATAAAGGCATTCAAAGATTATTCTTTTGGCCTTTGGGCATGTTATTTAATGTGTTATGTTGATGTTGATTAGCTACATCTGATATAATATTGGAGGAGAAAGGCAGTCAGTTGGCAAATCGCCTTTGCTGAGGAGAGAAAGGAAAGCTTGTCAGCGGGAGAGTATTCCAGGAGACGGAGGAGCCCGTGTGAGTTAGAACATAAACTACTTTGACATTTTCTTGTTTCTGGACATACTGTAAGTCTGATTGACCCGCCAAGCCCCCCTTTTCAGTTTTCTTCTGTACAGTTGATGGAAACCAATACCACTCAGTCACTTACTTTGTGCCTGAGCAAAGGTATTGGGTCACATATTGGCAAGAAAGAAAAAAAACAGGTTTTGCCAAATGAGTTTGAACTGCTCAGGATGATGCACTGCAGAGCTCCTCTGACTCACTGTACATGAACGGAGCCTAATTAGCTGCTGCAGTCTAGTGAAGAGGGAATGAACTACCAGCTACAAACGGGGTTAGGGAACACAGGCTGCTTTAGTTTGGTTGGGGTAATATATCATAATATGATGTCTGTGTGTTTACCACTCGGGTAATAGTAACAATTTGATTAAGTAGCACCAACTAAATATGTGTGATCGTTCTTCTCTGTTGTAGCTGATCAGTCGGAAAGACAAGGCCACATTTGAGAAGCTCAACTATCTGACATCCAAGGAGGAGAACTACACCCGCATGAGAGAATACATCCGCTCCCTGAAGATGGTGCCCTGTATCCCGTACCTCGGTAAGTCCTCCATCTCTGCCGCGATGTTCTTTCACCACACCCTGCTTTAAACCACTTCAAACATCTTACACGACTAGTCTAAACTCCAGTTGGCAGTTTGAAGCCCTGCATACATAGATTGTTTTTTTTTTTTACTTAAGATGGAATTCCAGTCCGCACAAAACCAAACCATACAAAATACAAGTAGAATACGATTCTATGTTTCTACAAAACATCCTTCTACAGAGCACCGTCACTGAGACGTTGTTGTTCAGTATTAGTGTTTAGTTGCACGGTCCATGATGTAAGTCCAGGTGTTGTTGAACATTTGCACATTGAAATTTGCATTGACGACAGTAATAAGCTCAACCTCTGCGGCGTTGCGGTCATGCTGTTATCATCCCAGTCCTGGTCTTGGCCTTCAGAATCTATAGTCAGACCTGTCATGGCTCGGAGGACGTAAGTATTTTGGCACAATATGAAAAGAATGAATCCCTGTTTTTGCTATCTTTGCCGCCATCTTGTCTGTAAGGGAGCAGGGAGTGACATTTGAGGGAGATTCAGGTCTTCTTCGTTGGGGGGGGATTGCACTTTACTAATACTTGGACTGGAGCACACTGGTGTCAGGTCTTGTTATCGATAACTCTTTATAGTAAGGGTACAAATCATATTCTTAAGTAATGCTCGATGATGAATAATTGCAGGATGCATCATAAAAACATGTTGCCCACCATTAAGAAATGATAAATTCAGTATGACTGAGTGTACACTGAAGAGACGATCAGTTAAAGAATGTTCTCTCTAACTTCATACAACAATTGATATGCCACCAAAATGAAGTGGACCCATGCATCTAACCGGCTTCTCAGAACCGTGTTCATCAAAAAAACAGCTTATGGTTTATTAATATATCAAAATATTACTGGCTGCAGCGATTTGAGAGCTACTGAATCACTCTAGAGCACGTTACTGGTTGCAAGTGTAAAGTGACTCTGCTCTTTCGTCCACACTCATAATTCATGCTTTCCTCTATTGTCATGCCTTGCTGTTTGTCTTCACGCTTTTGGTTTTCTGGGCTCGTGATCTCAAAGTGGAACTGATTGAAATGAGATCACTGGAGACATGCACAGAGTTGTACATAGTTTATTGTAAGTTTGATAACATACAGACTATAAAAAAATAATTTGAATGAGACAGCATATATATATATATATATATACACAGAATACCTGGTACATACTGTATCTGCACATTAATGCAGTGACTGATATTGCCAACATACCATGAAACCGTTGGGTAGAGGCAATAACTGAGCTGTACACACTGAACTGTTCGGTTACTGTTTGAATGTACTGTAGCTGCTTTTACTTAGAACACCTGCAGTGAAATTGTATTTGTTAAATGTTTTTGTAAATCCTGTATACATTCAAAGGCTTTATTCGATTTCACACTGTCCATATTAAATGGACATGGGGGCAGGTCCTGTTATCTTGGTGCTGGTAACTTACAGTGGAAGTAATGGTTCAAGAGGTACAGAGCTGTGGTTAGCCTAGCTTAGCATAAAGATTGGGAATGGGAGGAAACGGCTAGCTGGGCTCTGACCACAGTAAAAAAAGATACCTACCAGCACCTCCAAAGATCACTGATTGACCCGATGACCATCCGCACTTCTTTGCTCTGGCTATGGTTTGACATGTACAGTACAACAGAGTTAGTGCGTGTATTTTTTAACTTTGGATGAAGTCAAGCAAACTGTTTCCCCCCCTGCGTCCAGTCTTTATGCTAAGCTAGGCTAACAATGTCCTGTTTTTTCAGTCGAGAGATTTTGTGTCCCGTTATGGTTTCATGCTAGGAAGAAAAGGTATATTTAAAACACGGATGCCTTTCTGAGAATAGAGTTGTTGAATGTAAAGTTAATAAGTCGTGGCACGAAATATCAAGTACCAGACTCTTCAGTACCAAGACATTTGTAATTTGTAGTAATAGAACAGCGGCCCCTTCAATGGTTGATCAGGATACAGGGAGGAAGATCATCTCCAAGGGGCCTTTCTGCTCAGTTAGTGGAAATACTAACCTGCAACTTCATATCTCACATTAAACAACTATCAAGCATTACAGTCGATTCAGTTCAAGAACATGCATAGTGTATTCAGTGGTAAAGGTAGCTGTAAAGTCCACACTCCTGCTATTTAGATTGAAGAAAAATTGAGCTGTTGAACTTTGTTTGCATGTTGAACTTTAAACTTAGTCCTCATGCTAAGTGTTCAGAAGACTTGCAACCAATTGTTTTACTAACTATTGTCAGGAACATTTTATCAAAATAAATAACCAGATTTCTCTCCTGTAGAATTGATCCCAATATATATTATACGTATATAATATAAGCACCTATAATAAATTGGAAGTACCAGCTATACCTCTACCTGTAGAATGAATAAAATACAAATTAAAGAATGCATGGATCCTATCGCATCACTGCAGGGGCCTTTGCAATTTGAAGCTACATTGTGAATATAAGGCAACCAACAGGAAAAAAGCAAAGAGTGCAGATCAAATCAAGGATTTGTGCTTTTTGTGATATAGAAAGGGAAACCCTCTGATGTTTGCCCAGTAAAATCTCTTGCGTTTTGAGTGACTGAAGTGTTAATGGAAGGTGTTTGCATTGGGTCTTATCATCATGGTCACTTTCTTCAGAGAATAGGCTCCTCCTCTGAACTCGGCCCAGTAGACCCCGTCCTGGTAACGGCTGCGGTAGTGCCCACCACGGTACCACACGCCATTCAGGTTGGAGTGAGCACAGGCGTTGTACCACCATCCTCCCTTCTGGTAGTGGGCACAGTTACCTGGAGACACAAGCAATCAAATCAGACCACCTGAAATACTCACTCTTCTGGGTCAGGGGTCCGGGCAGTGATTGATCATTAATCATTGAGTCCAACAATGGACCGCCCTGCTGTTTTCATCAAATTCCTGCATAATTGGCTTTTCTGTCCGTCTTCATTGGGTCTGTAACAGTAAAGCTCTCAGCATGCTACAGTCGGCGACCCGCCAGCCGTCTCCTCTGCGGTTGAGTGTGTGTGCATCACTTCATGTGTACATACTTGCACCAGTCATACTCTTTTCCATATGCGAGTTGTCATTGCTCTACAAATGTTGGACAAATCTACAGCAACCCACCAGTAGACCATAAGACAGGAAGAAAGCAAGAGCGGAAAGTGTCGTATTGATTCATCATTGTGGGTATTAAAGAAACCATGGATACAGCCAGTTATGTTTTACCTAGTCTCGCATAGCCAGACCTATCTCCAACCAATCACAATCGTCGCACGGAATGCAGCGACGATGCCATTAAAAACAAATACCACAGATAGCAGAGAATTCTGCATGAGATACGCGGCCAATGGCAGAATTGTACCCAAAGTGTATCCTGTGACTCAGACTGTTTTCCTTTCCCTCATTCAAAGACAGGAGTGGCATATACAATATGTGGCTGGAACTACTGTGGAGACTGTGCGATGTATTGAATCAGATACCAAAATGTAAGCAAGTGAAAGCCCACCAACAGTTCTGAATGCCTTCTCTTGCACTGCATTCCACTCACCTGCGTAGACATCATGGTCTCTGTCCAGTGTGGTGAACTGCTTGCCGTTGTGCCAGGTGAGAGAGTCTCCGGCACTGCCGTGGTATCGGCCCACTCGCAGCCTGTAGAAGTCGGCCTCAGACTCGACACGGAAGCTGGCGTACTCCGCAAAGGTCTTGCGTCCGGTCCAGTCTTCCAGAGTCACCAGTAGCTTGTAGGTGCCCTGGTTGGTCAGCCAGTAGATGTTCTCCAGGCCCAACCAGTATTCGCCATCAATATTTCCAAACCCTTGCTGTGAAAAGAGAAATACATTTAACCAGTCAGGCGTAATCCATTCCTACTGTTCCTAACACATGATTTAACGTTGACAAGAAAGAAGCTGTTTCTCCTCCCATTGGATACAGCCGTGGCCTTCCAACAACAAACCGCCCATGTTTTCCAAGCATCTGTGAAAGACTGGTATGATGTTGGAGCGAGAGGCCGAGAGCAATGGCACAATGGCAGGTCACGTTTAAGATCCTCTCCACCAGAGCTCAGTGTATCTGAATCACTGGTTTCAATTACATCACACATGGGTTCACTCAGGAGGGAGTCCTCGTCCCTGCCAAATGTGAGCATGTAATTGGCTTTAAGTGCCTTGTTAACTCATTGAGGGTGGGTTGGG
This sequence comes from Anarrhichthys ocellatus, assembly GCF_004355925.1. Classification (NCBI taxonomy): domain Eukaryota; kingdom Metazoa; phylum Chordata; class Actinopteri; order Perciformes; family Anarhichadidae; genus Anarrhichthys; species Anarrhichthys ocellatus. The sequence continues at coordinate 9,689,311 of NW_022280046.1, forward strand.
GAAGGATTGGATCGGGGGACAACTTGGAAGTATTACCCCCTGCTTTGGTCTTGAGTTTAAAGTACTGAGAAGAGTATCCATATTAGGATGTTCTCACTTTAGGCCACAGGATGTTAATCTTTGGCAACTAAATGTTTCACAATGTGCAACAGTATTTACGTAACGTCTGGTATCCACCAGTAACTGGGAAACACACTTATGAAGTCCTTGGGTCACTGCACAGGCTGCAACAATGAGAGCATGTGATCTCATAGATTTGATTTTGTTGAGTTGTTCTTAAGATTACTCACACCCTACACAACAAAATGGATTCACCAAACATTTTGTCTTGCAATACTGACTGTACAATCATTTTGTGCTGTAATAATTCCACTGTGCAATACTCTGGTTTACTCTGGCATTCATATTGCATTTATTTATACTGTACACTTAATACTAACAGTCTTGTTTATTCATACTATTCTTGAATGTTTACACACTTAATCATGGATCGCATTTTTCATCATTATTCTTATCTCATCTGTTAGATATTTCTTCTTTCTATTTGACCGCATTTATTGTTGGTATATTGTAGTATAATGCACTTATTTAGTCATACTTGCACCATGGCAGTTTTCCAATTCCTGTTTGTACAATTGCATTTTTTTATGAAGTTGATGTTACAATACAACTGTCTATGCTCTGGCACACGGCATATTATTAAGCTTCAAGTCTATTGTCTTCCAATTTCTTCTGGTAGTTTTGTTGCTAAACTCATCAAGTGTGACACTGATAGAAGACCAGCCGCTGCTAATGTGCTACTGATGTGCTGCTGCTTTCAATATTGGCTGGTGCTGACAGGGTTTTGGTGTTCAATTAATCAAACGAGCTAGGTCTTAACCTAACTGTTGTCGCAACAACAACAATCGCATATTAGAGTTCCAGTCCGATTATTTAGCTAGGCCTAAAATAATAAAAGAAATGTATTGAGTATTTTTCCTATCTTAATTCAAGAGCATGTCTTTTCAATTTGAGAGCGTGCTTTATTGATTTCACGTTCAGATTTTATAATGCTGTCCTCGCACTCCAATACCCTGCTCGCGCTTGGATTTGTTCCACTTCTTCTCTAACTGAATACTTGCACGAATATATAATGTTGCTGGCACGGAAATCTTTTGCTTCAGCTCTTCTACTCATACTGTGTGCTTGTGAAACGTGTCTTCTCAGATTTCTACTATGCTCTAGGATTTTCTGTTGCAATAATCCTTTCATAATTCCCCAACCAATAGAATGCCAGGTGTAGTGTTGACCAATGAAATGATCCCTGCCCAAGGCCTGATTATTGCTTTCTTTACCACTTTTGGAATAAAAGGACAGTATATATATATCAATGCTCTGCCCAAACATTTTTCTTTTATTATAAAAGCTACTCTGCACTCTTGTTGGACCTCATGATTCAAAGCTCAGATCCGTATTACCTTGTAGGTCTCCCAGTTTCTAAAGAAGTTCACGGAGCCATCCTGACGTCTCTGAATGACAGTCCAGCCACCAGGGTCATGTCTCTGGTCACACCAAACCTGCATGAGTTGGTTGCCGTTGTCTGGTTTCAGGAGGTACATGCCGCTCGTGGTGTATCCGGCCTCCAGACCCTCTAGACAGTCTTTGAAAGGACCTGCAGGAGAGACGGAATGCTGACCAAGAAAGCTGTATACTGCAGTATCAAAAAGTATCAGACACTGCAACATCAAAACCAATGGTAGAACATTTGGTCAAAGGGCTCCTGGAAAAGAGAAGTCACCGTTGACCAAGTGTAATATGTGCCAAATATGACTAATGCTTTCCAGTCCCCGTGATGCTGGCAGCAGTAAATATTACAGTGAGCAAAACTGCACTGCATTTCTTAGTAACTACAGAGGACATCAGATGTAAACAACACATTTAAATGGCTATACTTTATTCAAATCTCATCACACCATTGTGTACAGTACAGTAGTTACTGGTGTCATTTGTCCACCTTGGAAAGCTTCATTTTGCAGCGTTACTGTAAAACACTGCTGGAAAAATGTATGTGTGTTTGAGAAGAGTAAACACCAGGGTGGGGTATATCTATTTAAATCTTTTATTGAAAAAGTGTTGCAACGTTTGAAAATTGCATCGCTGCCGGTATGGATAGTTTTGCAGGTATTTAGAAGAAACCTTTCCACAGTTTTGTGAAATCAAGGAGAATGTGTGTCCACTGCAGTAATAGACCTCAGAGGACGACATCTACTTACCAGAGGGCTCGCTGGTAAAGCTGTACGTCGCACTCGGCATTGTGGCCAGCGGAAGTGGTAATGCTTTGGCGTTCTGGTCATTCTGTATCTCATTAGTCATGGGGTTGTTGGTGTGGCGGGGGTAGGTGGGTGGATGGTAGGGTCTGTAGCCTCCAGGAGACAATGGGGGCATCTGTATAGGAGGCTGAGGGATCACGGGAGGCTGTGGATGCGCAGGCCGGCTCCTGTCCTGCACCACACCATACGGGTATCCTCCCCGCTTACAGTGCTCCCCCAGCTGCACCAGGAGAGCACTCTGGTTGTTTGCGATCGCCGACAGATGCTGGTACTTGTGTTCCAGGTCGCGGTAGCGTGAGGCTAGCCGGCCCATCTCGTGTGTGTGGTTGAGCACGCGTGTCTCCAGCTGTGACGCCTCCAGAGCAGTGTCTCGTTTGCGTATGATCTCGTGCAGCAGCTGCATGTACAGCTGCGTGACTCTGGAGTTCATGTTGCGGCTCTCTTTGCGCAGTAGCTTGACTTCGTTGACCACCCCCTCATCCACCTCCACCAACTGCTGCAGCGCTTCTATCTGCCCCCGCTGCTTCTGCAGCTCGCCGTTGAGCAGCTCCAGCTCCTGCTTATTGACCCGGTTCTCCAGCAGGGCCTCGGGCTCCTTGGAGTTCACACAGATGGCCCCATTGTTTTTCTGCTGGGGGACAATAAAGGTGTAGGAACATTTGTCCGTTTGGGAAGCGCTGTGGTCAACCACGGCACGTTTTTGACGCTTCGGTGCATAGAAGATCTCTCTCTCCAAGATCTCGTCGCTGTTCCCGACTTCCTGAGTGTCTCCCTGGATAGAGGACTTAGGTCCAGAGAGCAACAGGAGCACCAGCAAAACCACCACAGGGAGAATCATAGTCCTGCTGCACCTAAGCCAAGATGATTTCTGAAAGAGAGGGGGGAAGAGATTATCAGTAAATGTCTATTCTCTCACAACATTCACTGACCGCCATCGACCGTATATCTGCCTGGACGATTATTGGCGATCATTTTCACAATAATCAAAGACGTTTTTTTCTAGCTCATTGCTGATTTAATAATTTCAAATATGTGCTACTTTGGCTCTGATGCAGCCTCCTCTCTCTGTCTGTAGTCACCCCTCTGTATCCTCGCTCAGTGTCCGGTCCACCGCAGTATCTGATTGGTTGTTCATCACAAGTAATAGCCTATCAACACTACTAAAGAAGACCTTTGCCACAGATGGGACGTAGACTGGAATTGTCGCGGTGAGTGAGTGGAGCTATGTCTAAGGATGCCGATAAGTTGCAATGAACATCACAATTCCCTATGCTGAAGTTGCAACCAGACATGTGACCCTTGACCCGATTATCATAGTTTCTAAAGATGCAGCGCAGCTATGATGCAGATATTTCATACTCCAGACGTACACGCGGACCTGCCGATGCTCATTCGACCCGACGTGTTCCTATGAGACAGCCGCAACTCTGTTTGTCACTGTTAGAAGAGAATCACTTAACTGATAATATACATGCAAAGACTGAGAAGGTGTCGGCATGGGAATCATTTCCCTCTCTTCCTTTTTAAGATAACGTTACCGATAACGATAAAGGTCTCTTTTGCAGCATTCAATTAAACATCAGCAAATACTAGACAAGTTTGAAATCAAACTCCGAGGTGCAATGGTTTTAAGATTCCTGCTCTCCTGTTTGGCCAACCAGAGTTAAAACATTGCACATTGCAGATTCTATAACGTGTCTGTACATGAACATTTCAACAAAGTTTTATGGTGGAGTTTGTGTTCTAAATTTTGAGACAAAATTGTAATGTCTACCACAAAAGTTAATATCGGTATTTGGTGTCCTTGATTAGTAATAATCTATATCTGTATCATCCCTGAAATAATGAAATCAATCAACTCCTAAGCCCCATTACATCATTTTGAGCAGATTTGACATTTACAGGCCCACTGACTGGACTTCACTTTAGCTGCTGTATTCTGGAGACGCTAACGTTAAAACCGAACTCTTCTTTACTTCCCTCGAGTCAACAAGCGACGATCGGTCCTCGGGAACGCTGTGAGCAGCACATGCCGAACAGCAACGCCCCCGAACGGCACTGGTCTTTACTAAAAGATCTGACAAAGATGGATTGCTGAAGCCAACGTGTTCCTTGTTTCCAGGCTCGTCTCAAAGCTCGTATATTGGCCAGCGTGTTTTGATGATTCTCTTGGTCTTCAGGGGAAAAGCTCTATCACAGCATCGGAATGTTCACCGACACAAAACACACATCGTCAGTCATGAGTGGACCAGAGGTGTTACTTTTTATGATAGACTAAATATCCCAGCAGCTCTGCATAAACAAATGAAGGATCCCTAAATTAGTTTTTAAAGGTTCCCTCTTCTTTTACATGTAGGTTCCCGTTTTGTTTGTCTCATGCACACTCATGAGGACGCAGGTGCACGTGCGCACTCGTAACTCGTATGGCTAATGCCAATAGTTCCAGGGACATGTTTGCTAAGAGTTGCCTCTTTTTCACATCCAGCCGACACAGAGCAACATTATCATTGATGTTTGTTTCCACATGATGAATCGAAGTTTATTGTTCACTCGCTAAAAGCTCTGTTTTGGCCTCCACCTACTCCTGAGGGCAATCCGCTATGTTCACCAGCTAGTCTCTAACTGTGTCTGTTTGGTGCTGAGCAGGCAGTGGACAGAGGGGCTCTGGAGCTGTTAGAGCAGGACATGTTGCAGTGTAAAGATCAACTTCAGTTCATGGCATTGTTTGTTTCTGTAAACCAGGAGAAGGTGAATGTCAACGTTTCTGAAAGTCTGTTTCCTATCAGCCTGGTGGCACGCTTGCAAAAATGCACAATGACACATGGTTAACATTATTGATTCGATTTAAGCAACAAAAAGGTAACAACTTAACAACCATAACAATGTAACTAGCCTAAATAAACAACGGCCATAGCGGACTTTCCTACGTTATGTTTAGTCACGGCGCTATGTAACAAGAGCAAAGTTTACTTTGGGTCTCACACAGGACATGATCAGCGGCCTCCTGGGAGAAAGGGAGGAGATGAGCAGAGGGGCATTCAGTTCACCACTAGAGGCCACTAAATCCTGAGCACTGGACCTTTCTAAAGCTCTGGAAAGATTGCATTGAGGGATATGAACAGTAAGGAAGAATTCATATTCATACAAAGGGTGTGACATGTGGAATTCTTCATTTTGCACAACTATGAAATGATAAGCATTCCGAGGACACGTCAACTAACTAACCAACTAACTATTGCTTTTGTCAGTTGTAACGGTTCAGAGCATTACTATGGCAGCAAACCACTATTATATGTGAAGATAAAGAGGTAAACACAGTTAGCTCTTTCAGCACTTTCTCCATAGTTAGCACTGTTAGCACCGCTAGCCATGAGCCGCTGGCTCGCTGTCGACATGTGGAGAGGCAACGAAATGCTCCCAATCTGCTCCTGCACCTGTTAGTTCAAATTGAACTAAACGGCGCTCCAGTTTGTCCATTAGCTGTTCTAAAGTAGAATCTGCTTCTATTTAAGCCCGAGTTATTTTTCTTTTCTTTCAGTGTCGCGTCTGCCTCATCATTCAAAGCTGTATCAGTGCTGATGTATAACAATATCAACTCGGGCTGCAGCGTGGAGGAAAGATGCACGCTGGAGTGGTTGAAGTGGATTTGCATCACGGTTTGCACTGTGAATTAATCACGTCTAAAAACAGAGCACGGCGAGTCATTTGTTCACATTAGACAAAAAGAGGGCTCATTACCCAAATGATATGCATGCTGGGAAGTAAACCAACAAGGCAACAATGTTCCCAAGATAGTTACGTTGGTGAGGGATGTGAATGAAGTGTGGAGCTCCACACCAGTGTAACTACTGGCTGCACAAAAACACTTGCCGTACTCTTCCAGAACAAAGTGTGGACTCTACTCCTGACTATACATAGGAAGACGGTAAACTAGTGATTGATGAGAGGACAGTGACTGTAAGTGTCACTCATTAAACCACACCAACACAGGTCAGTCAGAACAAAGTCATGCTGTGCAGCAAATCTTTCTTCAGAACTTATCAAGTGTGCCAGGCTTAAAAAAAGAAATATGCACATGACTTCTATAAGAGTCTTTAGTTTAAATATGTTATAGAGATGTAAACCATGCTGTCACAGAGGATTAGGTGTATTTTAACATCCTTAAAGGGGAGCAAAGGGACAGAAAACAGTGTTAAGGGTAAAAAATATTTGTCAATGTTAGCATAGTTCTCACAGAGCACGATCCAGTATTCAGTGTGTTGCATATAAAGAGAGTCAGTAATTGCCCCACTCACCTCCACTTGTCTCCGTTTCCTTAGACTCCCTCTCTAGTCAGTCTCTCCTCATTTCCTCCACTTCCTCGTAATATTCCTGTTACCTGCTGACAGAATCGATGCTCTGTGAAGAGCAGAAAGAGTCCGGCTGTGATGACGTGTTTTAATCAGTCCCCACGTGTCCAATCGAGCAGCAGCAGGAAACGGTTCTTCCTGTCGTAGTTCAATTCATCAGCAGCAGAGGGTTTGTCTCCACCTTTAAGACATCTCCTGTCCCTCAGTTACAATCTGTGTCTCGTCCTCCCAGAGACTCGACCACTCTCCGTCTTCTTGCCATCACAAGTGAGACACTTCTTCTTTTTTTTTCTTGAAGTAATTTAGCAGTGAGCTGCGGCGACGCCCCCTTTCCCCTCCCCTTGACAACAGGGAGAGAGTGGAGGAATTAGACGGAGGCTCCCAGTCCTCTCACCCAAACCCTTGTCCCCTGCAGCCCTCCTGTTTTTCCACTGCTCCCCCCCGAGCGGACCCAGGACTCCGTCTGTGGAGGAGACGTTGAGGTCACAGGTTTGGAGCATGTGGGTCTTGACCTGTACTCCCTGAGGGAATCCACAGGAAAGAAGTGTTTTACGTTACGTCTTCTCCTGTTTTTCCAGCACTTTCAATGCATTGATGGTTGATGTCATTTATATAACAAGGATTATGTATTAGAGTTACCAAACGTCCCCTCTAGCTGGTCTCCTGTGGCCACCAAGTTAACCAGGTCTCTCTTGAGAATGAGAACGTGTGTCTCGATGAGATTACCTCTAAATAAAGGTTGATTAAGAAAAAAAAGAAAAATCTCCCATATTGCAAGCTTTCTCCAACTCAATGTTCCACAAACCTCCGCAGGGTTTTTGCCCCGTCTGGCCTGACTTGCGTCCCTGCCGGGCTGAAGCATCGTGGAACTTTTTTAAAATTGGTTTTGGGGGATTTCTGCTTTATTGGATTACGATGGCTTAGAGAGAGAGTGGGTGTGAGTGCGTGAGAAGATGAGTGAAGTCAGCAGTCACTTTACAGCGATGAACAGCAGTACAGTGTGTGTTCATTTGTCAGTGAATAAATGCTACCACTCCTCAAGAACCCAGACTATTTCCCGTGTCTTGCTACCTGCTGATTAAAGTGAAGGCTCGTGTGTTCTACGATATGACGCTGTGGCTCAGTGGAGTCGCGTTGGTATGGTGGCACCCGGCATGGTAGCCCTGCCATCACTGTGTGAATGGGTGAATGATGACAAGTAGTGTGAAAGCGCTTTGAATGGTGAGAAAGAAGAAAAGCACTCTACAAGTACAGTCCATTTACCATTTACTTCTCCTTTTTTAAACCTGCTTGACATGCACGTGCAGAATAACACGGCGGTGCGACACATTTCCCGGCTGCCTGTTTGACACTGTTTCAACACGCCATGAAACGTGAAGCGTCAACAAAAGACAGCGAAGAAGACTGCTTGCCAGTAAACATGGATGTAAAAAAAGGGCTTTCAAAACAGCTTTGCAAAGGTTCTATGTGGAGGGAAATGCATTCAACGTGTCCATTACGCCTCAAGGAAACACGTGGAGAGAAAATGTAAATGTATGTTTTCGTTGACGAAGGACACCTTTTAAGATTGTATTCCATCCAAAAAGCGAGAGCTAAATATTGATTTCTAAGCAAAAATGAATTTGATTTCCTCACCTCATTCAGACTCCTATGATCCTTGACTTTAACAGCAACAGAAGGTTGAGTTGGGTATTTTCAGTCCATTACTGTCTTTAGGGCAGCTCTTACATGGACTCTCTCTGTCTCTGAGGAACCAGGCAGAGACTGTCTATTCTCAGTTTGGCTGGAGTTTGTTATGTTGTCATAGTAATTTACTGCAGACAAACCCTTTTCTAAACGCATTCAGTGGCTTTGTGTTTTTGATTGCGTGTGATGTATGATGGGCTTTTATCCCTGGATCAACACAAGTGCTCTTTGTCTCAGAGAGAGTCAGATGGTTATGCTTTGAGACATTTGGAGAAACTCCTCTTCGGGGAAGCGATGCTCGTGTTGATTTGTGCTGTCGCTTTTAGTCCTGTTCGGGGAACTTTTTCAGAGGGTTTAACATCACGCTTGCAGCTTCAAATGAGCTGTATTCCAATCACAAAGTGGCAGGTTCTTCTTTTAATATAGTGGAGTAGGGGGGGGGGCTGGATAATTCTTCCCACCAGCAAGAAGCTAGTACAAGATATGGCTCAATAGACTTTCTTTATATTTCTCATTATGTCTCAAAAGTCAACATCGTGTTTGACAAAAGACACTGAAAGGCTCGCCGGCACAATAACAACATCACCGTCAATTCAAAATCCCCAACGGAAACACGATGATACCCTTTTAAGTGCGGTCATGCGACGTCCAAGCGGAGCCCATCCAGAAGCAGCAGAGCATAATACCACAGAGTGGTTCCTTCCTTCCTCTCTGTGTGTGTCCTAACAAAGGGACAATCTCTGGACTTCTTGCGGTGGCCTTTGTATGTCGGGGCAGTCCCGTGTCTTTTCCTTTCTGTGCACAGGAGGACGTGTCCCAGCCTGTGACCATCCAGGCTCTGTCTTCTCTATTCAAGTCCCACAGTCTGCTCTGATGGGCCTGATGATGACCTCCAGCAGCAGGTAGTCAGGAAAGAAGCAGTGGGCGGTGAACCACCTGTCCTGCTGCAGCTTCATTTAGACCACCATTCAGCAGAGACGAATAGCTCCATTAACTCTGTTGTTGAATGCTAAAGCAGAACATCACTTACAGGAAGTGATGCACTTCACATCTCTGCAGGATTAGTAGGAGTCGAGAGAGCCACCACGACTTATTAGGGTTGTCCAATAAAACGTCAACAAAGTCAACGTGGGAAAATGAGCTACATGAGTAAAATAGGTTATATAGGTAAGTCAATATTTGAAACGTACATAAGATAAACAAATAGCATAATAAGTAAGTACTCGTTAAGTCAATAAAGTAAACAAGTGGGTAAGTCCCTAAGAAAATATTTACAATAAGTAAGTTAGCCAAAGTAAGTGTACAAGAAAGTAATATAGGCAGCAAATAAATACGGGCATAACTAAGAAACATAGTAAATAAACTAGTATAACTACTAGAACACTAGTCCACTTTTAGTGGTCTAGTGACAGTGTTGTAGTTTGTTTGTAGCCTAGCGTTAGCTTTTTACGTACAGGTATCATTAACTTGTGTTTGCCATGGAGCTTATTTCCTGCAATAATCCAACAGAAGAATCCCATCGTCTGTCGAGGGAACCAGCGCCATGCTAAGCTCCTGGTCGGCCCTGCAGCGCTCTATGAAGCTAAACCCAGGAACACATCTCCCACATTGTCACACGAAGAGACAATACACATGTTATTCGTTCTGCGTGTGAAGCACCAGTGTTGTAACCCGAGTGACAGAAGTGGCAGATCTGTTGTGTCTGAATGGAAGAATGAGGCCGGGCCTCGCTGTGCGTCAGAGAGGCAAGGAGACGGGAAGCAAAGCTGCACAGCTGAAACACATTACACCCCGCACTCGTACGTCTACCAGGATGACATCATCGACAGCTACGTGTAAAGCGACTGGTGCTGTGTTATGCAGATGTAATATTTATGCCGGAGCTGCCAGCACAGCTGATATCATGGACAGCCGGTACATCGCACTGGGATTTTGGGTGTAGCACGGAGAAGAATGCAGCAGGCTGTGGAAATGTTTTCAGCCCAATAGGAACCGATTTGTAACTCCTGGACATTTTTCAAGGCAACGTTTTATTTTATTTCTCATCTTGATTGTAACTGAGTTATTTTGCCGTGTTGGCAACATGTGAGGTGGTTGGTGGGACAGAAGTGAGTCTTCAGACTTGTTTCTCTCATCATTACAGGCGCAGCCTAAAGCTCGGAAACACTGCCTGAGGTGCCGTCCAGTGTTTCCAGCCCTGGTTTCCATCTGCCCTCATCAGTGGAGCTCCACTTTCACATGTTGGCATTAGCGCAGCCAGCACACCTCTTGTAAACTCTGTGTAATAGTTAATGATGGAGGTTCCCTGCTCCACTCAGAGGCCCTGTCCAGGGAATTTGCCTGGCCACAGGCCTCCCCTGACATCTAATAGTTCTAAACTTTGATTGGCTATCTGCCCAGCCAGAGTCGGGACTTGGATCCAACCAGCTGTTTGACAAGTAAACCAGACTTTTGTTTATTGGTGCATTTCAGTCTTAACTTTTAGCTCTATTTAACGTGCAGCTCGTTACATGTTCAACATTCACATCTTTACTCTTTGTATCTGATAACACTGAACCATATAGATATGGTATTTTTTTTTTTTTTGAAGGGGGGTATTAGTTATAACACAAATACTAGTCGCAGAGAAACTAAACGAACCGGGTCTGTCCCCGATGTTAAATACGAACAAATCGCCTATTAGCCACTCAAGATGTTTCTCACTGCCCTGCTCAAGAATTCTATCACTCTATGAAGACGTCAGGTGACGTATTATAAATAAAGTACATAACGCAGGACTTTCACCCAGGAGACACGTGTTCTTGTCTAATGTGAAACCAAAAGTCAACGTTGCCTTGTTTTAAGTTGCATCTGTAAGTAACTTAACTCATCAGACTTCCGGTTGATGAAAACCACTAAAAGGCGGCAATTCAAATGTCTTCTTCAAAACAGCAGCTTCAGTGGTGTCAATCCTCTCCAGGATTGACACCACTGGTAGTTTGAAGAGGTAGTTTGAATATTTTCAAACTACCTCTTCTGAACTCTTCCACACTCACCAAGTCTCACTATTTTATTATGTTATATTTCATTTCATTTAAGGCTGGTGATATTTTCTATTCTCTTCCTTTATATTTCTTCTTGTCAACAAATCTCATGTGCAGCTCCAAACAGTGGATTGTATCTACTGAAAGTATTGTGTGTTTATTATCACAGGCTGATACTTGATTTGATAGTTTAATATGAAAACAGAGAAAAGAACAAGACTTTTTCTTTCAGGCACAAAACTTTCAAATAAATCAAAACATCAGTCCCACCTTGACCTCTCAGAGACCTGTGAGGAAAGTGCATATATTTCCTCTGAAGTAGTATTTTTTTCTTTTCTTTTTTTTATAAACCACATTTATTTGATCTGAAACGGCCATTTTTATGACCAAACTGCAAGCAGAAAGTGTCTACTCTGTTTCTCTTTGTGGTGCTGACCGTGATGCAGTGGTTCATACCTTATGACCCAAAATGAGTTTTGCGTCGGTCTGTTGCTTAAGTATCTTGTGTGAGTGATGTTAGAGCGCCTCACTGCACACGTGGTGCTGGTGGTCACAGTGCATAGAACGGTTTAGGTGCAGAACCTACAATTAGAGATTTCTCAACATGTTGCATCATTGTGAAATGCGCTGATGTCATGTGTTCTGTCAAGCTCAGTTTGAGAAGGATAAGGAATGCAACCATAACAAATATTTTCTTTATTTTAAGATCAATAATACACACACACACACACACACGCGCAGTGTACTTTAGTTAATAGTCCATTCCATGAAAAGTTATGGATATTTTTTTTGTGAAGATTTAGGAAAAGAGGAAAAACCCTTTTTTAGTCTTCTTCAGTTGTGCGTCACTTTTAAAACATGTTTTTTGAGGATCTTTTTGTCGGATCACCACGCCTGCCTTGTTAATAAAACACAGTCATGCTCGACTCTCCATGATTGCACAATGAAAACAGAGCAGCCGGGCTGTAACAGGGAGACCCCTGGAGTTATGGAGTGTATTCAGAACTGCAGCAGCTTAGTGGGTTTCAAGTTCTTTATCACATGCACAACATTTACAGAGAAGCAGTTGTCTTAGAGCTCAGGTTCACTCCAACTAAGCTCATTAAATATGTAAAAACAAAAAGCGAATCTAAGTAGAAATAAAAGTAGGAGAAAAAAGGCCAAAATATAAATCCTATACAAAATGAGTGACAGGACTTTAGTGGACTTGTTTTTTCTTGTCTGCTCGTATGTTGTTATGGTAAAGACTAGTTAGTCAGATGATCGCTGTGGTTGTATGAGGAGCTTTTAACCTCTTCTGCTCCTGAGATTACTCTCGTACCTCAAACTGGCTCTTCATGAATTCACTAAAATGTGTTATTAATATGATGCTCAAAATGTGTGATCAACATGGTTCTTATACAGTATCCCTTGAATACTGACACTCCCCATCTGTTCATGTTTTGAAACGTAATGCCGGCATATTTCTAAGGGGAAGTGTAGGACATGTAGAGTACCAGTTAAAGACCAAACGTTGGCATTTCTCAGTCGCCTAACAGACTACATATCACATGTCTGGTGAAGACATGTGGTGACAACAGCATACGTCTCTAAATAGAGGAAATTCAAACTTTTTTGGTTATTGACATCTTTGTTTGAAAACTCCCACAACTAGGAAAGTCATAGAATTGTCCAATGGATTATGGTGGTATAAACCCACCATACCAGCGTTTTAGACACGAGGATCTGTGACGGCAGCTGAAGCTGCTGAGACACGTGCATCTCTTCTTGCACTTCTCAGTATCTTCAAATTTAAAGATTTTCTTTTAGCGTGTTAGAAATAGATGGAATGCGGTGTGTGCGAGACCACGCGGAGAGGCGACTGTTCGTTCTGCTGAACAATGGCGGCTCCTAAAGTTCTATCAGAACTGGGGAGTATGTCTTCATCGAAAGAAGAGCACCCAGCATCCTGCCAAGTATTACTTGAGTACCTGCCCTTTCCCAAACAGCTTCCAATGACACCTTGTCAGATGGCCTCATCAGGTGAAGTGCCGCTGACGGTGGGACAGTAACACTCCCAGTCAAACGTACTAATGACATTAATGTTAACCCTGGTGTCGCCGTAGTGGAACAGCTTCTACAGGTGCAGTACTCCTCAGTTTATTGGAGTCCTGTAACTGTTATGAAAAAATGTCCACCTGTGCCCTCTGGACTTCTCCAAAGGCCTATTAAAATGCTATATCTGCCCCCCATTTTTCCACATCCTATCTCAGAGACACTGTTGACTTATCCACTAAACGTTTCCAGAGAAGACAAGACAAAGTCCCAGGTCTGAATATCACTGCCTCTTGCACCCCTGTCTGTTCCTGTCTATTCAGGACTGGAGGTGTAAGCAGTCCGATCCACGTTTATTGCCATGAGCTGGCTAATGTGGAAGTTAACACTCCGTGTTGTGGGAAAATGTGATCAAGTTAATAGTTTAATCAGGGACTGACATATGTCAACGCTTTGACATTTAATCCAGCATACAACCCGGATCAAGATGCTCCAACATCTTGAAGTCCTTTTCAGGATCAAGGCTGGAACTGGCTCCGTGCCTCTGCAGAGGTAGCTGTGTGCAACCACCGAAGTCTTCTTGGTGTTGGCCCTTGGACTTTAAAGAAAATGAGCTTTTGGCTCAAAAGTGTGAATGTTCATCTCTATGCGTTCAGCGTGGTACCAGGGTCAGCTTACCACAGTGAAGCAAACGGTTAGATTAGCTGGGATGGAAATATCCTGCTGGGGACCCTAGAGGAGCAGAGGAAGTGAAATCCTCTTCCTGGCACTTTGTCATCACCCCGTCAATTTATGTTGATGAATCCAAATTATTTCACATTTCTTTCACAGATGTTGGGGTTCAGGCTGGTTTCTGGTCTCATCCAGCATTCGTCGCTATACCTACCAAAAATAATGCACCGTAATTCGTAGGTATCCCACGAAATATATTGGTATGTTATGCACAAAATCATGAACGAGGAAGTAGACAGACAGGAAAAGCCCACAAAGGGAGGACGGGAGGGGAGGTGGATGGGTCCAACACACACTGATGAAGCTGTTCGTTCCTCATGTGAAACGATAGGTCAACGTTGATTTATTTGTCATGTAACTTGCGTAGTTAAGTAACGGTACCTCGGTAGCTATTTTAACCCACAAGACAGTAACTAACTATTTCACCATCTATTATTAAACCTAACTAAGTAGCTCACTTAGTTGCCTAAACCCAACTGAGTTTTCTGTCAAAACAGAAGTTTATTTTGACAAAACCATATGCATGTAATGAGTGGAAAGTGACACGTGTTGCTGGATTTTCACAAGAAAAAAAGGAGTAATGTTTTTGTAAGATATCATACATGTATGAGTGGTTTGTGTTCACTGTCACCATGGTGACATTCATTTCTGCTTTCCGATGTCTTCTACATTTCTTTAATGGAGTTTGCTGAACGTGACACTGCTTACTAGTGGACACATGAGTTAAACCCCCAATCTGTCAAAGTATGAAGTAAACGTAGGGGTACTTGTCCAAACGACATCTGTTGGTTTCTCAATGAGCAGCCTGGAGAAGCAGAATTCCACCTTTTTAATATTTGATCATTTCATTAAACACAAACATATTTAGGAATATGGATCGTAAGCACAATATCAAATGAAGTAATAAAGGTCTTTAAACTAGTTTTGACTCAAAGCCCATCTACAACGCATGACTTCATCGTTATGTCAAAATATATCTTTAGTGGTGCATATTAGCATATTGACCAGTTGGTGATGCAGCTTCAAAGGCATGATAAACACGGTCATATTCACACCTTTTATCTTGTGTATTTCACATTGTGGGTCCATGAGCAACTTGCTCACCAACCAACAGCAGCTGACAATGATCGACATGCAGTCGGTACTTGTGTGGACCGGTCCTGCACTTGAATCATAACAAAGCAATGCTGGATATTTCTATGGACGTGCTTCAGTGCATTGGCAACCACCACATGAGACACGCAGCAGCCTCAAGGAAGAACTGAGGTAATGGGTATTTCACCAGAGCAGCTCTCTGAATCCCACACAGACGAGCTCGGATGACATTCCTACATCTCTTCCCTCCCGTTAGAGCGCAACGTTCAACTCCATGTTGTCCAACAAAAGAAACCTCAGCTAGAAGATATTACGCATCAGTCAGTAATGTGTCTTTAATTTAATTTAAACCAAACCCGGTCTCACTCCCAGCCTGTCAAACACCGCTGCTTGGTTGGTGGTCCTCGCCGTCTGATACCGACACACCGAGGCATCCTTTATTGTCTGTATGAGATGTACCAGGCTTTCAGCTAACGCCACTATTAACCCATTCATGGAATTATTAGAAAGTCAGGTTAACTGATGTAGAATAAAGAGCGAGTACATTAGTCTTGTTGCATAACTTCCGTACTTCACAAATGCCAGTTACTTAACAAACAGAGAGAGAGAGAAATATACTGATTTTAACCTAAACTACAATATTTTCCTAAGCCTAACCAAGTACTTTTGTTAACTAAAAACTATGTAAGCCTACATTGGAAGTTTATTTTGAAAAGACACAATGTGTGTAACGTGTGAACTGTACATTTCCTGTGAACACGGAAGTTTATTCTGAAAAGACACGGACACACCGTCCCTGACACGTCCAAAACTGACACTTGAGGGGCATCTAGAGCGCCATAGTACCCTTATTTGACGAGTTGGGGGTGAGAACGAGTTATTCTCACAAAAACGATGAAATGTATTCAGAAAATAAAAGTCAGTGGTTTGTGGAAATGCACAACTTTAACTAAAAACAGGACATTGCAGTTATTTCTGACAAAATAAACTCAAGGTCCACTTACTACTTTTCGTGGTCTCATGGTCTTCATCAGCGGATGGCGTTTGCGGGGTTTGTTTAGTGTTTTCTACAGTTTCTTTACAGACTACATCTTCTGAGAACAAAGAGGTCAAGGTGAGACCTTTTCTTCAGAAAGTGGTGCCTGTTTGATAGATAAGGGAGCGGAGGATGTGTCCAATGATCTGGCAAAAATGGCAAGAATAGTGTCCGTTTTCACACTAACATAAATCAGGTGAGATTTACATTTACCGCCTTTAAACAAACAGAAAACCAACATGGAGGGAATCCACTCATGTCTACTGTTGTTCTACCACAGCAGTGTCTTCAGCTGCAGCTCCTACACGCAGCGATTTCAGCAGCTGTGAGTCATTAGTTAGTACTTAGAGCGTAATCGGGCAGAACAGTCGGCGGTTATGAGACACAGTAGGCTGACCTTACTACCACCAGAGTGTTAGCACGGTGTAGTGATGGAGAGGTGGGCTCATTCCCTCATCAATGACTTTATTTTGTCCCCCTGTGACCTGATGAGAGAACTACATTGACCAACCACAGCGTCATATGCTTTCATCTCTGAAAAGTTTGCCGCCACCGCACAAATTTTGTTCCCAGTTCATCCCACACACACATGACATTGCCGTGTGTGTGTGTGTCTGTACGTTTTCTCCATCTGGTTATGATTTGTCAACTTATACTGTAGGGGGGGGGGGCTTTCAGCCACTGTGAACGCTACTAAACCAACCTCGTATAACTTCACCATTTATTATAAATGGTTGTTAAAGTCCGGAGGAAACCAAAATGAGCAGTTATCCGTCCGTCTCGGTTTTACGGGTGTTTTTTTGTTTTTGCTAAGCATTCAAGGAAAGATGCAGTTTGCTGTTTTTGTGTGACTGCAAACATTTGTTTCTGGTAAACAAAGCTTCCAGCTTTGTGCTGGTATAGATGTAAAAATGTGGGCATTGGGTGCCCACTAATTACACTTCCACGACATCACTGTTAAAAGTGAGCTGTGATTAACGAGACAGTCCAACATCAAACATCAGCAAACAGTGTAGATGACAAGCAGACATCAGACAGTCCGGGGATCCTTCATTCTATTTCATTATTTATTGAAGTGATTTGTTTAGAATGTACAGTAATGGGACAGATATAGACATTGACACGTTCATACACACACAAAAACAACTCTCTTTTAGATGCTTTAGAAACAAGAGGTCTTAAAATCTTCCTTTCAGTAAATATTTTGCAGCCAAATCAAATTGTTCGATATTCAACCGTTGTTTCTTTAAAATGCATTTAATACTTGACTCGTTTCTTCACAGGGCTTGAACAAAGACAATAAAGTAATCCATGAATATGAGATATGAGTTAACAATAATCACAATCCCTCCTCATCATTGTGGAGGTGGATTTATCGCGTTTTGCCGGTTACACCTACAGTCTATGTGCATGTCTCTGAGTTCCATTCGTTATCATTTTGATTCTTCACAGTTCATTTTGTTTGTACGCCCTCTGGTGTTTTGGAGAACATGCAACAAACAGCGCGTTCAGCATAAATGCCTCTGTGTAAGCTCGGAGCTCGCGCACCGTCCAGAGGCTCACGCTGTCACGGATTGCACCAGTTCTTAGTTTCTTTTGATCTGGATCTGCTTTTGTCACTAACTCTCCTGACATTTCAGGTCCTGCCACTCAGACCATGCAACCAACTCGTCCCCAGATCCAGATCAAAAGAAACTAAGAAGTGGTGCAATCCGTGACATACACTCAAATTAGCCCTGCAGCGATTTTTAGCACATATGATCTTAGAGAAGGCACAGCGAGCCGTGTAGCATTTATCTGATCCCTAATCAGTTGGATGGTCTGTGTGGGTGATGGAGGGATGTGAGCAAGAATCCTGCGAAGGCGATAAAACGTTTGTCTGTCGATCATGAATCTGATTCACTCATGAGTCGGTGTGAATGGATAGCTGTTAGCTAGCTCGCTGTTATTGACAACTGTTGTGAGTAAACTGCTGAAATGATTTCTCGGTGTGTCAACACCACCCTCTGGACCGCAGTACAGCTGAGCCTGATCTGCATGTAGTCCAGGGGAAACCAGGACCGGCCTGAAGACTTGTGGTCCAATGGAGACGCATTAGATGTTTGAAGATGTTCAGTCTGACCAGTAGAGAATGAGAAATGCTAGTTTCATTCAATTAAATGTTATTTTTGTAGCACTTCCTATGACGCCCATGTCTACAATACATTAAAAACATATTATAATGCGTTATGATCTACTTACAATAATGCAGGATTTTAGTTATAAGCACTAGAATTTCATAATTCATTTCACATTATAAAGCATTTTATAATGACTTGGTCAGGTATCATAATACGTTATAATTGCTGGTTATAATGCATTATAATTGTTTTAATGGCTATAATCATTATAGCCATTATAATGCATTGTAAAGTGATTATAACTCAACTCTAATTGTGTGCTTTAAGAAATAACAATTTGACCTCTACAATATATTGCATTACAACAGGGATTATGCAGCATTATGAGGAGATTATAATGTAACTATGGCACATTAGACCACTGGACCCAATGAGGCCCAGTATAGTGTGAATGAATGACCCAATGAAAGCCCATTATCTCATGTGGTGGTCCACATCACTCTATGCAGCGGCTAACCAGAGGAGGATGATTGGTGTGGTTTTCAGTGGAAAATGATGGTTTTTACCTCCTAACATGAGTCCAGCTCTGCAGCAACACTGAATACTTACTGTGGAAAGCTGTCAGAGATTTTAGCCACAACAACGTCGTCAGTTATTAGATTCAGTGCAGACATATTGGTATTGTTGGCTTTCTCTCATATCAGTCGGTTTTACTGAGAGCTTGTTTTGGAGACCTGTCTCAGCTGTTTGAGGGTCGGTATTGATTTGCTTGTTCAACAATTGGACACTTTCCTGGAAACCGGTGTCCAACATCTGTTTATATATCTATTTGTTTATCTGTCTGCCATTCACATATGCTGTATATGTATATACTTTTTCAAAAAAGCACACTACATCAAACTCTGCATACATGGGTGAAGCCGAGGGTGAGTTTCCAGTCTGGTATTTAGTAACCGTTACAGAGTAATTAAGACAAATTGTAGGAAAGTCTGTGACTCAGCAGATGTTTTCCAGGTTATTTTTGACACGTGTGATATGCTCTGTGGTTTCTCCTCCGGTCCTCGGTTAAAAAATGCCAGAAATCAGACACCCCTTCAGCTTCAATGACAAGTTTGTAGCTCCTAAAAGACATTCCTTAGCATATCCAAGCACCAAAAATATCCAAGTTAGTATCCAAAACCTAAGAAATAAAAGATGTCTTACAGAAGAAAATACAGTAAAATCCTTGCTATGTTCATTTATAAGTTACTGATCAATAATATGTGTTGTAGCTTATTTTTTATGCCAGATTCTAATGTCGGTCAGTCGTCCAACAGGAATCCAACTGTGTCTTAAAAACACCTGTCCATATTGTCAAGAAATCTAGCATGGACAATCCAGTCCCTTTAGTTCTGGGGTGTCCAAACTACGGCCCCCAGGCCAACTGCGGCCCAGTGCCTGCTTCTATAAAGTTAGTTGTAGCTCCACCATCAGGTAAAAAATGTCTCCATGGCCAACATTTTCATTTCTGAGATGGTGTCTAAAAAACCAATGGCCACATTTCCATCATATTGTCTTTGTCTTTACAACCAAAATGAGCACATTGTTTGTTCCAAAGGAGCCGCATATTCTTTCATTGAAGATGAATGGGTGCTTGTCCTCAGAACTTCATTCCATCAGTAAGCCAGTGTCAGTGCTGACTGGTTCCCTGTCTTGTGCCGTCTCCTCCAGGGATCTACCTGTTGGACATGATCTACATCGACTCAGCCTATCCTGCCTCGGACAGTATCATAGAGACGGAGCAGCGGACCAATCAGATGAACAACCTTCTGAGGCTCATCTCCGACCTGCAGATGTCATGCAACTATGGTAGGAAACAACACACGGTGTCTACATCATCCAGTAGAAACGCTACATTACCTGCTGAAAAATATAACGCGTGATGTGAGCTGACTGACTGACTGTTCTGTAACTTCAAGTATTTTCATTGTTTCTGCCTTTTGTAATGATGATGGTTAAATACAATACTACAATTTCAATTTTGGTTCTCCAGATGAAAGGCTTTAGGCCCCCAGCCTTAAGTAGACTAATGCAGGAGGATTGTCCTGTCAACAGTGTAACTTAGGTTGCCCATAGATTCATGACCTACAGCTTTATCAGCATTTGGGTCTTTCTCTCTTTTTTTGTACTTGCTGACATTTTCTTTCACTATCAAAGTGATGAGTCCTGTATTTAATGTTAGCGGACAATCAGAGCTATCCTCACCGAGTCAACGTCTGTACACCGATTCTTATTGCGTTTCATATTTTGTATCATTTATGTGTTTTCCTTGAGCCACAATGATGAAGGAAATCCAGCACACACTCCATCTGTGGACCGTCAGATCGAGTGACTTCTTCCAACCTTTTTTTCCTTCAGATTACTTGGTGACGCTGCCACATGTCCAGAAGTATCTGTTGTCAGTTCGCTACATCGAGGAGCTCCAGAAGTTTGTAGAGGACGACAACTTCAAGTGAGTTTAATCTTGTTTTAACGGCGACGTCCAAACCCCCCAGAGGATGAACCCTCTATTGTGGACACTTTCTTGTCGCCCTCTAATGGCCAGATTACAAAGAGATATACTGAAAACTCTGACCACCTCGGTCACAACACAAGCTTTTCCCCAGCACATGGTTCATGGAAGTGGGCGTGAAATTGACGGGGGTCAATGCACGGGAAGCAGGGCTGGAAAAGGTCAGGCAGCTGGTTTCGTCTGTCTCCACAGGGAGCTCGTTCGTCCAGCAGCTGCTGATGACTTTCTCAGGCAGCGTCTCACATCCTCTGCTCAGGAATAGGTTTGTCTGTCTGCCACACCGGCTCGTGGCCGTTTTTATTTGGCACCTGTTGTCGGGGGTGGGACGTCATTTCGGGGCTTTGGTTATACCTGGTTTATTTCATTTCTTACCCTTTTCAGACTATAGTTTCACATGGGATATAAAATATGCTCAAATGACACATCAGGCTTATTGATGAGTTATAGTTAAGAGATTATCTTTTGGATAATAAATGTATTTCAGACCCTTAATCAGTTTGTGCACTCAGGTTTTACTGATATAACCTCACTCTGACTAATATGACTATTAGTTTATGGTGGCTAGTGCTGACTTTAGGACTCTTCAACTGATACCTCTGACACTATGTTGAATACGAAGAAGGGGAACGCCCTAATTAGTGAATACATAATATGATCCACTACTTGTATTACCTACAGAGACAAGAGGAAGCTAAAGTAAAGCTAGCCAATATATGTAGTGTATACATACAGTATGTGTCAAAGCAGGTATAACCATATAGAAGTGGACGTAGTCATCGTGATGTCACTCATTGGTTTGTGGACTGGCTTTTCGAAGCCTCAAGTTTGGCGCTTTCGCCGTCGCCATCATGGATTACGGCCGTCGGCCATGTTGGGTTTTTTGCAACTAATGAATGGAAGTTACCATATTTGGAATGTTGGAGGAGTGACGTAGAGACGCCTTATACGTCTCTTGTTGCAGCAGCAACCTGTCAATCACAGTAAGCCCACCCTAAAGCATACCCTGCTTTATGGTCCATTTGACTCTAAATGGACCATAAGCGACAGCTATATGGGCCATTCTACCGAATTGGTTCAAAGTCAGGTTGGAAATATTTTAAAATTGTGTGTTTTATTCCCAAAACTTTGTCCGTATATATATTGTACCATATCTAAAGTACACATATCTAGTAAAAGAACCGTCAATTTTTATATTGTATTTTCAGACTGTTAGAATGTTTTTCCTCTCCCAAAAATTGTCACTACCGAAACATAGTAATACACTATAGTAAAAAAGTATTATTATTAACCTGTTAAGATTGTTTCCTTCCCTTCTCTGAAGGGAAGGAAACAATATTTTTACAAATATTTCTTGAAGGTTTTCACAATTAAATCAATAAAAATGAGATTTGTACCAAATTTCTAAGTTCAATTTATACAATTCATCAAAATCTAAATGCAATATTTCTTTGTAAAATGCATAATACTGATCATATTGATTCCAGAGTTGATGATTGATACAATTAAACATACATTAAACCAATCAGTATCATAACATTTTAGTTGATAACTCAATATACTTTATTTTTTACAAAACATCCAGTGTTGCGGTAGTGACTGCGCTGTTTCGGTTGTGACCACAGTATTTTGTTTGCAAGGTTGTATCATATTTCCTCAACCTTATTGCTTAATCTTAACTCATAACATGCCTTAGGTTGGGAATATTACAAACACAAATGTTTTGTGGTCAATAGAATAATTTTATTTTTGAAGACATAACAGTTGTTCATCCAGAACCATTTAAAGTACAAACATTACTTATCAATGGAAAATTACCCAAGTGGGTTCAGTAAAAGAGAACAAGAAAACATTGACAAATAACTGATATTATGTTGTACTGTATGTTTAAGCGGGTTCAGTGTCAGACACCATCACAAATCCATTCACAAATTTAGTTTTTCACATACTGCGGTGAACACTCTTGGGCTGATCTGGACAGCCCAAGAGTGTCCAGATCAGCCCAACGTCATGTGACGTTTTCTGGTGGAGGGATTAAGGTGACGACCTTGTCCACTGTGTACCAGATCTTGTCCTCTAGTCGCGGTCAATAAAAGCGGTTTCGCCCAATGTTGTGCATGACTTTGACCTCAAGGGCAGACAGATAACGGGTAAAATAAAAGGACATTGGGCGAGATATGATAAGTATTGCTTGTATTAGAATCTTATAAGACTATGAAATAAAGTTTGATTCAAAGGGAATGGGAATATGAGAACGGAAGATTGCCAAGTGAGAATGAATGGAAAGAGAGACTTTACCATATGTTTCGGTAGTGACTGTTTCGGTAGTGACAATTCTAGGTAACTTTGAGCATAACTAAAGAATGCTAGCAAGCGGATGGCTAGCATACACGTATTTGAAGAGGTGTACACACATAAAAACATAATACTTTGCATTAAACCCCAAAAAGTTTACTGAATTGAAGAGAATATGTGTTCGGTAGTGACAATTCTTAAGGTTACACGCCGATTTTCAGAATTTGGAACACATTTATATCAAAAGTATGGGATTTAGCTACTTATCATTCATCCATGAGGGACAGGGATGCAGTGTCACTGCCTGGTCAAAAATGCAGGGGTGTGGCTAAAAACCAGGCTCAGCCAATGGACTAAAACTCTTGTGTTTCGGTAGCGACATGAAAACTGGGGACATGATTTTTTGGGTATAGTTTTTTAATTTTAAAATTAAACCCAAAATAAATCAAAATCTTACAACTTCTGTTTAAACTTAATCATAAAGATCTTTGAAATTACACCGTTGAACAAAATCTAAAAATTGTTTTAAGTGTTATTTACAGAAATTGAAATTTAGATGTCAGGGTTGGGGACAGCTACTTCCCAATAGAAAGTACCCTATAAATGATGATTTTGTATATATTTAGCTTATCACTATCTAATTGAATGCCTTGGGTTTAAATAGACCACAACACATTCTTAGTAAATATCTATGTCTGAATACTTAATTGTTTTGTTAAATAGTTTTTCTTGTTGGGGGACCACACTTTGAATGAATTCGGTAGACTGGCCCATATATCAGGAACGCCTGGAGCAAAAAAACGTCCACTTGGACTCAAAGGATGAACGGATTAGATTTTAGTGGTCAAAGGTCCAGCCCGCTGTGACCTTACGTTTTCACATGTTCGTGCCTGGATATTTTAGGAATGTCTGGAGGAGATTACGTCTGCACAAACATCCTTTAAGAATGAACTGATTAGAATTTGGTTGTCAAAAGCCAAGGTCACTGTGACTTCACAAGAAACTTTTTTGGCCATAACTCGAGAATTCACATTCTAATTATGACAATTTCACACAAATGTATAATATGATAAAATATGATAACCTTTTGGGCAGACATGGATTCATACTGCAACATGACTGGTTGGCGAAGGCAAACAACCCACGAGGCGGTAGATCCTAGTTTTACCCATAATGACGTGGACCTTCATTTTATTGTAATGTTGTGCATTTATGTACCATCCACTAAGTGGCTCTGTAATGGATGCGACTTTGAATGTAGCAAAGTAAAATATTTATAATAAGTACTTAAATAAAAGAAAAATAACTGATTTTTAAAAGTTCTCAAAAGAGTACACAAAGAACACCTTTGTTACAGTAACGAGAGTCAATGTCATTTCTTACTTTCATCCAATTTTAAGAACATTTCGGAAACATTTTCCTGATGCAAAGTCTGTTTATCCACCTCGTGTGAGACAAAGTCGCCTTGTAGTCTAAAATGTGCAAGTGGTGAAAGACAAACAGCCCATGATGAGCCTTTCAGTGGGCATCTTTAACCCACACACACTGACATCAGGCCGACAGGAAACACACTTTCCACACTTGAGCGTTTGAATTTGAGTTGAAATGTGTGAGGGGCTTTTCTGTGTGTGTAGGCGAGTCCACAGAGGCGTCAGCTCTGTCACTCAATAAAGTGTTAAATCAAGAGTCAGCTGGCTACATCGACATGATGGAAGCACCAGTGAAAAGCAGTAAAGGACGAGGTGTTGCATTGGTTCCCTTTGTTAGACATGATGAAGTGGAACGATTGGCCTACATCAAGGAGATCAAAACCCTGATAAGATACAACTATAACTCACAACCATAATGGGATTTACATTCGCTTGTATTCTTATCAATGTTAGTTGTTAATGCATAAGGATCTAAACAGCTGAGATTAGCACTGATGCTATTGATTCAAACAGTTCAGCTGTGTGCTGTGCTTTGGAGAGATCACATTAAAGCAGGAATTCTCAGGCAACTTTGGAAGTTCTAAGCAGTATTTTTCAGGATTTCTAAGCAGATTTATGGGAGATAACATAATAAAAGTGTAAGTCTGAAAGTGCAATTCTTACTCAATCTTGAGAGTTATGACTGTTACGGGATTTTGCTATGCGCTATGGTGAGATGCTCACAGAGCATTGGAGTTGTGACGAGAGGGAAAACGGATGAAGCCGGGCTGATTGCGTGATGTAATGTGGCCATTACACATGACGGGCTGCGTTTGAAGTCCCTTCTGTCTTTCTTTGGAAGCAGCTCTTTAAACAGACATTGATAAACACACAACCAAACCCACTCTTACTAATTAATGACTATTTTACCCGCTACTTCCTTCCCCCCGTGGTCTTTCAATAAATACTTTCCATATGCGGTGATGAGCTGCAAAGTCCCATTTACCAATTCCATAAGCAAAGGGAGCATGGGCAGACAGGAAGAGAGACTTTTCCAAACTCCCAGAATGCAGTTGGCATTCTGGTGACACCAGCTCTGGTGATCAGACTTTAACTGTTTTCTGGCTGAATGTACATTGACAAAATTCTCTCAACTCCTCTTTTCAGAAGAAAAAAATAACCGTATTGACAGTGAGATGCAGTCACAAGATAGATTATATATATATTATGAATAAATATATATATCATTTCCCCGAGAGGCATCACCCTTTGAAAAGAGAAAATGATGAATGAATGAATTGATTAATATAGTCTCATAAAATATACTATCAATTTGACACATTTAATTAGTATAGTATGTGACAGAATGGATCCTAATTCAAATAGATACATTATTTTTAGTGCTGGGCAAGTTAACGCGTTATTATCGCGTTAACGCATTAATTAATTAACACCGACAATTATTTTATAGCGCGTTAACTCATTTTTTAATTTTTTTTTATTTTGAAAGTCCGTTGCTCACTGGCAGCCGTGGAGGAAGTCTTCAGACTACGTTGATGCAGCGTGTGGGAGAAGTATAGATAAACGCAAGCAAGACAAGCTAACAGATGCTACAGAGAAGTGGAGACAAACTGCAGCCGGTTAGTATTGGTCTGAGGAACGTTCTTAGGATCGCAACGAATGAGCTAAGAAAGTAAGCGGAAAGATTAACGTGAGACAACATCCGTTTTCTTCAGACGAACATCCGGTTTTCAGAATAAGATGCCAACAAAGTATGAATTATATTCACATTAAGTATAAAACATGCTACCTGCATCTCGTGAGTTAAAGGGAAAATACACCTAAATTGTGCGTAAAGTGTCTTTATTGTTTGATCGCTGGGTAACCATCATCACCTCTGAGTTACAGCATTATATTGATGAACAGTAGAGCTGCATTCACATGCTCTGACTCATGAAGACAGACATTTTTGCTGAAACATGCTGAAGCATTGTATTCATGTTGCACAGCAGTGGAACGTTTCACATACAGTCGGCACAGATGGTGAAGAGATAGAACTGCTACTGTGTAAAGAGAATACTGCTGTTAAAAAGAACCTTATTTGTTTTAATAAGTGTTTGCAAACCGAATGTTATTGCCCTTTTGTTCATATAGCAGTACTTTTAAAATAAAAGTGTACAATACACTACTTTTGAATTCATTATTGAACTTTGCCATAACAATGCGATTAATCGCAAAAAATCCATGCGATTAATCGCCATTAAAAATTGTAATCGTTGCCCAGCACTAATTATTTTATCATTCACACAATATTTTCAGGCTGTAGCTTCAGTTCTCAGATTTCTACTCATGTGTTCAGGGACAGTATTGCGTGTAGGCCACCAGTGTTTTGGCAGCACTCAGAGCCCAATACACAATCACTGTGGTTCCGTGGATTAAAAAAAACTGAATAAATAGACTTGAAGTTAAAAACTATGCTTTGGATTATTGTTATGCGTGTACAGTGTGAGTCTGTTCAACTGTATAATGTAATTTATTATGCAATTCCAGGCAAAATTAATTTCAGCCTAAAACTGGCAGCTGGACTGGCTTGACTGACTTGAAATAAGGATGTAACCGCTGAATCCTGTCTTTCAAATACAACCCCGACACAGACTCCCTTCATAGCTGTATATCTTATAGGTCCAAATGACTGAGCTGTGTGTTCCCTTTTCTTAACCCACCTTTCACATCAGCAGATGATGAGACAGCGGGAAACCTCAATGCCCAGTAAGACGTACTGTAGGCTGGTTCTGATCTGGCTTTAATCATCTGGGGTAAATAAATAACGCCATGGTAAAAAGCTCTGGAATTGGCTTTGTGAAATGTTCAGATAAACTGTTCGCGGTTCAAAGACAAAGTTTATGCTCGTACTTCTGCATCATTTACCGACTGATTAACTCTGTAATGAAACTGCTGGAGTTGATGTCACAGCAGTGAGCGCGTGATGTATTTCTGTCTCGACACTCGTGAGCAGCAGTGATGTGGTGTGTATGATGGAACCCGTTTGTGTTGCAGGCTGTCTCTGAAGATTGAACCTGGAAACAGTTCCCCTCGCATCGCTTCTTCTAAAGAAGACCTGGCAGGTAAGACACACTCGTGGTAGAGCTACACCGATGGGAAGGTCCTCCAGTGGTTTATCTTTTATTGAATATCAGGTATTTATTTCAATTACTTATTTAGTTTTTTTTTTCATTAGGATCACTAAATTACATAAATTTACATGTGAGAACCAGAAAATATTTCAGGACCCCATTACACCAATATCACAATCATTGAAAAAGCAGGAACAGTTCATCTTATGTAGCTTCACTTGATTACAAATATAATTATTACACATGAACTGTAGCATATAACAGAAGATTGAACGTTTCATTTGGTAGAGGAGGCAAACAAACCACAGTTTGCATTATCGAATTGCATTATCTCCTATCTCAACCAGCTTGTCATGGAGTGGGTGGGAGGCGTTCATGCTCTTTTCCGTCACTGTCAGCAGAGAATCCAACTCCTCCTCCATTCACTGAGCTGGTCTTTAAACTAGCTCGTGGTGATGCTAGAACATCTACAGCAGCCTGTTGCAGATGTTGTAGGTGACCTCTGTTTCCAGCATGTTCCAGCCTGTCGTCCAGGTGCACCGCGTGGTACTTACAGACAGATAGATAGATATCCTTTCATACTTTATTAATCCTGCGAGGATTAATAAAAATATGAAAAAATATTAAATATGAAAAAAATGCAAATATGTCTCTATTCAGATGTAGATGCTATGATCTCCCGTATCTAGTATAACACCTCTGGATTCTGCCCCTGGATGGATGCAGGGGTCAGAGGAGGCTTGGTCCTGTGGAACTTCAGCAGCAGCTCGTTCGGTTTGCACCCTACAGTGTATTCCTTCTCCTGTTCCCACTGATGCACCCAACTCTGGCAGAGTCATCAGAGAACTTTGTTTCAGCTGCAGTGAGAGGTATACTTGAAGAGGGAGAGGACGGCCCGCTCATCAAAGCTCCAGAAAATCCGTCTTTTTGAGCGAAGTTTTGTTTTCAATTCATTATTGCGTTTCACATTTTCGTGAATGTGTCCTTCCCAACATCATTTTAAGTCAACTCAGAAGCTTTTGGTAGCAGTTTGCTAGGACCAGTTAATGTTTGCGGTGTTGAAGAAATATGTCGATATAAAAGAACACATAAGTTAGATATTTTTGGAAATGCTTATTTGCTTTCTTGCCAAGGAATATATGACAATATACCCTCTCATGTTATCCATCTCATGTCTGTACACTGAATGTGAAGCTACAGTATTCAGGCGATTATCTTAGCTTAGCTTAGCAGAGAGACTGAAAAGCAGGGGGAAACAGCTATCCTGCCTCTGTCCAAAGGTTAGAATATTCACCTCCCAGCACCTCTAACGCTCACTAATTAACATGTTAAATCTCATTCGTTTAACTTTTAAAAATGCCAAGTTCCTTTTTTAAAGGATAGTTACATTTTGTTACCAGCCACAATGACTCCCCTAGAGTGTCTGCCTGATTGCTTGTCAACCTCATAGTGATGATAAGATGCTAGGAT
This sequence comes from Anarrhichthys ocellatus, assembly GCF_004355925.1. Lineage (NCBI taxonomy): Eukaryota > Metazoa > Chordata > Actinopteri > Perciformes > Anarhichadidae > Anarrhichthys > Anarrhichthys ocellatus. Next base: position 9,718,551 of record NW_022280046.1, read on the forward strand.
GTTACAGTGCCTGACCAAGAAATAGACCAACGTAATCCCCTGTAAGACTGCCACTGTGTTTTTAATTGATTAATCAAACTAGTGGGCTAATGCACAGGAGATTTTAGCTTTTGCTACAAGAGATTTTAGATTCAGATCCACTCATCTCCTACATAGGAGATCAACGTTGCCCCCAAAACAAACAAAAAACTGCCTCTCAGGGCTTTCGTATGTTCCTTAATTTACAGATGCATAAAGTCGCGTGTCATCAGCATAGTGATGAAAGTTTGGATTATGTATTATTGGGCATGTGGCAAGAATCCTGTAAATACCAACTAGAATAAGGACCTAGAACAGAACCGTGGGGTACTCCACAGTTCAGAGGGACAGTAGATTATGTGAAGTTCCCAAGAGTAACAGTTAAGTATCTGGAGATAAAGCACTTGAGAGCAGTGTCCAACATCCCAACCAATGTCTCTATTCAGATGATGCTCTGATCTCCCGTATCTATCCCTTTATGAGCATAAACAAGAGAAGCTGTTTGATTAATGACATGCATGTAGTGCAGTGTTTAGACCACAGCAGAATGGTAAATGGTCACCCATAGCTTTCTGCAGGTTGAGTTAGTCACAGCAGGTTTCCATATTGACACTTGATTGATTATATTTTGATTGGATTGGAAAAGAAAACAGCAGAGAATGAGCTGGCTGTCCTGAGTGCACTAACAAACAATGTGTCAGTGTGATTTCCATCATGTCCTCCATCCTGCCTCACCTCTCTGTGCTCTCTGAGGTCCTCATGGAGGTGAGCAGCTGCAGTTAACACGCTGAACGCTGCCTTTCTAAATGTGTGGACAGGCCAGTATGGTGTCAGATCAGTCTCAATATTAATGAATGCACACGGAAGGATGCACAAATTATTTTGTGATTTCTATATAAATGATTCTCTCCACAAAAATATATTTTTAATGCACACAAAAAAATGAGATTCACAAGTGTATTTCTGGTGCACACACACATGTCTTGTTCTAAATATATGTAGAAATAGAAATCCACAAATTTCTTTCTTTCTTTTTTTTTAATAAAAAGGACATTTTCTGTGGCCAATCAAATGTCTCCATGAGGGCATTCTCTTACGTCATGCTCGGGTAGGGAACAGGGTAGAAAGGGAAAAGAGCAAAGTAGTCGGACAGCTAACGTTAGCTTTGGTGTGGAATAGATTTATTTGTGGACATACAGTATATGAATCACAATCAAATGCATTTGTGAATCCCTCTGTGTGCATTTATTAATATTGAGACTGATCTGACCCCATAGTGCATGAACAGCTCCATGAGGACATGTTGCCGAGGGCCAGTCCACTTCCTTTATTTTCCTTTCTTGTGTTGAGCAGGGGTTAGGAGGGGTTCATCTGGACTGGGCTGCGGTGATGTAATGCAGTAAGAACAAGCCAAGAGCTGGATGTAGGTCAGAGTAATGAAGAGGGATGAACCCAGAGCTAAATCAACGTGTGTGAGCTGTGCTTTCATCTGCGTATATGTCAGTGAGGGCGTTTAGCCTGATCCAACGTTCAAGTGATGCCGAAGAAATTCACATCCAAACCCTTAGAAGCATTAGTTAACAGATGAGTCAAAACCATAACAATTTAAAAAGTTTCTTAATCATTTGAGTAATAATTTATGATAGTAATTTATCAATAAAAAATAAAAAACTGGGCTGCGTCCTACTTCTCCAGTTGGAAGAAGTTATTTTTCCCCTTTTTCAGTATTTTTTTGATTAATTACATTTTTTTTGGGAAGTCATTTGAATAATTTGATAATAAGAGTAAGTAGAGATGTCTTGAGATGATCTTAAGGATCAATCCATTTGAATGGATCGTATCGGATGAAAGCCGATCACATTTCAATCCTTACTTGACTCTACTGTGTTGTTGGTGTCGCAGCGCTCCTCTTCTGCATTTTGCTGCATATGCGAGTGGAAATTTACAGAAGTGCAATACATTCACAAAAGAAAAGAAAAAAACAATACACCTTATCTCGTAATTATGATTTACAAGAAAATGTCTCATAATTTATCTAGTTCGGTAACTTTGGAAAGCTGTTCACAGAATCGGACATCCCCGATCATTAAATATAAAGCGATACATTGTGAATACATAAACAATGCCTCTTTGCAACCCTTCTAAGGTCGACGACATAGACTGTGTGAATGTGAACAATTATTTGGACGCACTGGTGAGTGACTGAGTTTTGACATCCGTATTAGCAAAATACACATATTCATATTGATCTCTACTCTGTGAATGTCATTAACAAAGAGCAGTGTACAAACATCCAGGTAGCAGACTCTCACCACAGCCAGCGCAGACCGTCACTTCCACCTGTCGGCAGATCATATCAGCTGTTACTGATGAATCTTAATTCTGTGAGTAACTTGATGACAGAAGATAATAATGTCCATCGCAAATAAAAACCCATAAATCCTCAAAGTGATGTAATTGAATCAGGTAGCACCATCATGCCTCTGTCTTCTCAAACAGCCATGACTGATAACCGCCTTAACCTTTTCTCACAATTACAAGAAAACTCTCAACATAGAAACCACACAGAGCTCACTGAAACGTTGCAGGTGTTCAGAGACTGTAAGGTATCAAAGACCCTTTACAACCGGCATTAAAATGCATCTCCACGTCCAAAGCTGACACTAGAGGGGTACAGAGAGAGTCTTAGTCTGAAGCATTGGGCCACTGACCAAGCGTCGGTATTTGTTTTGTCTGCATACGTTAATGTTCTGCTCTGTCTGTGATTGTGATTACATTAGAATTCTGTTTTTATATGTAGTTTGATCATTAAAGATTCGTCAGCCCGACACACGGAGGAAACGCACACAGCCGAGGGAATGGATAGAAAAATAGTTTTGTTTTAGAAGTCCGACATGCTGTGGTTTCACAATACTATGTAACTAATAATCAGCTTTATTCTTTGATAAATTAACTCCTATAATAAACCAGGGTTTTCCTTGCTTGAGCTTGAAGTCATAGAATAAGTTAACGATGCAGCTAACAGCAGCAACATGTCAGCCGTTCCACAGCCGTGTCCTCAGGGAACAAACGCACTGATCCTTTTCCATAGACTCATGTCTCACAGGCCGGCCAGCCACATGCTGGGATTTGTTTGTAATCGTTAGGAGCTGCTATTCTTTCTTTCTCTCTCTCTCTCTCTCTCTCTCTCTCTCTCTCTCTCTCTCTCTCCCACTTATCATATGATTTCATATGATTACGTTTAAGACAATCTGGTGCTATTAATCTTTATAAAGTGACAGTGATAAGGTGCTTGTCACTGGACTGAAAGGTTTCAATTTCAGTGCCTGTTAATTACAAAAGAGTCTCTTTGTGCCAAGAGTGCACCGTGCATCAGCCGCTGTAATAAACAGCAGTGAGTCATTTAGGAAGGAACCATGTGTCTGAGCTATTACAGGGAAAGGTTTGGCCCCAGGGTGAACGTGTGGCTTCTGTCACCAAGACAAAAAAAAATACAATGTTATCTTTTCTCATAAAGACATGTTTTTCTCATTGTGACACACCAGCCTAGCTCGTTAAAAAATGTTTCCCGTTATGATAAATTAGCATGAGATTATCAAGCTAGTTGCAGGTTCTGGTTTCTGACCTGAAAGTAGTGAACTTTGACCATGAATGGATGAGGTGGTCCGCCATCTTTTGGTTTTGTGCGTAGGGAAAGATGTGCGTTATGGAATATGGGATTTGTCCGCCAGGCAGAAAAGTTGGGCCACAAACGTTCCTCTTAGATCTGGCTTCCAGGTCCTCCCACTTGCCGTCCAGCCGCTTGAGTTGGTTGTCGGCCACTGTGGATTCCAGAGTGTAGTGTGGATGACGATGAGTTGATTTTAACAAAAATATTACATTTAAGTGACTCCGTCATGACATTTAATAGCTTAGCATCCAAAGCAGCGCTGCTGCCCGCATTCCCCTCTTTCAGAGGTGAGGCATGCTTCCCGGGGTCTGTTGATTGCCTTCGTCTAGAAGCTGTCCAAACGAATGCTAAACACTAACAATAGGCGCAACTGTGCAGAAAATCGATTGGTTTAAGTCATTCTCTCTCTTACATACCTGGAGTAACCCCATGTATTGTATTTTATAAGCTGATGTGAAGTAATATTTGCCTCTAAAATGTAGCGGAAAAAAGTATAAAGTGAAAAAAGAAAGCAAACGCACTGTACAAGAGCCTCCGAATCGTACTGAAGTATACTTGAGTACATGTACTTAGTTACTTTCCACCGTTACGGGTCAGCAAAAAAGTACAGCAGACATGCTGCCTTGTACACATTAAATGTAGATGTGAACGTAACTGATGAAAAATGTGCATTTTAAGTAATTTCCCCTTTTCCTTTTACTCACTATTCAACATGTGTATATCAAACGTGCTGCTTTGAATGGACTTGTACATATATTTGTTCTGACTTGAGTGATATATGAGTGTTTCATCAGGACACAAAAACAGACGATTTTTCCTGCTTAAGCTGTTCCGATGATCATTTATATAACATGGTAGGAAAGGCCTGTTCTGGCTGTGTCCCCTGGCTTGTTGGCTCATTCAGAATAAACAAGTGTCATGCACTTCACACACTGCCAAACAGAAGAATTGGGTTTACTCACTCGCTCCATGTACAACCGGTCAGTGTAGGATGACATGGGGGAGCAGAATGTGTGCAAGGACAAAAACAAGAGAAAATCCACGTGACATGATGTTCATACATAACGGCTGTAAACGGGGAGAAAGCCCTCTGGTGGTGGTGCTGTACGTGACTCTAGCTCAGATCATCTCAAGAATATTGGCTCATTTCAATTTTTCATAACTCATATACAGTATAGCCCATGAATGCAGATAAGGAGTGCCATGGTTTTCAGAAAGTTCACAGTATTCTCGTTGGCAGGACTAACAAGGATTTTAAATACTTGGCTGAGACCAACCAGCTGGAAATATAATGGTATCAGGTACACGGTCTGAAGTAGTCAAAGAATAAGCAACTAACTGAAAGTTAGGGCAAAAAATGATACCTCCATAGCAAGGTTATCCAAAAGGAAGGGGGCAGGCTAGGAAGAGGGCCTTTGGCCAGCTGACTTTGTTTCATTCTGGGGACAGACAGGAGCCCTGTATTCTGAGTGGAGAGTCCTGATTTGGGTATAAGGTATAAAGAGATCAGGTATTTATAAGTCACCAGAAGCACCGTAAAGTCTGGTCTGACATGGATTGGGAGTTAATGAAGACTTCTAGCACATAGCCTGACAATAAAACGTTACAATAATCCTGTCTGGATGATACAAAGGCGTGGATTAGGATCTCTGCATCAGCCATGAATGAAAAATATCTGATTTTAGCTATGCTGCGTAGGTGAAAGAAGGTGATCTTGGTGATATCTTTAACGTTCTGATCAAAAGAAAAAGTTCGACAAGAATCTTAGTGTTGCGTTCGATTCAACTCTGAGATATCACACAGTTGTCTGTTACTTGATCAAACTGTTGTCTATGTTGAGCAGGGCCAATGACCAGCATGTCAGTATTATTAGAGTTTAGGAGCAAGAAATTACTAAACATCCAGTCTTTCACAGCAGACAAGCAAGCCTCTAATTCAATCATTTTGGACGGACCATCCGCGCTTATAGGCATATAGAGCTGAGTATCATCAGCATAGCAGTGGAAATTAATTTGATGACTGCGTATAACTTGGCCAAGAGGTGAAATATAAAGATAAGAGAAAAGCAGAGGAAGCCTTGAGGTACTTTGTATTTGTTGATGTCGTATTACTCAGGGTCAGTAAGATTGTAACCACGCCAGAGCAAGGCCAGATACGCCAAATTGTTTACCCTATCGCTCAAGGTTTATACAATTATTAACAGTATCAAAACGAAGACTGAGGTCCAGCTATAGAAGCACTGAGGTGGATTCCAGATCCATAGAAAGCAGAAGAGCATTCACGACTTCAGTAAGTGCAGTGTCTCAGCAGCAGCTGAGGTAGCTTAGAGATGTGCTAACATCAGAAGGACATGTCCAGCTCCTGTTGTGAGATCACAGCTTTTCTGTTTGTGCCTGCGTTGTTGAAGCTGCCAGTCCTAGTGTGTGTGTGCATCTTCCTATCGGCTGCATTAAGCCAATGACACCCACATGTATTTAGCAAAATGGTAAACCAAAATAAATTGTAGAGCCACCATGGCCCTCCAGAATAGTATTAGTGCTCCTTTTCATGGATTAACAGATAATTTTTGGCTGATTTGCAGCGAGCACATTAACAAGACAACAGCCAAAAGTTTGGCTTTTCGTCAAGTTACGCACAGAATTAATGTTAGCAACAGTTGATGCCTCCGCCGACATCATTTTGACTGTTGTCACTAACTATGAAATGCTCTATTTCTATTAAATGGAATTTTTTCATTGAAAATGGAACTGTTGAAACCCTCTTCTACTCGTCTGTAGATAGAACTCATCTGGGATAGTTATTGGTGTTATTCTTTAAACAACCTCTAGCTCAACATTTTTTTCCACCTTTGTTAAAAGTCCCAAGAAATATTGCTTATGTCACTCAATTTCAGTGTTATGTATTTTGATTCAGTCATGTTTTTTTTCTCAAATTATTGTACTGTAAATTGTCTTTATATATCTTGCAGTGAATGAACAAAACAAAATATGATCATAAATCAAATTAAGTAGTGCTTTTGAAACACTGACATTATGAAGTTTGTAAACTTAAAACGTTAAAATTTTTATATGGATGTCTTTGGTGAATCAGTATTCATTCCCAGGGCGGCTGATATCGACATTATTAGATATTATTAGGCGTTGCGTGAATTTGTGTGGGGAGAAGAAGAATAACATTTGTATACTTGAAGTGAGTATTCAGACTTGGGTGCTATTCTGCTGAGTGTGCAGAAAGCAAGCCGCAGCAACCCAAACCAGCATGTGTCTTTACTAGCTAATAGTAGATTCATTAAGGCAGCCTCCGTCCCAGAGGGATCAATTTATCCTGCCACATTACATTCCTGTAATTCTGACTTCACCACATAGGTTTCGCGATTACAAAATTGCAGATGAGTCAACATTTTCCTCTTGTTTGAAGGAAAGATTCTAATTTGAACAAATTCCATAGAAACATCATCAGTGGGAATCTATCTGCTTCCCCCACCAAAATACCCAACAGGCACAATCACAGTCCGTCTGTCCTCTAATGCAGCGGTTCCTACTCTAATGCTCGTGGTACTTAACACCACAAAATGACTTTGTACAAGTCAGAAGCATTCCAAGCTGAGCATGATGAACATAGACTCCCCTGCCTGGTCCAAACTGGTCATGTCGAGCTGCTTGAATGGCCTCAGTGGGTTTCCAGTGAGAGGGAACAGAATGACTCAGAGGTTCCACCACCACATAATGCACGTGATCACTCTGATTTAATTTACCAATCCAACTCAGTCCTGCCAGAACCTGAGCAGAACTCTGGCTGGACTGATGATAGCATTATATGGGCAGACCTGTTAACACATTCACACAGAACATTTAGACAGAGTCCCTACAGTTGATGAAGGGATTGGTTTCCGATGGAAATAATGTTTTTTTTATTTTTTTCATTCTCTGCCTCGCTGGCTCCATCTAGTGGATCTGATTCATGTAGTTGCCAACCTCGCTAAGCAGTCAATGACACAGAGGGCACAGGTTTACTGTGTGTCATTTAGTTTTGGGGTCATTTCAAATGGTTTTGGGAGTTTGCACCACTCACTAATCCGATATTATGTAGCCGTGTCTCGTCAAATACCGACACTTGGTCAGTGTCCCAGCGCTTCAAACTATGATGCTCTAGGTACCTTTCCAGGGGTCAGTTTTGGACCAGGCTGAAATCTCCGGTTCTGCCGAGTGAAGCCAATGCTAAAGCGTCCTAAACCTGCATTCTCTCTAATGTCCAGCAGGGGGCGACTTCTCTGGTTGGAAAAAAAGGTCTGACTGTCTGGTAGTCTATGAGAAAATGACTCTACTTCTCACTTGATTTATTACCTCAGTAAACATTGTAAACATGAGTTTATGGTCTCAATCTCTAGTTTCAAGTCTTCTTCAATACAGCATGATGTTCATTTAGTACATTATGGTCCATTTAGAGTCACATAGACCATAAAGCAGGGTATGCTTTAGGGCAGGCTTAGTGTGATTGACAGGTCGCTGCTGCTACCAGAGCTGTACACTGCATCTCTACGTCACTCCTCCACAATCCAAATATAGTCACTTCCATTCATTGGTTGCAAAAAAGCCAAGATGGCGACGGCCAATTAGCCAAACTTGAGGCTTCAAAACGTCAATCCACAAACCAATGGGTGACGTCACGACGACTACGTCCCAGTCTATGTTTTGGACGTGTTAGGGACGGCGTGTCAGTTTTTGCTCGCTACAAGCATAGTGTTTCTTCAAAATAAACTGCTGTGTTTACAGAAAACAGTTTCTGCTTGTTACATGCATGTAGTCTCTTTTTAAAATAACTTCCAACGTAGGTTTGCTTAGTTTTTAGGTTTACTTACACAACAATAGTACTTGGTTAAGGTTAGAGAAAGATTGTTGTTTAGGTTCAAATAAGCACGTTTGTTACAGTAAAGGAATACTTTAGAAATATATCTGTGTGTATGCCTCTAACAATTATACACTCAACATTAAAAAGAAACATTGTCAACATCTAGAGATGTATCTATAAGTCTGTTTAATCAACACTAGTGCTGGGCGGTATGACCAAAAATGTGTATCACGGTATTTTTCTAAGATTCTGGCGGTTTCACGGTATATCACGGTATTTGTTTTTTTCCTTGACTGTGTTTTTATATATGTTTATAGTGGCTTACTCTACTGTCAGAAGTACATAGAATATAAAAGCTGTGCTCGTTTGTTCCTATAATGTTGGGATAGCAGTTTGGCTGAAGTATTGTCGCCTCGGTAAGACGTACCTTGAATCCAGTGTTTTAATCATTGCTCTGAACCCGTCTTTCTCGACTGTCTATAGCGGACCATGTCCTTGCATAGCTGGATCGTTATTGCGTTCCGTATTGAACCGGTATACCGCCCAGCACTAATCAGCAGCATAACAATGACCCCTCATCTCTGATGATAATAGTAATGACATTGTTCTGTGTTTCAGGTCTGTCCGAGGTATCTGCCTCTTTGCGGTATAACCGACGGCCTACCTGCCCCGACGCCTCTGTCGGGGTTCATATCCCCACCCCCCCTCCCTCTCACCACAGGAAGAGCCACAGTCTGGGAAACAAGTGAGTGTGACAGGTCTTACCCCGAAGGTATATTCAGGATTCCTACAACATTTAACGTCTCTCTAAACCCATGTTAAAGCCTAACCTGCACACTCATACACGCACAAGTTTAAAAGTGTTGAATAAGCTGTGGAACCTCTCGGGACTAAACTTCCTCAACTCCCAATGCGTTTAGTTGTAAAAAAAACAAAAGCTCTTTCTGTGTTGAAATTTCATTTATAAATGAAAAAGAATGAGTTACTGCACAGAATAATACCTGAAGCTGTGTAAAACAACGTTTCTACATTTGATATGCACTTTACCACCAGGAGCACACAGACTCAGATGAGGTAGCACCACAGTGTAGCGCCACAGTGTAGCAGAATAGTGATTGATTGTCACGCTGTAACAGGAAACCGCAACGTGTTTGTTGAATAATACAAATAACATTTGTAGAGGAACTTCAGACTATAAACTCACTGACTTCTTTTAAATTATCTTTCAAGACTGAATGTTACCGTTAGGCTTTTTTGTTGTTTTATTTGTATTTGATTGCTCTTCTGCTTTCTGTTATTTGTGCTTGTTTGTGAAGCACTTTGTAACTGTAGTTTTGAAAGGTGCTTTATATATAAAATAATCAGAATAATTATCATGATCATTACTATTATTATTATTATTAGTAGTAGTAGTAGTAGTAGTAGTAGTAGTAGTAGTAGTACTGTTGTTGTTGTTGTTATTACTACTACTAATTTTATTATAAATAATAACAGTAATAATAATATTATTGTTATTGATATCTTTATTATTTCCTCTTGTTTGAAGGAAAGATTCTAATTATTAATATCTTTATTATTGTTATAATACAGCAGTAATATGTAGCCATTCAAGCAACAGATAGCAAGAAAACACAGCTAAACAATACTGATTATATTTATTGATACATGCAGAGCAGCAATAAGTTGGTAAAAGAGTAATCATGTTCCATTCACCAAACACATATGCCAGGCAGCATACTATGGTGAGATACAACTATATTAATGGCTCACATGATCTGAAAATGTTTTCCCCGTTGTGTCCGCAGCATGATGTGTCAGTACGGCATGTCAGAAAGCCGGAGCGCCACGTTTCCCGTAGAGAAAGCACGACACCTGCTGGACGACAGCTTCTTAGAGTCTCAGAGTCCAGTGAGAAATGACCCGCACAGTACGTCTGTGTCCAACGGCCTGTCTCTAGGTATGTATCCACGGTACGGTTCATTATTTTCAACATTATAACATGCAGTGACATTCGCTTCATGACAGATACAATGACGCTGTGTCCGTGCTGTAGAAGTGTAACACTGAATAGTTCAGGCTGTTCTCATCCACAGTTTGTCCTTATACCTACAAAAAGTAGTGCACTGTAATTTATAACCTATGTCACAGTGAGCCAGGACGTGCAGGGCTGCCCGCTAAGAAAGTGAGGTGACTTAATATAAAGAGCAACAAAGTTCACGTAGGGAGGAGGTCTGGGTGGATGGTGGGGTCAAACAGACACAGGACTTGTTGTTGACTTATTTTACCTTATTTAACTTATTTTGTTGAACTAACGCCGCGTGGGTAAGTTAGTGGGTACATAACAAACCTAAAACCACGATCTTTTCCTAAAACTGACCAAGTAGTCTTGTCTCCTAAACACTGCAGGAGTTTACACAGGCACACTGATCGCTCGTGCTGCTGGACATTTTTTGAAATACGCACGAAAAATGAGAATTAACTTTTCATAAGCTATCATACGATTGGTCTTTATTTTTACTCTTTGTGTAATCTGAATGAAGTGCCTGCTTCATTTTTGATCAAGCACCTTAAGCAGCACTGAGGTGTACATCGTCTCATGCCGGGCACCGCGGTTTGCAGAGAAGCGCCGTCCACTTTCTGCCTCCGCCCATGTTAAAAAAAAATATATATATATATATATATATATATATTAATTAGTGCTGTGCAACGATTACAATTTGTAATCGCGATTAATCACATGGATTTTTTGCGATTAATCGCGATAAAGTTCAATAATGAAAAGTAGTGTATTGTGCACTTTTATTTTAAAAGTACTGCTATATGAACAAAAGGTCAATAACATTTGGTTTGCAAACACTTTAAACATATCAGGTTCTTGTTAACAGCAGCATTCTCTTTACACAGCAGCAGTTCTATCTCTTCACTATCTGTACTCAGTGTGTGACTGTATGTGAAACGTTCCACTGCTGTGCAACATGAATAAAATGTTTCAGCACGTTTCAGCTAAATGTCTGTCTTCATTGACAGTCAGAGCATGTGAATGCAGCTCTACTGTTCATCAATATAATGCTGTAACTCCGAGGTGATGATGGTTACCCAGCGATGTCCAGTAGTCTCCAGTGAGAGCAACAGCTGGTGCACGTTGTAACACCGTCGCTTTTGTAGTCGTCTCCTTTTCATACAACTCGTGTATTCTTCTTGTGACGGTGCGTCTTGAGGCTCATACGTGCCGTCATTTTCCCATGATCTTATTTTTGTCATTGCACAGCTACTGTCTTCCTCAGTTGCTCTGCTTCCAGTGCAGCTTGTTTTAAGTAGAGCTTTTATCCAATCAGATTTCACCTCTGTGTCTCTAGGTAAGAAGAGAGGCCCGAGGCCTGCACACTCACAAGTGCATCCATGTGCAGTTTAAGTGAATGGGGACGATATTGTTGATTGTCATAGTCTTCAACCAATCAGATCTTTAGTTTTAGTTATGTTGGGCGTATTCTTTGACGTGCCAGAGCCTGCTAGCTGGCCTACAAGTACATCAGCATTACGTGCAGCTCAGTTTTAAGGTGCAGTGTGCGCTGTGAGGTGCAGTGTGTGCTGTGATTGGTCAGTGGGCGAGCACGTGACTGTTGGAAAATGAAATTTAAGCAGAGGCTTAGTCGGAGTAGTAAGAGTTCAAATTGAAAGATATGGAAGAAATTATGACATTTTTAGCATTTTGCTTGGTGTAGATTATTTTATCTAGCTTTGTTTTTTAATACTCAATGGCTGAAGGAGGAGGAATGGATTAGTGAGTTGGGATTAAACTCTTTGTCAACAAAGAAAGGAGGATGGACTTTGTCTTTAAGTGAACAGCATTTGGTAAGTCAACTGCGTTTGTTTTTTTACATCTAATATCTGAATGGCCCTCGAGTGTGTAGCAGAATGCGTGTTGCTGCAGGTCTGCTGGATGGATTTGTTGCTTTGTTGTCACATGAATATATGTGACTGGTTCTTGTGAGTTTGTTGTTGTCATTGTGTTAATTATATAGATTTGGACTATATGCATTGTCCGTTAATTACGAAGCATACCGTCATGCACGGAGTTATTGTTTGTAAAGCTAGTTTAGCGTAGCCTCCCAGAAGTGCGGGCCCTCGGCTGTTTTATGTCATTGTTCCGGGTTCAGAGGTCACAGCCCGTTGTCTCCTACGTGAGTGCAGTCCACCGAAAATATTATATTTCCCACAATTTAAGCTTCTGAATTTTCCAAATGCACTAGTATTATTCAAACGTATTGTTCGATTGGTAAGCCTTGTACCAAACGGTTTAATACGAACACGTGTATTGTTACACCCCTAGAAACAAATAACCGTAGCTGTGGCGCCATCATGAGGTTATTAGGTGGTGTTTTAGCTGCAGGACAGCAGTGAAGGCCCAGGTATAAAATGCACGGCCCACCACTGATCTATATGTATATACAGTATATATGTATATAAATGCCTGATTAGCTTTCCTCACAAACTCTTGTGTTTTGCCTGACAGGCAGCAGTGAAAGCTCTTTTGGGGAGGAGCTGTCACCTGGAATGGAGAGGTGAGAGCCAATCATTACATATTTAAATTACTTTAAAATGTCAAGTAAAGTGTGCCGAGCATTTAAGTGGTTTATTTAAGTATTTAGATATCAAGCTGAGGACAAAAACGATTGCCTCCCGCCTGCTTTCATCCCATTTAAACAACATCACCACCTCAAAGTCATCGCAAACCAACAGACAGGTTCTGTTGGAGAATGAGGCTGACAAGATTCTTTTTATTTTTTTTATGTTATTTTAGACAGTTATCCCATGAAAAGACTAAACCAAAAATGTCTTAGTGCAACATTTTTAAAAGACTCTGCATATTCATTATGCATATAATATCAATGTATTTGAATGTTGCTAACACCCTATGTCATGTTAATCATACTGTATATCTATGTTTGTCCCAGCAAGAACATAGAATAAATATTTCAAATGTATCCATGAGAGGCAGATTATAAACAGGCTGTGATTGGACAATATGACCATGTATGTATCTCAGTACTGTGAATGGTTTAAATTTGCTTTAGTTTACACTCTGGGTTCTTCTGGTGACGTGAGATACATTGAACAGTTCTGTTTATCAAACAGTAAAATCCATGAGCTTGAGACTGACTGTGACAATGTGTGACAAACAGGGGCCGCATGTACGCAACACTGGGCCCCAACTGGAGGGTCCCGCTTCGCAACTCCCCCCGGAGCCGCAGCTATGTTTACAGGTACAGTGGAAGTAGGAGAGTAAGAGGGCGATATCCCTTTAAATAAGAATGAGCTCTTCTTTATGGGGTAACAGAAGCTAGACTCTTACTGTGGTTTATCTCACCTCATCCCTTCACTGCATGTTGGTCATTTTTATTTTAGCTTTCAGTAAATTAATCTGACTGTGGGTTGTACTTCCTAGCTCCAAGTACAGTGGCTGATTTTCTTTATACAGCTGTCTATAGGGATGCTGATTTATTTTACTGTTAGAAAAATGATGAATACCAAAGGATCAATACCCAGTCATCAACACATTTCTCAAAACCTGGATGATTCTTTTTCTTTCTTTTATTTTATTTTTACCTCTTTCTCTCTCACACACACACACACACACACACACACACACACAAACAAAGTCTATAATCTGTGTTGCATTTAAGTAATAGCAACTACCCCAACAATTGACATGTCTACAGAGGAGTCTTGTGACGAAGTCGACCCACGTCGCAGAATAGCTGGTCCTCTTTAAAGGTCAGCTCACCTTAAGTTAGCCCGGTTCGCTTTGGTCAGCAGGTGGCTAGCAAGACACAGGAACTTGACTTGGTTCTTGAGGAGTTGTAGCATTTATTCACCAACAAATAAACCGTACACACACTCGCCAACATTAAGCCAGCCTTGCAATAGACTGGCGGTAAATGATAATGATAAATAAGTTTTAGACGGACCATTTATCGTGAAACCAGTAACCGTTACATCCCTACTGAGCTGACCCTGTAGTTACAATCACAGTCTGAAACGGGGTTTTCAATGTCATCCTGTAAAACAGGAACAGGATACTTTCAGAATAAAAACTTTAAAGTCACTGTCATTGTCATACACTGTTGTGTGATCACACTATTTTCATTCCGCTTTGTTCACATTGCATTTATTCTACAATAGTGATACTCAGAGTCTATAGCATAGACTGTTAATACAGAAGGACGACGCATCTCTGATTCCTCCTGTAGAAAAATTAAGCCAAAATATCGCGGATACGGGAGCTGCCATCTTGCACATTCGGAGCCAGAGGCTGAGCAGTTGTGATCGGTTAGTGGAGCCGTGGTGTCGAGGCCGTGCCCGACCCAGTCGCGAGCACGGCCGCTAGCTTGTTAGCGTGAGAGCTACCTAGCTGCTCCATTAGCACCACACGAGCTGGTTGGCTACAACTAACCATAATATCTCTATAAAGTGACAGTATGAACCAATGACTTTAGATAAAGGGGTAGAAAGCAGACAATCAAGGTTATGGAACGTTAAAGTTACATCTCTTAGTCTTCATACATTTCCAGAAATCATCTTTAAAATAATTTGGCGCATACTTTGATTTTTTGTAGTTTGGCCCATATCCCATCCGCTAACATAGCGATTCATGACCTATACTGCAACCTGCCAAAAGGGGGTGATGGAGATGTTTTGGCTTCACTCTACAGGGAGCTGTGATGTCATCCAACTTTATATACAGTACATTCTATGGCCTGGACTATCATGAAGTCAAATATGGCATCATCATAGGGACAGAAGTAACAGAGGGTTACATTTGTGTGGCCACACCCACACATCCTGCATTGAATTCTGGTCTATTGAGGCTGATAGAGAGTAGTAGAGAAGTGAGTCTCGTCATTGTCACAGAGCATCATATTGTGTCAAACACTGAACTCTTAATACTGGTCACAAATCTGCTTCAGTTTCTTACTTACCCCCCCTTGCATCTTTTCTCCCCTTTTCATCGCCCTCAGCTCCTCTGCTGGCAACTCCTGCTATGGATGCAGTGAGGCCAGCAGCGTGACCGTTGAAGGACCCCTGCGAAGGAAAACGCTGCTGAAGGAGGGACGGAAGCCCAAGGTGCGCTGATCTGTGATACCACTCTGGTTTAAGCCGCTCTGTTTTCTTCTAAACACCGACCACGTCAGAAAAGTTGAAAAGGAGTCATCTGACGAGAGTTTGCAGCGTGACCATTTCTTTTTCTGCATTGCAGTTGTCATCGTGGACCAGGTTTTGGATCGTTCTGTCCGGATCAACGCTGACGTTCTATGGGGCGAAAGCACTGAGGGCCTCAGAGAGGAAACACGTAAGTAACAAACTGCTGTATTGGGGCTCACTGGCTTAAGAGGGTTGTCTGGTAACCGCAGGGTCAACGGTTCGATCCTCGACTGGGACGTGCCACGTGTCGAAGTGTCCCGCAAGACACTGAACCCCCGGCTCCCCGGGCGCCTGTCATTGGCAGCCCACTGCTCCCTATATACAGGGATGGGTCAAATGCAGAGGTCAAATTTCGTGTATGTGTATATGTGTATGACAATAAAAAGGGTTTCTATTCACACATGGGCTCAATCGCAAATTACACAGACCTTTGGAGACCTAGGGAGCTGTCTGTTTAATGTCTGCCTCAACTGATTCGTTCTCACTCACAGCTCCAGGGGATTTCTATATCAGCGCAGTACATGTGTGAGATGGACTACAGTGTTATAAACAGCTGTACAGCTGTGTTTTTACATCCTTTGTACTGTCAATCTGAATGCTAACATAAAAATGAGAAAGCAGTTTAGTAATGTATAATAACATGCACATGAATTAATCATGTGTTTGCCACAGTACAAGTCCAGCCCCTGTAAGAAGGTGTGTGTGACTGGATGGATGGTGGTGCTGCCAGATGACTCAGCCAGACCCAACATCTTCCAGCTCAACGACCCAGACAAAGGTCCGCTCCGCTCCGACAGAGCTGCTGCTGTTTTACTTTGTCCGTTAAGTTCAGATATTCACACGCAGCTATTTGTGTCACTTCACAGGCAATGTTTACAAGTTCCAGACCGGATCCAGGTTTTCAGCCATCATCTGGCACAAAAACCTGGAGGAGGCTTGCAGGAGCAGTAGACCTCAGGTATGTTCAGCACACTCAGTCTGGTCGGATGAAACAACTGTTTTTGCTGAAGAGACGGATGAATTGTAATGTAAATATACAGTATAAGATATGTGGTCTGCAAAGTTCTTACCATAAATACTTGAACAATCCACAGAGACCTCTCACCGCTGTGGACCATTACAAAGAGATGATTTTGATTTGTATTTAAATGCATGAACACAATACTTAGACAAAAATACCTCCACAATTCAACTGACTGAGTTTAAATGTTGAATTATTACCTGAATTTACTTTTTTGCAACTTATTGATCATTTCAGGCAATGAGAAGGGGTTGATATCGGCACCATGTGATGACCTATGATGGCACACTGTTCTGTATGATGTCCATTTGTATGCAGACGCGCTGGACGCATTATGTCCGTCTGTCTGTTTGTCCATTCTCATGAACACGATAACTCCGGAACACCTTGAGCGGATTTCTTCAAATTTGGCACAAACGTCCACTTGGACAGCATTAAATCTGATTCAGGTCAAAGGTCACTGTGACTTCACAAAACACATTTAGCTCAAGAATGGATATGCTAGTACTGACAACTTCACAGAAATGCCTTCCAGGGTAAAATGATGAAGTTCCCACCGTTACAGAGGTACAAACATAGAGTAGCCTCTAAAGAAGACCTACGAGTGGCTTGGTGTACTTGGTGTATTTATTTTCCCAGCAGCTTATTGTTGTGCTAAATATGTACCATTCTTTCAACAGATACCAGCAAACCTCATGTCATTTGAATGAGAGCAGACCTCACCCAGCGGGACATTGTTGTTCCAAACCCATTTCTTTGTGAAGTATAGACTAAATAATGGAACACGGTGGAATTTGATGGTATCAACTGAAGTGGGAGAGTCAAGAAGCATCTGACAGTGTAGAAGAAGCTCTTTTATACTGGATGTGTGACCGCCAACACACCTGCTTCCTTCTTCCCCAGGACTAAATGTGATGTCATCTGTGGAACAATCCAGCCAATGGAAGACTTTGGTGAGGTTGTTTCTTGTTACTTTCTCAAAGCTTCATCGTTCGCTGTCATTTGTTAAGCTGCTAAAAAAAATGTGAGCAAGCACTTTGGTTTTTTTGGCCCATGTTGGGTTGCAGTTTGGGTGAAATGATCAGTGCACAAATGTGGACAACAGTGTTAGCTGACTGATGCTGATCTTCGGTTTGCAGACCAGTGTTATACGGCCTTCAAATGGTTTTTAACCCAGGAAGTTGAATAAGACGCCCCCTGTTGTTCCAGTGGTTGCATTTGTGAAAGTGCTATAGCTCTTTCAACATCCTACAGGAGTAAGTACGCAACGACGTGGAGGCACGTCCAAACTTCTGAACTTGTCGTGAGCATGAAAGACGTGACCCTGTTTGAAGGTCTCATTACCATTTAAGAGCAGCTCTGCAGCAACAAAGGACAGAAGGGGAGTCTTCATCAGCCCTGTGACACACAGCTGGACTGAATCTGTTCCAAAATAACTATTATTATTATGGAACCATGAATTGTTGGTCAAATGAAGAAGCGACCCTGGATCAGTTCCCTTCAGCAGGTGTTTGCTGATGTACATAACAAGGTTTACAAAAAGCAAAATTCCTATTTTCTACAGAACAAATCAACAGCATGGAAATGAACAACGGACACAATCAGCAGAACAGAGCCAGTTACTGTCCACACCAGTATGCCAAAGGCTGCTGGTGGAGTGAAGTTAAAGCAATTTACAATGAAGTACCAAGCTTTCAACAATCACGTGTGTCTGTAAATACTGTATTTATTTGTAAAAGAGTTTATTTTTTTGACAGTTGGCCATCAAAGGGACATGGTACAATCATTATCTTTGTTCACCACCTGCTGCAAGAAGCTGCTCCTCAGAGACTGATGGTGGGAAGCCACCCTAAAACTAGCTTGACTCCTATTCTCCAACTGAAGGACATAAGGGAAGACTCCATCAGCATTGGTACTGTTAAATAACCTGCTTCAAAAGCAAAATGTTTCTTTGAATTTAAAGGATAATTCTGCTTTATTACAACTTTAATTGGACGAGGCTTGGCAATCATTCTTAGCATTAATAATAATATTGTTCTCCAGGGTAATTACTGAGATCTGGGAACACAGGTTAAAACATCTCTGCCTTGTTCATCAGTGAGGTTAAGATGAAGCATAAGAACAACTGGTTAGAGACAGAAAGAAGGGTTAAGATAGAAATGAACTTGTTTGCACAATGTGTTGTCCAACTAGAAGTGAGAGCCAATCACAAGACGCATCTACAGCTGTTCTACCATCTGACAAGCTCTTCTACCAGCACCTTTATGCTCCTATGGAAGTTCTTGACAGAAGCTTGAAGAAAGTCTTAGGGCAAACCAGGACAGAGCCTGAAGCAGACAGAACGCCCTGGTGGGATTACATATCCCATCTGGCCCATGTAGACTACTGCCTCCTGTCCAGGCTGAACCCAAGTCTGAAGGGTCGAGATACACGAGCAGTCAGATGATCAGAAAGGTTAAAAAAAACAACTCAAGGTTAGACGAACCTATCAGGAAGAGGACATGTAGGTGGACGGTAAAAGTACTACCCAAGAACCCAGACCCACTTCCTGCTGAAGCTTTTGCGATAGACCGTATGTTGAAGTCACCCGTTGTTTTGTGGACTACTGTTTTGAAGCCTTGACTCTCGAATTTCATGCGTCGCCATCTTGATTTTTGGCCGTTACCATCTCTTTTTTTCTGGCAACCAGAAGTATCACGAGAGGGTGGAGCTAAGAACAACTGAA
>NW_022280046.1:9738045-9748604 GCF_004355925.1 Anarrhichthys ocellatus
CTTACCAATATACACTTTATGCTCACTACAAACTATGTTTCTAAAGGTCTGGGCCACCAGGGATGAATGAGTTAATGAATGGACCTATACAGGTCAGAGCCTCCATGTGACATGACTATTAACATTTCTTTTTGGGGCTGCTGGATGGGAGGTGGGGCCTTTGAAGTGACTCTGCCAAAAGGCCCTTGATCTCATAATCCACCTATCCCACCAAAACATACCGGAAATGTCTCTGTTCTGGTGTGAATGTCCACACATAAGTCCTTAATGACGTTGTGAACCTTCAGGCTGCTCACTTCTGATTGCTTTGAAAGGCTCATTTTTGTACACCTGCCATTTAAGGTCACAATTCAATAATGCTGTATTCTCAAGATAAAAAGCTGTTTTCTTTTGATCGTGAATGAGTTATCTCAAAGTGCCTCTTTTATGGTTTTTCATTTCTCACATGTCACATGTGCTTTTGGTTCCCAGTTGGAAAAATCGGTGAAGCTTTTTGTTGTTTATATCGCAGACTGTTGGAAGAAGTGGCTCAATAGATATCTATTTAAAAGACTGGAGTTTGGGTTTATCATTTGTTGCCATTTTTGGTAGTGGAACCACAAAGGCCTGCATATCAGTTGCAACAGCAGAAACAGCAGTTCCTCTACAGCTATGATAAATCCCCATGTGGGTTTCCTGTTCAGGTGTTGCTCGTTGTCTGAATTGTATTTCCTGCTGTTTAAAAACTAATTTGTGTCTCTTGCAGCTATGAATGTGACTGCAGCGGTACAGGATTCCAGGGTGACTACTGCGAGGTGGACATTCCAGAGTGTGCCTCTGATCCCTGTCAGCATGGTGCCTCATGTTTAGAGGGAGTCAACGAATACACTTGCCTCTGCTGGCCAGGTACCCAACTACATGCTGCACATCAAACGTTCCTGTACCAACACAAGGACACGCAACCATTGCGAACTGAGCCCACTGTCAATGTGAATCTGAGCCCGGAGCACTTTAGCTGGTGATTTTCACTGAACCACAATACACTGGCTTCACACTAAGACAAAAACTGCTAATATTACTGTCCATTATATTTAGAGGAAAATGTATTTTCTTCAGGATTACGTTTGTTTTTGACACATCACAAACACGTTTTTAACGTCTACAGTTGGGGTGGATGGGTCAAACAAACACAGGACTTTCACACAGGACTGCGCTGTCACGGTCCTGTGGATAATTTATTTCAGTGACTTAAATGCCATCTGTATTACTTAAAGACACGAGTATCTCCCAATGTTTCAAAACCAATTCAATTTAATTCAATTCAATTAATTTTTGTAATCACAAATTTGCCTCAGAGGGCTGTACACATACGACATCCTCTGTCCCACGACCCTCACATCGGAACAGGAAAACTCCCCCAAAACCTTTAACAGGGAGAAACCAAAACCAAACCCAAATAAAACTGGATTAAACTGAGCAAGTGTTTGTGTAGCGGTTGTGTACTCTCTCTTTGCGTTGTGTTTTAATTCAGGCACACTTGATGTCTTTTTGGCTCCAACCAGGCGTTTATTCACAGGACAGCATATAGGTAGCACATCTGGTAACAAACAGAATGATTTCAGGGTTTCTCACAGCCCACCTCGTGGTTACAAGCTCCGGAACACTGACAAAGTAAAGAAACAAATGCTAAAGCTAGCTGTTGTTAGCATGTTACTAATGCTAAATAAAGTTATCAGTTTAAAGCTTTTGTTCTAGAAATTATAGATCAAAACACAATTCTACGAACAAAAAGGAACTTATACAGATATCACGACGGAGCTCGTCACAGATCGGAGACAGCGTGCTGCAGACCGGTCACGGAAAGCGGGGCGAACCACTCAAGTCTGCAGGGGCCCAGCAGAGGGCGCTCATGTGACACACAACACACTTGTCTCCGTGGGAAACTAATGATAATAAGCTGTAAATGATATTTACAGAAATAGAGGAGGAAATAATATGAAAATGATATGGCTTAGCAATAACTGTAATATACAGTAATATTAGCAAATAATGGCCAGTGATGGCAAGTGGAATCATTAACTCTGTTACATTTGCTTTCATGAACTCGAGCTCTCAAGAGCCTCCATATGGAGCCTCTCGTTGGACAAAGTCAGAGGAACCATGAATGTTGGAGGAAATTCCATGACAATAGTAGTTAATGAAATATTTTAGACCATATGACCATGCCAATATGCTAGCATGTCTAAAAACAAAAACAGCATAATGTTAGCTATATATAATAAGAGTTATTAATTCAGTCATAAAAGCGGTAAGATTCTCAGTTTTGAATTAACATTTACAAAATGTCAGAAATCAATAAACGGAGATGAAAGAAGGCTACTTTTGTGATATCGTTAATATGCTTCTCCATTGTAAATGAGGTTTGAAGGTTCATTTGGGTTCTAGGTAATGCGTCCAAACTCGGTGTGTTCAGTGTGAATAAAACATTGTCTGCTTTGCTTTCTCTAGGTTACGAAGGCCCAAACTGCGAGATCGATATAGACGAGTGTGCCGAGCAGCCCTGTGAGAACGGCGGGGAATGTTTTGAGCGTTCGGATCCATCTCACTGGGAGCACGACTGGGAGCTCAGCTTTGCGGATGCAGCAGGATATATCTGCCAGTGTCAGCCGGGGTTTGCAGGTCTGTAAAACTAAAGAAACCAATCAGCCATATCAACAATTTCATCGTTTGATTCGTCATCATTTCTTCCATATTGCAGGAGAGAACTGCTCTGTCAACATTGACGAGTGTGAGTCTGAACCCTGCCAGAATGGAGGCACTTGTGAGGATAAGGTCAACGGCTACACCTGTACATGCTCTCTAGGATTTCTAGGTGAGTCTCGGACCTTGTAATAAATAGACACAATCTCCTGTTGAATTATAGAATACTAAATATAGGCTTTGTATCCGTTTGTTTGTTTGTTGACTCAACATAAGAGAACATCTAACATTTTCTGCTATTGTTAAATGAGCTAAACTGGACGTTACACTAGAACAGGCCCAGCAAATAGAAATTAAGTGATCGAAATAGTATGTATATAGTTAACTAACTAACAGCAATAGTGAGCCAATGATGGCAAACTCAACACTTGGTTTAATCCCTTAAATCCAACTGATCCGCTGGTAGGAAACTCATGCTACATGTGCAGCCAAAACTGTCAGATTCCAGTTGGGATTTTAAAGGAGCCGGGGATCAAACCACAATGACAATTACTGGAT
Organism: Anarrhichthys ocellatus; assembly: GCF_004355925.1. NCBI lineage: Eukaryota > Metazoa > Chordata > Actinopteri > Perciformes > Anarhichadidae > Anarrhichthys > Anarrhichthys ocellatus. The sequence continues at coordinate 9,741,283 of NW_022280046.1, forward strand.
GGCCCGATCTAACACCTGAGCTACAAACCATTTTATTATGCCTCCTCACCAGTGATAGCCTTGGCCAGGTTGTCAGGACGTACATACATCCGGTCCATTCTCGCGAACGAGATATCTCCGAAACGCCTTGAGCAAATTTCTTCAATTTGCTGCTAATTCCAGTTTGTCCTTTATCTAACCAGAAAGGTCTACTCTAGATACAATATGTCCTTTGCCAGGGAGTCCTGGTAAAGATGGGCAGCAAGTAAAAAAGTACAGATGGGGACAGATAACACCACAACACAACACAAAACATATCAATAAAACAGACACCAAACATACAGGGTTTAGAGGCTCAAAGAATCAAGGCAAATAATGGCACTTGTTGAAAGCAGCAACATTGTTGTGTTCACAGATTAAAATATTTTAAACATCTAACGAGAGGGTGAAAATTCCAAGTCAAGTATGCCTTGAAGCTCGTTCCAAGCTTTCGATGTGTGAAAGGACAAGGCAAATCTATATCAGTATTGACCCGCAGGGGTTTCAAAGATGCTTACCATGTAATCACAATGTCCTCAGTTTAAGTCCAGTCAGGTACCCTTTGTTGCATCTAATCCCCATTCCCTCCCCTCATTTTCTGTCACATAACTTCTGTCCCCTATCAACGGTCACAGAAAAGGAATGAAAGGTATACTCACTATAGCAAAACATGTGTTTCATTCGCTGCTGAAAATAGTCCCCAACAAATGCAATACTGTCTCCAGTTTGGGTGACATTTGATAAAAACTACAGAGACCAGCTGTTTTAAGAAATGATTGAGCCTTTTTTTAATTAAATAAAACGTTCCATCGGAAGTTTTACATCTTTGGAGTCGATAGGCTTGGAGGTGAGAGCCACAAACAGGGATGATCGACATGATCCTTCCCCTTTCTTTTGCGGTGCAGCTCTGGTAGTAGTCTGCCACCACCATGTCTAACCTTCAGTGTCGTCTCCCTCTAGGTGAGCTGTGTGAGGTGAACATTGACGAGTGTGAGAGCCAACCCTGCCAGAACGGCGGCTGGTGTGAGGACGGCAGGGCCTCCTACACTTGCCACTGTCCCGAGGCGGAGCCCGGTGAACTCCCCTGGGGAGGCGATCACTGCGACGTGAAACTCTACGGCTGTGTGGACCACGAATGCCAGAACGGAGCCACCTGCCACCCGTGGCTGGAGGGTGGAGAACAGGGTCACACGTGCCTGTGCCCTCACGGCTTCTACGATGAGCAGTGCTCTACGAGGACGACATTCTCCTTCTCCACTCCTGGATTCATTCACATCCAGGTTGTGCTAGAAGAAAGGACCCGGAGGGAGGTCGAGCACAGCGTTCACCGTGGTGTTGGGGTGCAGCTGCGCTTCCGGACAACTCTGCCTGACATGTTGCTCTTCTACAGAGGGGATGCGGACAATCACCTCATCTTGGAGATCGTGAAGGGCGGTCTTCGTGCAAAAGCCTTTTCTGAGGAGTCTGAACTGGATGTAACATTTCTTGGTTTGGTCAGCGATGGAGAGTGGCGGGAGGCTCACGTGTTTGTAGATATGGAAGGCCTGGTTCTGATTCTGAAAGGCCGGGGCTGTGACAGGGACGGATGCAGAGTTACAGATGGCGGTGCTGATGAACCACCCTTCCAGCCCTCTGAAGACTTCACTCAGATGTATGTCGGCGGAGCACCAGAGGAGCTTTTAGAGTTATCTGCAAGCGGTGCAAGCTTCATTGGATGTATGGAAGACCTGATGATCGACTCTAAGCCTATCCTACCGCACACCCTTCCAAAGGACCAAGGCCATGAGCTGGGATGCAGTAAGACAGATTGGTGTAAGCCTGACCCCTGCCATGGGTATGGACGCTGTGTGGACCTGTGGACCAGCTATCAGTGTGACTGCTACCGTCCCTTCCATAGCGAGAACTGCTCTGAAGGTGAGCACCTTTACCACTAGCAAGTTTTTTTCCAAAGTTTTGGACAAATCTTGTAAAACAAGTCCCTATAGGTGTAATTTACTTAACTAAAAGAAGCAAAACCACAGTGTTAAAAGTAAAAAAAAAGTATTATGAGAAAAATGTACTTAAAGTATCAAAAGTAATAGTGCGTATAAGAGAGTGGACCCTGTTATATTCTTATATACAGTATTATTGTTTTGTTACTAATGCATTGAAGCAGGAGCATTGTAATGTTGTAGTTAGTCAAGGTCGAGCAAAGTCTATTCAGTTATTACACTGCTTGGTAGTTTAATTTGCATCATATTTTATAAAGGGATCATACATACTGTTTGTCAGATCTTAGAGCCAATGCACACTCATTGTCCACCCCAATGTTTCCTTACACAATGGTTTGTGTGATATTTCTTTGTGTCCAACTGGAGCGATCAGGCAACAAAAGTATTTGGTTTAGGGAGAGGCTGTGGTTTGGGTTGAAGGAACTTCAGATGTGGTACAAGTACATACATTCTGACTCCTGGTTTCACACGGGAGGAAAGTCTTGTGTTTATAGACCCATCCATTTCCCCAAACTTCCCTCCTAAGCAGTCTTCGTCACCTATCTTGGCTCACGATCACATGGTTTATATTAATTACAGTGCAAGACTTTTCGTAGGTATAGCTGCAAACAGTTTCACTTAGTGGATGTCTTCTCAGAATTAACATTAATCTAATGACATTGTTAAAATGGGACAATTTGCCCCGTTGTCAGTCTCTTAAATTATTGATTATCTTATTACATTACATTAGTCATTTAGCAGACGCTTTTATCCAAAGCGACTTACAATTCAGATTCTATCACACCGTAGGCACAGCTACGGGAGCAATGTTTGGGGTTAAGTGTCTTGCTCAAGGACACATTGACATGCGACTAGCGGAGCCGGGGATCAAACCACCGATCCTCTCATTGAAGGATGGCCCTGCTCTCCACTTAGCCACGATCTCCCATTATTAGTAGGCTACATAGAGTTTGGTGACACCACATAAAACCCAACATAGCCCCACCTAGCATACACCTGCCCGTAGGTCTAACCAGGCAGAGTAATCGGAAACCAGTTTGGGTGTATTTAATTTACAAAGTAACCAGTCAAATAAAAAGTACATTGAAATATAGTGAAGTAGAAGTATAAAGTAGCATATCTTGGAAAAGACAAGTATTTGGTCTGGTTCTCCATCAAACATAAATGGCTGTTGTTTGTAGATGGGAAGCCAGCGAGGGAAAATGTATATTTTACTTATCATTCTTTGTTATTTTACAGAAAACCCTTGTGGCTGCAACTTGCAGAGAATCCCTACCTTGATGATCGGTTACTTTGGTTTTCAGTTATTGTTATGACTTGACAATGAATATATGGCAAAAAAAAAAAAAGTATGTCACTTTGTGAGCAATGATAGCTCCTGTTTGCACATCACCTGACCCAGAAACATTACATTACAGTCATTTAGCAGACTTTTATCCAAAGCGACTTACAATTCAGTCTATCACATTTCTACACCGTAGGCACAGCTACAGGAGCAATTTTGGGGTTAAGTGTCTTGCTCAAGGACACAGCAACATGCGACTAGCAGAGCCGGAGATTGAACCACCGACCACCTGAACCACCCTCTGATTGAAAGGCGGCCCTGCTATCCCCTTAGCCACAGTTGCCCCACACGGGAGTGAAAAGAGAGCAAGATGCAGTTAGCTGCACCACGGTTTACTACATTATTTTGCATTTGATGGCCACCTGGAGAAACAGTGTTGAGTTCCATAGGTTTGAGGGAACAGCTTGCGCTGCTATGTGAACTTATACATTCCAGGGGCATCAGGGGCTGATACTGAAGTTATATTACTAAATGTTGTAGTCCTATTTTTTGTAATTAATCCAAACTTTCAATTTTCTCCTGTCAGAGTTCCCGTCGTGGACATACAGCCATGAGGACACAGTGAGCTTCAGTGTCTATGATGTAGGCAGAAGCCACAAGAGCAACTTCAGTGTGTCCTTCTTCCTGAGGTCCTTGAAGCCAGACGGGCTGCTGTTCCAGCTAAGGAGACCCACGGAGGAAGAGGGCGGAGATGTCTACTTCTCCGTCTACCTGGGGATGGGGAGGGTTTTTGTCAGCTCGCTGCCTAACAGCGCCCCACTAACAGCTCCCATATTTGTGACCACCGGTGAGAAGCAACTTCTGCAGGTGGAGGTCCACCACAGACAGGTGATCTTTGAGCATGCAGGCCTTCGCTACGGGATAGGAGAGATCCCTGAGGTGAATGTCAACAGTGGGGATCAGGCTTATGTAGGGGGACTCCCAGGAGACTGGGGCTCCGACATGTGGGGGGGGCATTACAAAGGCTGCCTGCAGGACCTTCGCTTAGACTCGGTGCATCTAGATGTGGATGCCTGGAACAGTTCGGACAAGGAGGGAGTGTATCTACCAAGTGATGCTGAAAATGTGAAGAAGGCCTGCGTCAGTGACAATACTTGCAAGGTAGGAAATAGTCCCTGAAAGGGTTCTGTTCCTTACAGTAACAATAGCTACTTGGGGCCAGCTTTGCTGGTAGTTATTAGGACCAACATATCAGTTAGTCATTGCTTTACTTTACTTCAGTTCTGCTTCCTCTTATGACGCAGAACTGAATTACATTCCCATATGTTTCTAGGGAAGGATGCGTTCTTACAGAAGTCCAGAGTATGGGTGGGTCAAACAAACACAGGACTTTCACCCAGTTGACCGCTGTTTGTGTGAAGCATCTTAAAAAGTATCTTAAATATTGTAACAAAAGTACTTACTGTAAGTCAAACAATGTTGTTTACCTAAACCTAAGAAATTAGTTGTGTTGCCTGTATAACCAAATCAACTAATGCTAACGCGCTAACAGGCTAAGTGCTGGAATTGACTTAACACTAAGCTCCATGTCAAACCTGCACCTCCTCCCGAATACGACGTCTTACACCATAGTGTCAAAGCATACGTTTTTAGGGACACAGAATTGACCCTTGACAGTTTTGGATACCTGTCATAACATCAAATCAGTTTCAACCCTGCTCTGAAGATTATTTGCTGTTTGATCTCCTTGTGTCTGCGTTATATTATATTTCAATATCTCCCTCTTCAGGTGAAGCCTTGTCTAAATGGAGGAGAATGCACCGTCACGTTCAACGATTTCTCGTGTTCGTGTCTGGCGGAATACACCGGAAAGACCTGCGAAACACGCGTGTGGTGTGTGAGCGATCCTTGTGTCAATGGCGGCCACTGTGTGGACCTTCCTGATGGATATGAATGTAAGAACATCCCGATCATTTTATAACTGTGGCTCTAGTCAGATGCTGGTCATATTCTTTGGGCAACACTAGTGCCCTTATGTATACAGTACATTCCATCCAATTAGTTGTCTTGACTCTGACTTTGAAGTACTTTGCCTGATCTAATTATTACAGATTTTTCTTATTTTTAATATACAAGCAGCATGCAAATAATAATTATAGTAATAATGTATAAGGAGTGCATTGGACATACTGTATGCTGTAGGGTTGAATGTTGTCCCGTGATTTTTTAAATGATTACTTTTAAGGAATATACAGTATATTTATAAAACTGGGATTTGTCATTATACATTTAGTTACATTTTAAACACGGATCTTCAAATAATGAATAGTGAAATTGTTTGTTTTTCCTTTTTACTTACCCTTTCATATGTTGATATATGACATGATTAAGTGGTGGTGTCTCTTTGTAGACCATCAATTCCTCAGTCAGTCAAGAAAATAACTTTTATTTGTTGAGCTAAATGTCACAGAGGGTTCCCAAAACATCTTTCCTCTTGTGGAAAATCTGCTCCTTAGAAAAGGCTCCTAACAGGTTAGGACTTCTCTTAAGTTCTCTAGAATATCAGCAGAGGTAGGAGGAATTTCTTAGTAGAAGTCCTTAAAGTCAGAGCAAAAATGTGTCCATTTTTCTTAGTGAGGCGTGATTTCCTTCTCTGAGATTCCCTGAAACGATTGCTTGGTAGCAAAACTTTGGAGAAAGCGTCTTTGTTGGGTAAAACCAAACCCCTCAGGTTCAGAGACACAAACACCTTGATGGAAATCCCAACTCCTTGAAGGTATATTTTGCATGTAAAGGGAGTCCATTTTGGCGAACATTCTTGGTAAGTGTGGGAATGTTTCTGTTGTTGACCAGTTCATTTGGTACCAGATGGGTACTCTGAGTTGGCAGATGCCCTGAGTTGAGGTACTGAGAGAGAAGAAGTTGTTGAATGGCTATTTGCTTTTCCCTGAACAAATGCAAATTCAAATTGTCAGACTGATGCTTACAATAACTGAAATCATAATAATACAATAAACACGTTCTCCACATTGACCTTTAGGTGTGAACAACGCCACGTTTGAGAACAACCCTGTGCACTACAGCGCTGGAGGCTCCCTGGCTGAACCCGTCTCTAGCATATACATGGAGCTGCGGACCCGTTCAGAGAACGCTGTGATCCTGAGGGCCTCCCGGGGCTCTGACCTGCTGATGGTGGGTCTGCTGGACTCGTCGGTCCGGGTGGAGATCCACATTGGCAACAGCGTTGAGGCGCTGGCCTTCACGGGAGTTCGCCGGGTGGCCGACGGGGGCTGGCACCGCGTGAACATCTCCATGGCCAACAAGGAGCGCAAAGCCTCTCCCTGGGTCATCACCGTGGACGGAATCACAGACGCCAGCAGCGGGCCGGAGCGCGCAGGAAGCGTTCGCTTTCTCAACGACAAGGGGGCCACGTTGGCCATCGCAGAGAGCTTCACCGGCTGCTTGGGGGCGGTGAGGGTCGGCGGAGTCTATCTTCCTTTTGTGGGTGACTATAAAGCCCCGCAGCCGTCTCAGTTCCACCTAGCTGGAAAACCAAAGATCCATTTGGGTTGCACCAGTGCCCCTGTTTGTGACTCAGATCCTTGTGTAAATGGAGCCACTTGTGAAGACCTCTTTAACAAACTCGGTTGCGTCTGTGACTCGGGTTGGGAGGGAGAGCTGTGCGAGACGGACACCGATGACTGTGCGTCTCAGCCCTGCGTCCATGGGAGCTGTAAGGACTACTTGGCTGGTTTCGAGTGCCGTTGCCACCCCGGATATGCTGGTGCGCTCTGTGATGAGGACCTTGACGAGTGTGAGCGTCACGCCTGTGAACATGGAGGCACCTGTCACGACGGACCCAACATGTATACCTGTACGTGCTCCAAGGGCTACAGCGGCCCTCGCTGCCAGTGAGTACTGCCAACCGTTTATTGGTTCGAACAGGAAGTGGTATAATAATAATAATAATAACTTTATTCATATATATATATATATATATATATATATATATATATATATATATATAT
>NW_022280046.1:9748614-9763235 GCF_004355925.1 Anarrhichthys ocellatus
TATATATATATATATATATATATATATATATATATATATATATATATTTTGGGGCCAGACCCGGACGTGCTTTAAAAGTGATCAGTAAAATCTTAAAATCAATTCTAAAACAAACAGGGAGCCAACGGAGAGAAGCCAGTGATGTGATGTCATCAGTTAGAACCAGTGAGATCTGTATCTGTAGCTTTAGCAGGCCGTGCCCTCACAAAGCAACATTTCATTTACTGTCATTGAAGCTAAGTTACTCACCTTTTCCTACAGGTGGAACTATCCTCCAATACAGTGTGGTGAAGATGTCCGCTGTGAAAATGATGGAGTCTGCGATGATGGGCTGTGGGGAGCTAACTGTACATGTATGCCTGGTTTTACAGGCAGCAGGTGAGCTCACTTTTCATGGAATAGAAAGTTCAGAAGCTGTGTGTTTTAGACTTCAGTGCCAAAATCCTAGATACCCAAATGAGTGTGTTAACTGGCTGATGTCTCAGTACGAAACATGTTTATAAATCACATTTTCTGGTTCAGAAATGTCGACATTGAGAAACATACAGTGCCATATTTACTATGGTGACGTCGGTGCCATACAATGAAGTTACTGGAATTCTGTTAGTGTGTTTTGAATGTAATACAATGTAAGAGAGCAGTGGGCTAAAGACCTTTTCCCAGAAGACATTTTGACTTTGTTTAATTTGTAACCAGGTCAACAGCTTCTACCAGTCATGTGTGCCAGCATCAAGGCACGAGTAGAAGCTCACTCTGGTCATTAATTCAGTCTATCATGGTATAATAAGAGTCATATTTTAAGATACTGTATATCATTGAAAACAGTCTTCTTCCTTTGTACTTTTCAACTCAATGCTGTGACTGTCAGCAGTGCAGAATGAAGCTGTAAGGAACATAATGTCACCTATGTCGAGTAGAAAGAAAACATCCAAAATGCACATTTAACATTTTTATTTTACTACTCTGTCTATTTGCTTCTGTAGATTTCTCCTAAATTCCCCAAAAGTTGCCATAAGAAAATGCCTCATTTGCATATTTAAACATTTCAGAAAACAGAAAATACAGTAATAAGCTGAAATTTCATGATGATGTCTATTCGTTACATTGTTACCCTATTTACCTGTGGTGTCTTCAAAATGTATGGAATATCATAATCCTTATCTCTAAAGACTGTTTTCTCTAAATGAGTTTGTTCTCAGACTCTCCCCTTCAGCAGCTCTTACATACACCAAACGTTACACTTTCATTCCTCTCTTTATTCTGAAGCTTTTTAATGATGGGTTTGTTCATAAATAATTCTTAGCCACGACATTTTATTCCTAAAAACATGGCGGAAATTGATCGTTTTATGGTTGTTGATAGTATTTTCTGATTTACAGGGTGATTTAATACATCCAGTAAAAACCTTTGACTAGAATATGTCAACAAAATGAAGCAAGAATTATGAACCTGGCTTTATCCAATATAAAGATTTCTTTAAATCAGCACATCATTAACAAGATAATGGCTCACAATTTACAAAAACCTGGAATACAGAAAATAATGAATGAACGTATTCAACTGGGGAAGTCTCATGGTGACATATATTAGTGATTTTTTCCACCTGTTCCCCCTTTTATTTACCCAAATGATATAATTAAAGCAAGACACGTTGCTGTTGAACATTTCTTTGAGCGGCACAAACTAAATCCCATTCACCTACATTGTAAAATGTGTTTTTCATCCTGATAAAGTACGAAAACTTGAGTAGCAAACTCTTGACTTCTCCCATAAAGATCTTTAGAAATGTCCAGAGTGGTCTAAAATGTTCATGTCCTCTTCCAGATGTGCCCTCATGTGTTCTCTGTCCCGCAGGTGTGAATTGGAGATTGATGAGTGTGAGTCGAACCCCTGTCGAAACGGCGGCTCCTGTTTGGATCGATTCAACATGTTTGTGTGTGAATGCCCGCCTGGCTACAGCGGCCCGACCTGTGACACTAACGTACGTTTGTTACATTCTTCTTCTTTGGTTTTAAACAACCCGCTTGGTCAGCGACCCTCGGCATCTGATACCGATGCTCCCTGTATGAGCCGCACTGGGCTTTCAGCTAACTCCAATGTAAACCCATTCACGTCATTATTAGACACTCAGAGCATCTGACTGTATAAAGTCAGATGCTTGGCGTGAAGGTAGGAGGGGTCCAACAAACAGGAGGATGGTATTTTCTTTTAGTTTACTCGTGCTTATTTTAAATCAAACCAGGATCTTTTCCTAAAACAAATCAAGTAGTTTTGTTGCGTAGTTAGTAGTTTATTTTGAAAAGACACTGTATGCATGTACATTTATTTTGAAAAGACACCACTCTGACACGTCCAAAGCTAGAGTTTTGTATGTACAGGTCAAGAGATTTTTCCATTTTTCACTTGTTGCTTAGAAACAACAAAAATCCAAACAGAACATCCAATTAACTTGTTTATTTTCCCCTGATTGCAACATTATATTATTATACATTACATTATTTGCATCTATGAGTGTTGTTAAGTCGCTGCACATCTTTCCACATCCATGTGGTTTCTGTTCTCAAATATCTGAAGACGTGACATTTACACAACCTCTGCCCCTCTGTGCCTTTCTCAGAAACAAGCCCACAAACAAGTTATCCCCTGGCTGGTGGTGGCCATCCCGCTGCTCTGCCTCTGCGTGTTGACCCTGATCATCGGCTTGACCTTCGTGGCGCTCACGGCGAGGAAGAAGCGCCAGTCGGAGGGCGCCTACAGCCCCAGCACCCAGGAGGTGGCCGGGGCTCGGCTGGAGATGGACAGCATGCTCAAAGTCCCACCGGAGGAAAGACTCATCTGATGCAAAAGAACGAAAAATGAAGGGTGTGAGAGGGGGGGTCCGAGCTCCTCGGGCAGGTTGCTTGGGACTCTCTATGAAACACACTCTGGGCTGAACTCTGTGTTGTGGGCCACAGCCCCCTCCTGGTGGTGACCAGGTACTGAACCATGAGCTGCTGCTCTGTGTGCCCCAACAGTCCCAAGTCCTTGGTATACCACGATAGAAATAGAACATATTTTATTTCTACGCTCTACACACTGTAGTTTGTCCACAGCAGGGCCTTAGTAGTCCTAACTAGTGCAGAGAGGACAGTTTAAGGGCTCTCCTTCCCAGTGAAGCGCTACAAGCACACACACTGTCAGAAATGTCTTCTCAGAGTCAAAGGCTCACCTGTGGTGCTGCCGGAGACCAGGTTGCATTCTCACAAACGCATTGTGATTAGACGCTTGGGGCCCTGCTGTTAGCAGCATCCAGTCCAGTCAAGCTAATACGCAGGGCTGTGAGGCTGCAGTTCCTCTATTGGCCACTAGATGCTGGCTGGAAGAAAAAGACCGTTCTAATAGCACAAAGAAAGGAAACTTCTCTGTCCAGTTTTACTTGTAATGTGAGTCTTAGTGGTGACCACTGCGTGGTTCTTGTCTGAGCTTCGACCCAGAGCTCTTTTGATTCATCATTATTTTGTAGCGTCGTCTTCTTCTGCTCTCCTCGAAGCCCTGATATTCACATAACCCACCTCCGCTTTTCACGTCCAACAAACAAGCTTGCATAGTTTTTTCACACGGTATGAAGGTAGGATTGATTACATCAAGCTTTACTACAGACTGCACCAGAATGGAGGACTGAGCGAGTTTCATTTGCCTCGAAACTCAAGACACGCAAAATGGCGTTCACAGGTTTTCTCAGCGGTGAAATCAGCGCCGTCAAACTGTGACGCCCACCTCCTGTCAATGCCGGAATGCCAGCGGATGCACATCTTTTGCTCAACGTTCAATTTTGTTGAATTTTTGTTTCTGCAAAAAGCTGCTGCACTCTCCGGTTGACGCCGGCGGCCTGGCTCTGCACAAGTTTGCACTTGTGCATTTGGTGTGAAAAGCAAGACGAGGCTCCGCGCTCTTTCTGGTCCCACTTACTGACAAAAAATGACAGCTGGTGGTGAATCCAAAACAAGATTGGCGTCAATTAACGAATCAAATCCTCGCTATAAGGTACTGTGTTACGGCACTGCGACAATCTGGTGAGTTCTGTCGCAAAAACTCACCCAAGAGCACCAGAAAGATGTACGGCACCTTAAGTGGAATGAGCTCATGAGAAGATACCTCGCCGGCTTAGCTTCGCTAAATCTTTCAAAGCTTGAGACTGTTTGTGTTAGAAAGTTTTTGAATTGGAAGGTTAGAAAGTTTTTGAATTGGAAGGTTAACCTTCCAATTCAAAAACTTTCTAACACAAACAGTCTCAAGCTTTGAATTGTAACATTTTAGCAGAGACGTGTTTGGGAAGCAGCGTACCACTGGATACATGAGACTGGGATTATACTACTCCAGTTGTGTGAGTGTCAATGGATCTTTTGATATTGTTTTGCTGTTGTAAACGCTGCTCCCCTTTACTTTTCTATGTTTTTTGATTCTGCGTTGACCTTGGGAGACGTGAGGGAAATGATTATTTTTTACAAGAATTCAACACAGGGTGGGTTATTGATGTGCAAAATGTAATTTTGGTGGTAAAGTATTCCTTTAACTGGAAAAGAGGAGCAGAATGGAAAAAATCCATACGAAAACTAATTTTATTTGACATTTTAAGAGCTTTTGTTTGTTCTGTGAATGATCTCGTGGTTGCAGTTTACTCCACAGTGAGGGGAGTGTTTTTCAGAGCTCTTCCTCTTTGTGTCAAGCCTGTACAGTTTGTATATTTATATGTTTATTCTCCGTGTTAACTTCTGTTGGATTTTGGGTTTCACTGTTAGCGCCTCACATGCACAAAGGAGTGTCTGCTGGTGTTGGTCTTGACCTCTTCAGAGGCAGCGGTGGTCTAGAATCAACGGTTTGATGAAGTAAGGTTCCCAGAACCTAAACCGAGTTTTTAGGATACAAGGTTGAAATATTGCACCAAAATAAGTGATGAAAGGAATAAAGTACTAAAACATGAAACGTTCTGCAGCACACTGTAATGTGATGTAAAGTATTAGTTTTTTTAAACAAACATGTCGTTGTTTAGTAAAGATTTAGATGTTGGTTGCACATTGTGACACTGTTTTTTTGATGTACAAAATCCAGGATGTTCACAATGTATTATAAACATGCAATAAATGGGTTACATAAGTGTCTGTTCGGAGTCTTTCCCATCATGCATTAGGCACGATGACAGGTCGCCAGTCAATCACACAAAGACAAACACATTCAAAGATTTAAGAAAGTTACCCTGTAACACGTGTTTCTAGAGAAGGGGATGAAAACAAACTAGAAGAACGTGTCCACTCAGCCAGGTGGTCTCAACCTGGTCCAGGGTCTTGGTCTCAAACTGGTCCAGTCCTGGTGTGACCTGTGAGCAGACGCTCCGGTTCATAGTGAGACCTGACTTTTCTATGGATGTCAATTTGATTTGGTTTGAGGCTTTGTTTTTAGCCCGATGTGTCTTTTTGCTGCTGCAGCAGTTGTTGACTTGAAGCCCTCCCAGCAGATTGCTAGCGCTAGCTGCTAACGCTACCTCGCCCTGCTCTTCCCCAGCTCAACCCTCTCGTCCACATAGTCACTTTTGGTTAAAAAAAAGCCAAAATCAAGACAACAAAATGGTAACCGAGTGACTTCATGACGACTACGTCCACTTTTATAAACAGTCTATGCTCCCAACTGACAGGGGGGTTAGAACAAATGACGTTAAGAAACCCAGACAAAAAAAGAACAGTGTTGTGGATTGTAATATTTCATATTGATTTTAATATTTCTTTTGTACATTCTGGTGATTGGAGTTGGTAAAGGGTCCAAGTCACCAAAAAATGTATCCTCTGAGAACCACAAATTCAGTCCCTAGAGGACCATGTGTATCATGTATTGTGTTAAGGAATATGGATATTAAGTGTTTCCAAGTTCAAATAATGGGGAATCATTGGGCGGGGACCTACATTTCCATATTAAATGTCCTGGGAATATGAAGCGGTGGACAAGATATCTGCATCAACAGACACATGGACTTAGTCATCATTGGCAAAAAGTAGCAACGTGTACATGAGGACAATAGAGTCAGATTGTCAAATTACATTTAAGTGAAGCGGACAGACAAAATATTTATTATGTAAGTGCAAATGGAGTCGGACCAGCTGAGACAGAAACCGGTCACAAAACTGTGAGAGCCAGTACCTCCGTTCTCTGTTCCGGACATCACAATGTGTGAGCAGCCCGTCACTCAGTCGCTCCATCGCTGTTATTAAACTCAAAGTAAAACGGGACTAAGGCAAAAAGCAACAGAAGGAAATCATTCGAGTGCAAATATCAGCAGAAGAACCCTTTAAAACAACAGAATATACAATTAGGGGTTTAAAAGTCCACATTTATATTAAATAAGACATACATGTTGAAAATGTTAGGGACTGTAACAACACATTATGTAATAACTAAACAAAATGCAATATATTTTCACTATTTATTATATACTTACATATATTATGTAATAACACCCACATCACAGCCTGAAAATATGTAATAATACATGCATTATGAAAAAAATCATTATAACAGTTATTTTATGCTTTTAAGCATAAATCACTCAAGGCAATTTAAAAGATACAATTAATTCAGTAGATTGTCTTTCATTGGCCATCTTTTTTCATTGGTGATTAAATAATGCATGCGTTATTACATTTCATCAAAAAATTGCAAACCAAGCATTTGGAAAAAAACATTGCGATATGTAATCATTTCTTGCAAAATGCAATAATGCATTCAAGCCGTTTATTCCAAATGTAACAGATTATTACAAAATGCGGGTATTACATAGTGAAGGGCAAATGTATTACATTTTGTTTAGTTATTACATAATGCAGCGTTATTACACACGGATATTACAGCCTGGCAGGTTCTCTTAAAAGGTTTCTTGAAAAAAAAACAAAAAAAAACAAAAAAAAACACAGTAGGCGGCAACACATGTTCACAGGGATTCATCATGAAGGCCAAAACAAAACCAAAAAACTGCATGAAGCTACCAAAAACATCAACAGGTGAACTGACTGCATGATGGAGAGGCACCACACTCTGTAGATAGGGCACCATTAGGATGTTCTTCATCTATAGCTACTAGCTTATTCTAGAAGTGGACATCATTAAAACACACATCCTCTATCAGGAAACAGCTGTGACTATTCCTCAGCGATCTATGCTGAGCAGCACTACACTAACATGGCAGCATCAAAAACAGTTGACGCGAGAGGAAAGAATCTTGTGAGCAATTTGTGAATGAGTGGCGATTGGCTGTTGGCATCTCAACATCTCAAAGCAAGGCCAACGTTCGAGTGCGACTTCCAGTGTAGAATGGCGGGAAAAAAAACAAAAAAAAAACAAACGAAAAAAATTCAGGCGATCCTTAGACAAGTACGGGTGAGTTCAAGTGTTGGGGGCTGACAAGACAGTCCATCTGTTCAAGAAACACACACTCCTGTTTGTGATTGGTCAGCATCACAGCTGATCATAGTGGGGAGGGCAGGTGTGTGTGTGTGTGTGTGTGTGTGTGTAGGGAGTTACATTAACATTCCTACATACTGCATCAGGACCTTCTGTCGCAGTGAATGATACATCTTCTCTGAAGCGTTTGCTCAGCTGTACTCCACATGCGCAACACACTAAAGTAGAAGAAAACATGAACGGAGCACTTACAAAGTGGTTTTGTCCTGGTTGATTTGTGGTCACTGGTGGTAATGGCAAGTAAGAATGACAACTGTATCAACCACTGGGGTCAGCAAATACCTTGAGCAACTAACAGCGCAGCCATGCAAACTGTGGGCTGAGAGGATTCATTATTGTTTCAATAAAGAAGTCAGTCAACAAAGCACCTTTAATGTTACTACAAGGAACTTTCATTTTGTGTTGATGTTGGGGCCCCCAGTGGACAAAAGCGGTAGTGTTTCCATGAGCGCTACCAGACTCTCTTTAGAAAACATCTCATTTTACCGCAGCAGGGTCTGCCACGCTCAGTCCTGT
Source organism: Anarrhichthys ocellatus (assembly GCF_004355925.1). Classification (NCBI taxonomy): domain Eukaryota; kingdom Metazoa; phylum Chordata; class Actinopteri; order Perciformes; family Anarhichadidae; genus Anarrhichthys; species Anarrhichthys ocellatus. Next base: position 9,756,616 of record NW_022280046.1, read on the forward strand.
ATCTGGTTCCCCCGTGCCTCCCTTCGCTCCAGCGGGTCCAACCTGGGCCTTAAGCAGCGTGGTGTCGGTGTTGGCTCCCAGCAATTGGGCGGGGAGGTCCAGGTCCTGCAGCCGCAGACGGATACAGTGGAAATTCCAGCTGGAGTTGATGTACAGGTCGCCCTACCACGCAATATATCCTCCCAACCACAACCTCATCTTCATTGGCCGCATCCATCTGGATCAGTAAAGGCTGGCAGAGCAGCGAGGAGAAGCTCTGCTGGAGCCTGAGCTGAAGGAGTTACTAGTGAACCTGCATGCTGCACAACGTTTCGACTGATGTCGCGGGGAATCAGACCCCATGACATTAAGGCATCAAGACTAACTATACAGAAATCGCTTATCTTCACGCTGATGGCCTTGTTTACTTATGAAGGTCATATAAAGGCATCAGTATTACATTGAGACCGTTTCATAACCACTTAAAAGTTCCTTGTATTAACTTTAATGTGTAGGAGGAATACTGGAAGCCTAATAAGCTAATGTTTACTCACAAATTTTAAGGTAAAGCTTTTATTGTTCTACGATTATGAGTTGCATAAGCAGAGTAGCATGAATTAGAGCTAATGTGCCATTAAATGCAATAGAAGGTCCTGACACAGTCGTGAGGGGAGTTTGGGTAGTGACAGAAAGGAGCACCTCAGAACATAGTCACAGGTTTTAGTCAAATGTTTCCCACCTTCTCCGAAGGTCCTCCACCTTCTTTTTTGGGGGTGTAGCTGGCTTGGCCATAGTCAGCAGATCCCCAAAAAGATCCTGAGTCTTCTGGCTGTCTACCTCAGCACGGAGCGGCTTTGGCAGTGCGTTCTGGGCTGTGCTGGGGACAGACGTGGAGTCCGCGTGACTGGAAAGGGCATGATTGCTGGCGGAGAAGTGAGACAGGGAGGTGACGGAGGAAGGGAAGGCTGACGGAAGCAGTCCATAGCTGGGCGGCAGAGTCGAGCTGCCGGGCGAATGTTGTCTGTAGAGCCCCGGTAGTGTACAAAAGGACTGTGGCTGGGCTGGAGCGTGCGAGTAAGAGCCGGCTGGAGGCCCGTAGACCACACCGAAGGGATTCCCACTTACAGTCGGTGAGTAACGCATGTGAGGGGAGGTGTGCTGCAGAGATTGGGCAAAAGGGTTGAGTGATATGTGAGGATGCAGTGGGAAAGGAGGCAAGCCCTGTGGGTAGGACCTGGGTGGTAGAGTTGGTTTGCAGGAAGATGACGACGCGCCAATGTCTAACCCGTCGCTTAACGAACTGGAGGGTGCTGAGCTGTTAAGGGGGTCGAGAAGGCTTATCAGATCTATACTGTCCTCAGCGGCCTTGGTGGGCTTCAGCAGTTCTCCATCTGTGGTCATACTGAGGGCTTGTCTAAACTCTTGTCCCCCTGATGTAGTGCCTCCTTCGCCAGCTCCTGCCGGTTTAGAACGCAGCTGGGCGGCGGGGGGTGCTAGCACAGTACCGAGCTCGGGCGTCTTCCTTCCGTGGGGGCGTGGAATGGTGATGTAACCGTGGGCGGAAGGGTCCAAAGTGTCGCCGCCCGGGATGGAGCTCTCGCGGCTCGGAGAGTGGGCTTCTATCGGCGCGAGAGGTTGGACAGGCGGAGGTCTGTCGCAGGCGGGAGGCACACAAACGGGTAAGGCCGCGTCGTCCTGCCCTACACTCCACAGCTTGTTGTACGGGTTGGGGAGCTTGAGGCCTGGAAGCGTTCGCGAGTGTTCACCGAGACTCAGGTCCATCCGCTGCAAACACAAGAAGTAATTCAGACTTTTAAAAGGATCACGCCAGTAGTTTTCAAAATCAGCCCAGTAAATATCATGTTCATGTTCCAACTTATATTACTGACAACCAGTTCCTAATTCATGTGTCTTTTCCTACAAGTCCTTACGTACCGAATTTCACATGACAGTGGTGCTAGATGAAGGTTTAGGCGGTCAACAACAATCCCTAGGAATCAGCCTCAACATATTGCATGGCCATCTGGGCATTTGTTGACAAGCTTTTTTTGCTCTGGACCCAAACAAAGTGGTTTTAGTCGATGTGGACATCTGGACCAAAATCAGAATCTGGACCTAATGTCTTTTCGGAAACACTATTAAGACAGTATTAAAGAACTTTTGGCTGCAGAGCATTTGGACCTCTGACCTGGTAGGTGAACTTGGCTTGTAGACCCTCAGTGTCTTTGGGAGTCCTCAGGTCCTCGAGACTTTTAGCCAAGGTGATTGGTTGGCTGTCAGGCTCGTCCTGGCAGCCGAAGATATCGCCCAGCAGGTTGACATTGGAGAACTTCTCGTTTACCGGGCTGGGAGGGGCAGTGTGACTCTCTGCACCGAAACCAGGATCGATCCCTTCTATCAACGCGGCCTCCTTCAGGGAACGGTACGGCTGTGGCCTGCAGGGACAGCGTTTGACTTATGGTTATTCATCTCTCTTCTTTCCATGGCTAAACTTTACCCAACCCATAAAAGGACCATTGAACTTTTTCCCAAAATAAAGATGCACCTACACTTTCACTCTTCAGAGTCTATGATGAATGCTGTGCTTATCCCTGCACCCCCTCCTACTTATTGTCTCTCTTACTGTCAACAAATTCCATGAAATCCATCATTTTGTCATTATGGTGAGCCTGGGCACTGTGGTTTATTTGGAGCCGAATAACTACCACACTAAATATGTATTAATCCAATTTAATCCATTTTGTGGACTATGACAATAGTCTACAAAAAATGCACTACTACTTCTGTTTGAGAAATGCTTGCTATAATACTACAGTGTCCAGCTGTTTGAGGAAATTATGCTTGATTTTTAAATACAAGTATATTTTTGTGACCAGTTTGCAGCTTCAGTAAGAATCAATGGGCTTGGGGCTGAGTAGTAAGCATAGGGTAGGGAAGTGGGAAAGTATTGCATTGTTGGTTTTAGTCTTGTCATGGGATTAGTTGACAGCAAGAGAAGTGTAGAAAAAAACGTTTTTGTAATACCCCATGCAGACACTTCTATTCTTTCTAAGTTAGAAAAGGTTACCATCTAGCTCAGAATGAAAAACCAATGAAGCCAGATGGTGTCAGGTCAATGATAGCAAACTTCCTACACTGTAATTCGGCCTGCTCATCGTTTTCACAACAGTCAACTTTATGAATGGCCACAGAGACGGTGTCTATTAAAATTAATCTATTTAGGGTATTGTGTTGATTGGTATCTATAGTAAAAATTGCCTTTCAATGTCTAAGTAAATGGTGAACCATGGAGATGGACCGAAAGTCTATGGTTTGAACAGGTTATGGGAGAAACCCGATCCATCTGTGCTAATTCATACTGATGGTTGATGTCGTGCTTTCAGTCATTTGCTTGTAGATGAACTACGATATAGTAGGCTTTGTTCTTGGGTAGGGCTGGGCGATATGGATACAATCTTCTGTCAAACATGATAAAGCAAATTGGTACGGAAAATCTATTGAGAAACCATTCGCACTTATGATGGGAATGGCTGTTTAGTCAAATCCAGTGAAGTGAGTATTTGACAGATTAGGAAACGTCATCCCATAAAGCAGTCCTGCTCATTGATTTACAACTTTGCTCGCAAAGGCCGAATACAACCTTTAAAAGGTATAGCTACCGTGGTGAAATAGTACTGAATAATCCGTAACGCTTGACAAATCTTCATTATATCACACAACTCTACTGTCTTTTTGTAAAATTGAGAGATTGGAGTCAGGTTTGGTTTTTGCCTAATGACCTCTATCACAAACACAAATGCCTGATCAACTCGAGCCATAGCTAATTCACCAGGGTCTTATGTAAATCATAATTCTACTGCCAGCCCTCTGATCAAAAGCTATTTTGCCTTTCCTTTACGATGACCGTAATGTCCTGCAAGTGAAGCTTTAAAAACACATGTACACACATTTCATTAGAAAGCAAAGAGAGGAGTTAAGAAAAGCTTATTAATTAGTCAAAGGTGCAAAGCCAATCGAAGAGATGCGTACAGAGGAGACCACTCGAAAGGGACGGAGAAGAGAAAGCTGTCAGGAAACCCAGAGATGGAGTCATCGTCGTACTGGAGCTCATCTCCGGATGAATCCTCAGAGAGAAAGACGGTGTAGTGACGAGTAGGACGGATAGAGCTACGGTGAGGAGAAGGAAGACAACAGGAAGTTCACAGCTCGTTACATACAGTATATGTTAGTGAGGAGCATTAAAATCAGGATCAGGAAAGAGGAGGAAAATCAAGAAAAAGGACAGTGCATACAGTGCATTAGGAGCAGCATGTTCCACTTCATTTGAATGAGCCTAAAGGAAGCTGTGCAGCTAGTTGGAAAGGAAATCAGACCACAACGGACTAAGTCAGTGTACTTGCTGAAAGAAATCCACAAACTTTGATTGTCTGTGTGACTTTATTTGAGAACCGAAGGGAGTCGGATTCTGTCTGCTCCCCTGTAACAGTACACAGTTAACACTGCTTATTAACCGATATCTTTCAACAGGGATGAAGATTGTTACTCTAATGTCGGCTACTTCTCATACAAGCTGCATTTCAGACTTGCGCAACTCTCTTCTCATAAGTGAGAACGTGAGATTTCATTTAAGGTTTGCTCATCAGATATCAAATGATCTAAATCAATCAAGTTTAATCATTTGCATGAAGCAACTCAATTCTTACCATAGACATGCACTCAGGGTGGTCTTGGTAAAACAAACAAGTGGCACAAATGAATGTTCCCCATAGAATGTTTGGAACCAAAACATCACAGGTAATCTAATATAATCAGCCCTCGAGACAGTTCGCTGGCCCTCTACAGCTAAACCTGATATCAGAGGTTATTGACATACATTCTTTTTTCTCATCAAACTGAAGACATTCGATTGGTATGGGTTCAAAACATTTCTATGTTGTGTATAATAGTATTGTCTCAGACATATTGTCTATCATATTTACTATTGCCTTACTTTAATAGAGCTGTATTTACTGTGTTCCATTTGATAAAACACATTTTGAGTGTTCAAAATATCACAGAGAGAGTAGTAAAGTGAAGCTGACAAGCAACACTGAGGCTTCTACTGGGAAGCAGCTGAAGGAAGTGTTAAACATCAACAGTAATTAGGTAACTAATTAAGCAAGAACAGGAAGTCTGGAGAGAAGATCTCGTTAACTGGTGACATATTTAGGACCATTACATTCAGAAGGTCAATATGGGCTTGTAATGTTGCTGACCTCTACTAACTCAAGGAATCCTATCTTCAGTTGTTTACCCCTCTATCTCAAATTCCATGCATTGGCTATCTAAATATTCAAATGTAATTGCATGATGGACAGTGGAATATACTGTATATAATGAAGGTAGGCTTACTGGTCAATGCTGCTTTCCAGACTCACGTTGCTGCTCGGTCTCTTCAACAGCACTGGTGGCCGAGCCTGTGGAAGTGGAAAAAACGACATGATGAAAGGGAACACAGCTGGTTTAGCATACCTACCTCCTCACCACAGAGACCCACAGGAATATATGTATTACAACAACGTTTGGCGACATTTTATGGCAACAGAAAAATAACATTGGGGTAAAACTTGCAATTAACAAAGTAAAACTGTTCAATTGTTGCAGTGCAAAGAGTGAACACAGAAATAAAGTCAAACAGATCCTGTAAATAAAAACTTGACAAATCAAAGTACTTCAAAAATATATTATATTATATAACTTTACAGTATTGCCAAAACTTTACTTAAATGTTAATAGCCATAAACATACAAGCCTTCCAGATAAAGGCCGACCCGCTCTACCCACTGAGCTACAGAAGCCCCAAAAAGCTTGCTTATTGATTCCCATTCACACACACCAGTTGATGGAAAGTTTTTCTCTCTTTCTGCGACATTAATTCAATTTAATTTATTTTGTATAGCCCAAAATCACAAATTTGCCTCAGAGGGCTTTACAATCCGTACACATGCGACATCCTCTGTCCATCCATTACAGAAGTTTGTTTAAAATCAGCTGGAACCCTTGAATAGAAACACGGCCAATGATATTTTATCTCAAATAGATGTCCATACATCCACTTAGAAATTATATAAAAAGACACTCTTTATACATTTTTTACTATCCAGAATTTGTGACTGTCATCACATTTAAAGCTAAATCATCTTAGTTTTAATGCTGCCAGTTTGTTCGAATGTAAACAAATACAGGCTAAAAAAAACAGGGCTCAAGTTGTAGATCATAGCTAACGCACTGACTCCAAATTAGCACGATACTACCTTTTTACATACCCAAAGCAATATATGGGAACGGATCGGCAAAAATAGTATAGAATAATCTGAAGAATTTATATCATCCAACCATTGTTCCACCAGTGCGTTCATACATTACAGCTCTGTGAAATTCCTGATAAACTCTTTCTCTGCACACCAAGTAACCAGCCCGCCACAATTCTGCCCACCTGTCCAAAATGCACAGTGATTGGTCTGTCGTCCAAGGTTCGCAGTGGCCCCTCCCTCCTGACTGCACTGGTGGAGGAGGTGAACCCTGCTGGGTTGTCATCATCGATGACCGCTGACCCTGCTGTGGAGAAGCCATTTTCTGCCTGCTCCTACAGAGGGGGGGGG
>NW_022280046.1:9783997-9791871 GCF_004355925.1 Anarrhichthys ocellatus
ATATATATATAATATATATCCACACATATACACGCAAACATCAGGGCCGCGCCCCTTTTTGGGGGATGGAAAACCAAAGATCCAATAGATGTCGATTCAATTTGACGTGTGTTTGGATCGTAACTCTGACAAGTTTGTATGCATTTATCTCATCTACCTGTAAAGAACAAACGTGTTAACCTGCACACAGCGAGTTTCTGTCCCCCAAAAGGGAGTGCAGCCTTGGCGATGATGCAATGCTGGTCTGGTCTAGAGCCCCTTTGTTTTAACTTTTTTAGGACATGGCAGGGGAACACATATTTGTTGATGCAGCCAACTACATAGCGACTCATCGGAAAAGTGTATTTAATTGAAGCGTTTTGTTTAAAGTCGAAGTTTGGAGACAATGTTTTCAACTTCCTGTGTTGCTGTCTACGAGAGACGTGGGACTGGTGATGAGAGTCTACCATGTGAGACGTATTGCCGGTCTGATGGCAGCGCACTGCTGCGGAAAGGACCAGAAGTAAGGAGACCAATACGTCGTAATGGTAACTTGGAGAGGTGTATGATGTGAAATAAAGGCATTTCAGTCAATCAATATCACCAGTGATGTTATTTTCACAGTCGATAAATCAAATTCATAACCAAGATGGACAGGATTGATTTCTGTGCCAGCGATCATCCATCCAATCTGCACCGTCTCAAACATCAGCTACACATTCACTGACACGATGCCTTTTTCAGCCATATTTAGACGCAAGAATTAAAGGTCCTGGGAGTTGGAAACAATTAAATTTCATCCAGATGTTGTCTACCTTGTGTTTTTGTAGTTCAAGTGTATCAGTCATCTTTCCATAAAGTGTCAACACTTTTTTTTCTTCTTCTGAAGTCAACAAGCCACATTCATTTTGAATTTATTTTACAAACACTTAGTTCCAGTACTGTATGGGACTAGCCTGCCGCTGTCCTTTCAGCACCACAGCTTTGCTCAGCCGTCTACACCAGATTGACTGCTAGCCGACATACGGTGAAGTGAAACAGGCCAAGCTGTCTTTTAATAAGACACTAGTGGCTTCATCTAACAGTGACCATCAGTGAGGGACGGAAGTTGAATTTAGGAAACACGTCCCACTAGATTTAGTTGCTCATCTAATGAACTACAGAGGACAACAAAAGTTGCTGTAGCCAGGATTTTAGACATATATATTTTATAATAACAATACTGTAAGAATAATCATTTCACTCTAACACACTCCAGAATATATTTAATTAATTAAATAAATAAATAAATATCTTTTGTCTAAACAATTAGCCTTCATCTCCCACTATGTGTCATTATCAAACAGAAACTGCTCCCCGTGTCATTAAAATAACCAGAAACAACACAGAAGACATGACCTCTGGGTCCTCAATGGTAGCGTTACTCAACAAAAGCCGGCTGCATATGAGGTGGCGCTTGATCTGAGGACGTCTCAGATGCATCCAATAATCTATATGCTGATGTTTAAGAATAAGACGTTTGCTTGTTGCTTGACCATCAATAAAACAGATGTGATGAGACACATCTGTTTCCACACGGGGTTGGGACATCACCCTGCTGACAAGCCCATTCATTGTCTGCAGTGTGTCAGATGGCTCGAACTGTCCTCTTTGCTGCTGAATGAGGAAGCCGTGTCGACAGACTCATAAAAATCAAAAGGTCTTTACTGGATTGTATTCAGGGCTATTGTGACAGTAAAGACGTGACACTCATTTACCCACAGTCATAATAACTCATAAGCTCATTTCCCATTAAATATTAGGGTGACCAGACGTTCCCGTGTTCCGGGGGACAGTCCCACATTTTGGTGGCTTGTTAAAAAAATGAAACTATATTTTTTAAGTAGCAAGAAAGACCAGGCAGCAGAGTCCACTGGTTGATGTCTGATAGTGTTGTCTCTCTGTTGGTGTGTCGGTCTGGAAGGGTTGCTTGTCTGTCTTTCTTTCTTGTACATATACAAATGTAAATACACTGTTTGAACAATAGTAGTTTGACCATTTTCTTTACCGTGTGTCCTGTAGTGGGTCATGGTACTGTAAACTGAAGATTAGTGTATTACAGTACAAACAGTAACCATGTTGAAGATTCACGAAACCGAAATTTTCCATATTTTTTATTACATAGATAATAACACTGGATATAACTGGAATCGTCTCAGAGTTGTCACTTCAGAATCCTGGTCACCCTGATAAACACACCCTCACAAAGGACGGACTAAAACGTCCAAAAGCTAACGGTATCGTAGCCCTAAGTGACATTAAGATAGAGGACAGCACAAACCACAGCATTTCTGTTCTTCACTTTAGTCCTGACAACTAGCATCCAGTTTAGGGGACAGTCTGACACAGGCACACTGTAAACATTGTAGCCCACACACAGAAACACGTTCCTCTCTCGCTGCTACATCTTTGACCAGAAAGCTTCGTATTAGCATTTAGCTAACATCTTGTGAATGACTAGCCGCCTTGAAACCCTTCAGAGACTTGGCATTGCTTTGTTTGTCTGCTCCGTTAAGTGGAGTAGCACCAGTGTTTTTAGCCCGTGTCGCAACAAGTCAGGGCCTCGTACTGTAATGTATCTTCCCCAATGACTCGCTGTAACAAAGCTAACACAGCAGCGGAGCGCTAACACTCTCCCGTTAGACCGGCGGATAAACATGCTTACTTAATTCGGGACCCCATCCTCGTTTCTCACACCGCCGTCGTTGTCGGCAGCGGCTCCCGGTGCACAGACGCGTCTGGTCCGGAGGTGTTTTTCAGAAACTAACCTGTCACACAGAGCTGTATAACGCCATGGTCTGTCTACGACACACGCGTAGATCACGCTCTGACTCGCGCTGAACTGTGGGGCTTGTAGTTGTATTGTAGAAGATCGGTAGGTCTATCATGCGGAGCAATCTCGTGCTAGAAGCAGCAGTTTCCACAATACGCGTCGTAGACGACGGTATAATGTGATAAGATATATTGGCCGCTTTGGTATATAATTAGTTATATATATATTATATAGTTATAGTTGCTTTATTTACTTGACTTGAAGCCTACAATAGTTGGCACAATACTAAAGGATATATGAAGCGTTCTTTCTTTAAAACATTTTTTTTTATTGTTAGGGTTAAAAAAAATAATAATAACTTGCGATGAATATTGATCGATTACAATTATTACATGAAATGCAGGCATAATAACAATTAGACTAATAATATACTACTCAAGGTTGAAACTTTATATTCTAGTATATAATATAGAGTCTGAACATGGAGGTCCTGGATGTGACTTTTATGTAAAGGAAGTGTTTCTTGCTGTTGTCTGATTTGTTTAGAATAATGACTAAGAAATGGGCTAATGCTAGCCAATGTGTAATATTTCATATTTCTGTAAATGTTCCAGATAATATGCATGGATGCTAAAAAACAGATATTATACTTACTGGTACTGTACATGCATAGATTCCTTTGGTGTTCAAAGTGGGGTCCGGGGCAAGTTGTCTCAGTGCTTTTCGGGGCATATCGTCACATGACAATATGGGTGAAGTGTATACAATGCAGCAAATCAGGCACATGGGGCTTGTACTGCAGGGTTCACCGTTTAATTGTGCAGAACTGTGACTCTGCCGAAAACTCAGATTAGGCTATGTAGCCTATTCAGCGACAGTATTTAAATTATGTTGAGCTAGTCAGTTTGCAACTCTTGTTGCATTTGGTTTTGAATTGGATCTGAAAACGTCATAGCTCAGGATGAATTATTAGTTTTTTTTATGTGTTATTCATTATTATTCATAAATTATAGTTTCAACTGTATGAATAAGTTTGGAAAGCCTCTATTTGTATGCATGTTCTTATTTGTTGAAAAATATAATGTGACAATTTACCCCGCATAGTGTGGTGATGGGGCAACTTGTCACAAATGCACATTCTGTACCTTACCAATTACAAATCTATATTAAAGTGAGAAGTAAACATCTAAAAATTATACTTTTGTGCAATAGAATTTATAATTTAATCTAATGTGGAAAATGAGTGACTGTGATGTACTGATACCAGGTGGCAACCTCCGTTTCTGCCGAGTGAAGCCAATGCGGAAGTGTCTTAAAACTTGCATTCTCTCTACTGACCAGCAGGGGGCGACTTCTCCAGATGCAAAATGAAGTCAGATTGTATAGAAGTCTATGAGAAAATGACTCTACTTCTCACTTGATTTATTACCTCAGTAAACATTGTAAACATAAGTTTATAGTCTCAAACTCTAGTTTCAAGTCTTCTTCAATACAGCATGATGTTCATTTAGTAAAGTATGGTCCATTTAGAGTCAAATAGACCATAAAGCAAGGTATGTGTTAGGGCGGGCTTACTGTGATTGACAGGTCGCTGCTGCTACCAGAGACGTATACCACGTCTATACAACACTCCTCCGTATTCCAAATATGGTAACTTCTGTTCACTGGTTGCAAAAGAGTAAAGATGGCGAAGGCCATAATCCAAGGTGGCGATGGCCAAATCGCCGAACTAGAGGCTTCATAGCGGCAGTCCACAAACCAATGGGTGACATCACGATGACTAGGTTCACTTCTTATATAGTCTATAACTGAGATCGAGAAATTTAAGTGAAAGCAAAAAGTGTGACAAGATGCCCTGCTCTCCCCTATATTAGGAAAGGGAGGGCTGGCTACTTGGGCTCATGACCTCTGCAAGTCTAAAGTCTTGGCTTCAGCTCTGACTTGAGTAAATACTTTCCACATAAATAGGCTAAAATCTAGATATGCCAAATACGGATTTGAGCTGGCAGTCTGAACAAGGCCAAAAATAGAAAGAATCGAAGAATTAGATGAGACTTTAATACTCATATGGCTACCTAATGCTTTTCTTATACTTGTCACGTGCGTAAATACACATATCATATACCGTCAAACAATGGCCCTATCCCACGTGCAAGGGGCCGAGTGAAGAGAGGGAGCTGTGACGTTTGACCTACTTTTCAACAAACACTTGCAACAACAACCTCGCCACCACTTTGGGTTATCTTTGCACAGCCATGGGTTATGTATCCCCCCTGTCTTATTCGGTAAACTTCTTAAGCAGTCTCCGTTGAGCAGCCTGCGTGGCAGCAGAGGCACTAACCACAGAGAAACAGCGCGCGCGTGAGAGAGCGAGAGAGAGAGGGAGACTCGGGGGAGGGAGTCTGTCTGTCGGTGAGGAGTTGCACAACACCGCGGACCAATGTAACTAGTAGAAACTGTTTCAAGTGAGTAGGACATTACTGACTCCTCTTCAGGTAAGACTCATTTCCTTCCGGGACACTTCTGTAAACCGCTAGCTGGCTTAAGTCATGCACGAGCGAACTGTTGACGTTGACTCGTGTAATATTGTCGCATGAGACGCCTTTACGAACCAGGGGCCAACGTTACAGTCTGTTTACTCTGTTTGGAAAGTGGCAGAAAAGCTCGTGGGCGCATATCTAGCTAGCAACCAAGTTAGCCCGCGGCTCTTTACGACCATATGGAAATGATATTTACCCGTTACCCTGGACGGAAACGAGGCTGCAGCCAGCTATCTGCTTTAAACTAATAACTGAATTATATGCAGCACCAGTGCAATCTCAGGGCAGGACAGATAACCAATAGCTTGGACTATTGAGAATGAATTTCATATTCAATTTCGCCTGGTCACATTTTGCCTTGGCACATGATCACTGACAATTAAGTCAGTTTAAAGCTTGACTCCCTGTCAGCCTAACTTACTTAAATTCAGTTATGCAATTCATTGCTAACTTCTGGAGGTTAATTTTCGGAAAATGGCATTTAGGAAAATTATAGCCGAGTCTTCAATAAAACTCATTTGAAACTTCATACATACAATTACATTACAATGCAACAATGTCACCTTTTCCTTTCCTTTCATGTTAGTTAAAAAGCTATTGAGTATGGCTTCTGGTATAAAATGTGATACTATACAGTGACTACGTTTAGGGACCAAGTGTGCTGGCTTATTGCAACACAGACTCTTATTTCTCCAAGCGAGGAGAACAGCCTGTTAACATGATACATTTTACATGCAGTGTGAAAGCAGAGCCTCATATCTGTGTTTATGTTGTGTGTGGTTTGTGGATGTCTGTGGGTATAAAGGAACATTACGTGGAATACTGTAGTAACAGCAGGGGTGAACACTGGCTGCAGGCTGGAAAGGGGGCCGGGTGTGGGGTGTGGGGTGGGTGGCGGTGTAGTTATGAGGATGCCTGTAATGGGCTAAAATGACTCGTGTGTCAGCTGTGACAGTGGAGCCGGTGTCCCGGGTGACTGAGCTGGTTTGTATCAACCAAGCGGGAAGCCATGTCTTCACACATCCTCGCTGACATGCAGCTCGACCGTTATTCTCCGTCCTTATGGCTATTTGAGGTTTGGAAGAAATATCTCTAAAGTTTGAAAAAGACGAATGCAGTTAGATTTGGTAGTATGGATGAATATTGGATTACGGTTTTTATTAATTGCAATATTTCTGATCGAGGTATTTGGTCAAAAAATTGTGATATAGGATTTTCTCTACTTTGCCCAGCCCTTTCCCCCAAATTATCATTTGCTAGGCAATTACTTGTCCCGTGTTACCTCGTGTTCGTAAAGAAAACGTTGTTCTTCTCAAACACTTCCATAGTGAACAAATAAACCAAATGTTGAGAAAGGTATTGATGAATTAAAGTAAATGGGGGCCACGTTTAACAACTGTGAAAATAAATCAAAATATCAGTTGACAAACGCTCACACAATTTATGCAGTATATTTCAAGTCTCTTTTATCCGGTCGTATGCTCACTTCTTACCAAACACATGCATCTTAAGCTAAAAAAGTCTCACGCTTGCGTAGGCGCGCCAGTTGTTCTTGCGAGAATACTGTTAATGCGTAGTCTGCAAGGTTACGTGTTTTGTGCCAAAAACAAGGCAAAACTCTCTAGATACAGCAATGCTTTCATAGATAACATAAAAAATACTTGAAGTCAATATATTGTGTCAGATGATCAAAAGTTCTGATAATATCCTGAGCTGGAAGGAGGATAATGTACTATAAATTAATCAACATTCCACAATAAATGGCGCTAAATTTCATTCATGAAGTAAAGGGAGGGTGCTGTTGAAAAATAAAACTGATCTGAAAGCATCAGAAAGGAAGTGGAAAGACTGAGAGATGACTAACATTAGAGTATTTTGGTGCTGAGAACAAGGAACTTAGTTGTGTTTAAATATACTGAACTTGAAGAGGTGGCTCTTCAGTAGAATCCAAAAAGACAACTTTGTAAAGCAAAGAAACTGTTGGTCGGATGGTGTACAAGGGACTGTTGATCAGTGATTTATGTTCAACAAATTTATTTTTATTTTTGTTTTAACTTTTTGCATGCAGCTTGTGCCCTTTATTTGACCTCTGCCTCTAAGAAGATTCTTATTCCTATTTTGATGCAAAGATTCTGTTAATTACTCACTTGAGTCAGGATACCGGGCCGATACTGATCGTGTATCAATGACAATAGGGCTGATCAAGTCAATTCAACGTCCTTGCACAACTCTACTCTGTAAATACACACTTGGCACTTTAATACCATACATGTCTCAACGTACTCTTTGTTTGTTTGTTTATGTATTTTACTATTGCAGTGTGTTTATTGTCACGCACCAATCACCAAGCCCAAATCCTTGTATGCGTAACATACTTGGCCATACACCGTTTCTGGTTCTCATTTTGATTCTGATCTGACATAATACATACGTTATGTACTTGAGTTTCATTTCTTGTTTAAGTTTTAACGAATTGCTCTCCTGGTTTCCTACCAGGGTCACAATTGTCTCATATTTTCTTGTATTTCTAATAATAATAATCC
>NW_022280046.1:9791971-9794389 GCF_004355925.1 Anarrhichthys ocellatus
ACCCCCCCCCCCCCCCCCCCTCCAACGTTGGCAAGTATGTCTATGGTGCACTGTGGTATATGGAAAGAAGAACAACAATCAACCTAATTTAAAGGGACAGTAAGATAATACCATTCGGTAGGAAACAAACTTTGCAGACTCAGGAGTTACGCCACGATGACGGGACCTCTAAACTCAACAGATCAGTTACTTCTTTGGCTGGTCAGTGATGCCTCAAAAGCAGCTGACATCATTAGATGCCCTTATGGAATGTCAGGTATTCAGTGAATGAGAGGGGGGAAACCAAGAGTGACCATCAGGTGGTTGAAATAGCTGACGAGAGCAGAAAGGAAAAGGTGAGATGTGAGCAAAGTGTAGTAGAGCAGGTTTGAATCAATGTTGCAATCCTGACAAGTGTCCCTTTTTTATTGTGATTTTAGTGTGAAATTGAATTTTTATTTAAATTGATGTTGAATTTATTCTCTTCAGAGAGAGCGCCCAGGCTCACATAAAGTGGGCTGACCTCTCAGATAATAAGTGACGCCTCTCAGTTTTGCTCTGCTTTTACATTTTTAAAAAATATTTCTTTTAACTGTTTAAGAATTTATAACATATAATAATGACAAATACTTGCCTGGTTTTGAAAGTTACATTTCTCCTGAAAAAAAGGAGCAAAATAATTTTCAAAAAGGACATTGTCTAACAAATTTATGAAGAAAAAAGACAAAAAGACCAGGCGGACCTTCATAACTACAGGTGGTAAAGAGTTAACTGATAGAATTATTTAAAATTTGTATTGTTGGTTAACGGTTAAATATTAACCAGGGAAACGAGAACCTTTTGAAGAACTGAGGAACCAAACCTAAACCTGTGCTTCGACCGGTGAAACCAGAGGCTAAATTTAGTTCCTGTACAATAGGTCCAGGTGTAAAAGAAGTACCTGCTGTGGGGTTAGTGCTCTCTGATGGTTCAGGAAATTTTGAGGCAGAGGTTGCAGCCCCCGCCATCATTGACTGGTCAAACTTCATTCACAAAACCAGGAATTACTCCAGGATCAATATGAACCCTAACCCGAATGAACCGGTATACAGCCCACTAGTCCTGACATAGCCGAGCAGAGAACATTGCGTTTATTTTGTAGGCAAATACAGGACTCGGGAAGCTAAAGTTCTGTCTGGTGGGTGGATAATGTGTGTGTAATAAGCTGGGTGACATAACCCCTAACTGTTAATTTGGCACATTTTCTTGTTATTTTGATTTTAATAGAATTCTTCTAAGTCCAGTTAATTTGTCTTACAGTTGACCTTATTGTTGTGTCACCTGGCAGTCCTGTCTGTGATGCATGTTGCACCCACAGAAACACCTGGGAACGCTTTGCATTGGCTGATAGCTTCCCGGTGAAATGTCTGCTTAAAGTTCCTTTGAAGTACTGGAATGTTGTTTGCGGGTGTTATCTCTCTAACTGCAGTGGACTCGTGACTAACTCCACTGAAGGGGGCTAGAGTCTATCCCAGCATGCTTTGGGCAGGAGGCAGGGTACACCCTGCTCTGGCTGCCAGTCTATCACAGTGTGAACACCCATATGAACAAATGTATTCACAGAAGTTTCTGTAGCATTCATGTGAGGGCAGATTTTCATTGGGACAGGAAGAGGAAACAGATGTGTGGGTTCATGTTGAACATGTGAACAGAAATATAAAAACGTCCCAAGGAAAGCCCCTCTCAGGGTCTGGTTGCAGTCACTGTTCTTTCCTGGTATTATTCTGAATTTGGAAAGAAAACAACAGGGAAAACAAATGGGAAAATGAAAAACCTCCGCTTCTTTGCTGATCCAATCACAAGTGGGTTGAAGTGAGGTCCTTGCTTGTGCATGATTTGTTTTTTGAGGTTCACTTTACTATAGCTTACCTCTCTGGTGTAGTGTCGTTAGCCAGAGGCTCCGCACAGCACACTGTGGTAGTCCCACCGTGGGTCCAGCCCGGGCAGTCGAGCTCTATCGGCTCCTCAGCGGCATCCTGTCACCATAGTCCACTCATTTACTAATAGTGGATGGCTTCATTCTCTTGGACGGATTTAAAAAAAAAAGAAGCTAATATGGGTCCCCAAAAATAGATTGGGCGGCCTTTAATATACCTAGGCAGCCCGCCAAAGTAAAGTCCATGTGTCGGAAACACCGATGTTGCTCAGACTGCCTCTGAATGCAGTGGATCTGCTCGATGACACCTGTCATATTTGTTCATGATTATACTACAATACTACAGCATTATACCCTCAACTCCACCATGGATCACACAGGAGCCGACTGTATGAATCTGACGCACCAGCTCACATGATGTCACTAGGATCAAGGACCGACATTCTTGTAAAGTTTATTAACGTTCGCTTCCTGACTTGTGTGTGTGTGTGTGTGTGTGTGTGTGTGTGTGTGTGTGTGTGTGT
>NW_022280046.1:9794399-9808054 GCF_004355925.1 Anarrhichthys ocellatus
GTGTGTGTGTGTGTGTGTGTGTGTGTGTGTGTGTGTGTGTGTGTGTGAGAGAGAGAGAGATGGAAAAGAAGCAGGGATTGAGGGAGTAGCTGCGAGTGCATGAAATGTATAAAACTCAATTTTTGAAATTAATTTTGGGTAAATTAGTTATTAGTAATCAGGAATTTTAAAAGATATAATTTTTCTAACGATCAATAAATAAGTCTTTAGACGAATAGACTAATATGAAAAATAGTCATTTGATGAATCGCTGCAGAAATAATCGTTGAGTACAGCCCTAGGTAATTGTTTGACACCCCTAAACACAGCGCTGTTCTAAAATATATTCAACAGTTTTCTAAGTCATGGCATGAGGCATTGCCAACATTTTAATGGCTAGCGGAGCTGAGTATGTTAAGGTGAACACAAGTTAGCACATGTACACTCAGCTAAATGCTTAAAGGGGGTAGTTTCAACATGACACATTTTAGAAGCTATTTGTGGTCAAAAGTTATTAATACATCAGTACTTGGGAATAGTACCTCCAGGGAATCAGAAAATGTGAACGCTACGGATTTCAACGTGTTGGTTTGGAGAGAGGAAGGCACGAGGTCACGCTCGGACGCCTCCGCTCGTCACTCACTAGCTCACTCTGTGGCTTGCTCTCAGTGCTCTGCTCATTAGGCATTGGCCATCTCATTTCCAGTTCAAACTGGAGCAAGGCCTCTATCATCATGAGTCATCACCACAGACACCCAGTGAGCCTCAACTCCACTGTCAGAAAAGAGCGATGAGCACTGTGATTTAGCAGTTAGTTCACAGCATATGTAGTCCAGCTCAAACTAAGATAGATTAAAGCTCATTTTCTTTTTGCTCTGTAAGCCCCGTTAGCAGTCATGTATGGATATAGAATTGTTATTTATTTTCTATTTACTAGCGAATATTGGTGACTTTACTTCTCATAGAGAACTGTGATCCCTGAGTCAGGAAACGTTCCTGCAGACCCTCTTTTAGGGCCAATATCCTGCATTCCAGGATGTGTCGTACACACACACACACACACACACACACACACACACATACTGTCAACTCTGGGAACAGAGGACACAGAAGCTGACTTTCCAATGCAAAATTAAATGTAAGTTAGTTATGCTTAACTAACTTACAGAAAATGTAGGAAGCTTGTTTAACAGCAGGAACCACATCTGTCTGGGTGGCTGCTTAACTCCTCCTCCTTTACACATTCCTGAGGACCACTTAAGACAGTGGACTTGCTTTGATACTGACATATATTGAGTTGATTTCACCCATTCATCTGCTCTGCATGCATATAGACATACATACGTATATGTTTTGTTCACAACAACAGATGGTACAACATGATTGGCATCTATGAGCCGGTTTTATTTAGTGGGTGATATCAGATGTTCGAGTATCATTCAGCAACTGAGGAGGGCCAGCTTTCAAACATTTTATACCAGATAAGTCAAGAACCAGTTCACATTTACAATGACCCCCTGGCCAAAAAGGCAGCAACAGGAGGCAAGTCGTTACAAAACAAAGTAAAACATCGAAACATCTCAAACAATCTCATCCAAAAATTACAACATCATAATATGTTCAATATAGAAAAACAAACGGTGTTCCTGGAGAAGCAAACTCAGAACCAGGTGCAGTGATCATAGAGATTTAGCTTCTTTTGTAACTCGTTCCAGTCGCTTGGAGCAGCAGACTGCAGACTTTTGGAATGACCATGTTGATGAAGTAGCTAGAGCGTAAATTGCGGTTACTGTTGGAGGTGATGAGTAGTAAGTGGAGATATGAGTTTTTTTTACCAATGATAGTTTTGTAGATGAACTGATACCAGTGGATTAATCTCTAAGTATGGAGTGATGGTCAGTAGACTAGAGAGTACAGGCTGCAGTGGTGAGTGTTGAAAGGAGCACCGGTGACCATCTCTTTCTTCTCTTCAGCCTCTGAAGGAACCCCAATACGGCCCAAAGGCCCACATCCAGCCATCTTTAGAAGAAAGAAACTGAACTCCACCGTATCTGGCAAACGCTGCCAGCATCTCTGCCGCCACATACGGCCGAGCAGACCAGAAAATGAGGTAAGAATCTGCTGGCCATTACCTCCAGCACAACTTTTGCCCTGGCTGTTGGAACCGGCAGATTCAATTTTATGTTTTTCGGTCACTTTGGGATCAATGCTAATGAACTAATTAAGAAGCGTTCATAAGTAGGGTCTCCCAAGCAAAATACAAAATACAGCTACTGAATTGCTTCACGTGTTCCGTTGTGCTTCCCAAACTCTCAGCTGCTGAATGGTGCATTACTGCGATGTGATTGGTCAATGTTAAAGCTCTCTTCCTCTTCTGTGTTCCCCTGGCGTGGATTTAACACAAGTTAAATTCTGTTTATTTAATATGTATTATGATTATTTCTGATTGCCAAAGACAAGTGCCATCACTGTCCTCTTTTATACAAATTCATATCTTTACCATGTATATTTTTGGAGCGTCTTGAGACTTATTAATCATTGTTCCATATTTTGGTAACAATTAATGCATTTAAGCTAAAACTATGTATTTTAGCTATCACTAGGACCTTGTCCTTATATAAAAATGAATGGTTTGACCTCAGAATTCACTTTCCACACATGAAAGTGAGTCTATAGTGGTAGTTCATAGGCAGGAGCAGCAGAAATACAAGACATGTTAGTACAGACAAATCACAGATGTGCATTTAGGTGATTTAGAAACATTTGATGTCATGCAAGAACATTTCGGTGTTCTTATCTGAACTTCCTCCTACTTTTTTTCCTATGGTGGCCTTGTACGAGTGTTTCCACATCAGATTCAGTAAACGCTCCTAACTTCAGATAACTGTGTAAATGAGCAGCGTAAACATGATGAGGGCCAGCTGTGCATACGTGAGCGCACGTTCAGGAGTAGTACATTAGCATAATAAACGCCCCAATAACACCATATAAGGAGTGTCATATATTGAAAGCCCTGCTGTTGGAGGTCCAAAGAGGAAAGTCTTTCACCTTTAAGTAATTAAGGGACCTGCTGAAGACCAGTAATGGAGACCAATGATGAGTACTGTAGAGGACCCGTCACCTGAGGGTCAAACTGTCACTGAAATAACACGATAGCTGACTGCAACGGGAGTAGTCAAATCATTTAAGATAACATATTAATAGTGCAGTGTTATACTATAGCATCAATAGACGATGAAAATGCTGATATCATTAAGCTATGTGGATACTTTTACAATTCTATGGGTCTATAATTCACATTGCAGAGTCAAACAAGTACAGTAGAAAGGGAAGATATTCGGAAGATTCAGTTCTGTTTGTAACATAGCAGATTTCAATGAAATTTGGTACAACCGTTAACCTTTCAGTGTTACCAATTCCATAAGATAATACAGTGATTTGGGCGATTTTCCTATTGAGCTCTGCTTGTCAGAAGAAGTTCTTAAAGTACGTACCAGTCTCAATGCTCTCATTACTGATTTGCAATATTGCAAATGTCAGCATGTGCATATTCCTTTAGCTTATTAGTTAACACACACACACACACACAGTGTCACAGAGATGTGGTATCACTGGCGTTTCCTGCTGTAAATCAGTTTAACTCATGTGGGCCACGTGCAGCCGGCATTCAGGTCACCTTGCTTTCATGCAAAATGTATTATCTTATGTTAAAATGCTCTGAGACTCTAAATGTGCTGAATAATTGAAGATTTGATCATTTATCTTCTCTGTTACAGGAGTTGGTGGTTGTGATGCTACCATGGAGGCGCAGAACAACAACCAGCTCACCTTAGACAACCACAACCATCTCTACAAAATACCCGGTCAGGAGGATCAGGTAGGGCCTTCAACCAAATTATTAGACACGTTCAACGTACCTGAGCTTTAGAAAATATTCTAAAACCTCTCTATCATATTAAGTTCCATGACGTGTATGTCAACACAATTGATACTTGCAGTTAGCTCCCCAAAAAAAAGATTTGCTTCTACTTTTCACGTACTGTGTACATTTTGTTTTGTTTACACTGATGAACATCAAAAGGAATAGTTTGACATTTTTGGAAATATGCTTCTTCTCTTTCTTGCTGAGGGTTAGACGTTCAGATTGAGACCACTCTCATGTTCGTGCCCTACATATAAAGCTCTACCAGCAGCATGTTATTTTAGCTTAGCATGAAAACTGGAAACAACTAGCTTAACTCTGATTAAATGCAGTAAAATCCACCTACCAGCACATCTAAAAGCTCACTCATTTACTCCATTACATGTAATCTTAGAAAAAAAGACACGTTTTCACTGGGTGCTGGACTATATCTGGGCCTGGTGCAGTCATTTCTTGGTATCATAACCTCATCGTTCACCGTGAGGTTGCCGGACAACCAGCAGAATGTCCAGGAAGTCACTACCCAGCACAGAGATATTCTGGTACATTACACCCCGTTCAACCACAAGAGATAGAACTTGTTCATCAGTGAGCTTTAGAGGTGCTGGTAGAGCGTTGTCAGGTTTTCACTTGTAGACAGAGCCAGGCTAACTGTGTGCCCCTGTTTTCAGCCTTTATGCTGAGACAAGAAAGAAGACACGCAGATCTCCCAAAATTGTCAAATGATTAATGTTATAGCTTTATAAATTGATTTGTCTTTATTGTCTGCTTTGGACATTCGGACAATGCAATGTATTCCCCATTATTTAGAAAAGTCCTCTCAGACTCTGTTAAGTTCCAAACAGACAGAGCAACATGTTTGAACTGTACAATAATAATAATAAGTAGAAGGGGGGACATCGATGGCTACTCAGTGATGAAGTTATTAGGGTTGTGTATTGGAAAAAATCTGTAATATTGTAAAGGGGTTACAATTCGATATATTGCAATTTCTTTTTTATTATTATAATTTTAGGGAAAAATAGTTTATTTCTTTTATGCAACCAGATCAGTGGGATCTGCTTTGACATTTGTCACAGTTCCTGTAACATCCAACATCATAGCACTACTTTTTGTACAATCTGAGCCACAGTCTGCCACCAATCATTGCATGTAAACTATGAATTATGTTAATCGATAGTGTTTTTGAAAATCGACAACAGTATCACAAAACATAACATCTTCATACTCCACTGTATCTATATTATCTTACACCCCAAAAGTACAGTAATTGCTGTTTGTTGGCAGGACTGTATTTGCTCTTCGGTTCCGTCATCATCATTTAAAAGCCACAGTTAAGGATTTAGACATTTTCCAGAGAGTGAGATTTATTCGATGCAACTAAGTTTCCCGATGCACTTTAATGCACTACATTGTTCGACCTTTTAATGTGGTGTTTTCGTGTCCAGAAAAACGTGCCAAGCTGTAAGTACTTCTGCACTCTGGCAAACTTCCGGATTGAGAAGAAGATTGGTCGGGGCCAGTTCAGTGAGGTCTACAAAGCCACGTACCTGCTTGAGGGACAGCTGGTTGCCCTCAAGAAAGTCCAGGTACAGCACTCAGCAGATACTGCTGAGGACCTTATTCTCAATTCTAAATTCATACTTATGTCAAGATTGTTAGCACAGTGCATGTGATTTTATCAACTGGTAAATTTGATAGTGTTAATATTTTATGGATCATCAAGATTGCCAAAAGGGGCAAAACTAGGCGGCATTTCTTTGGTTCTGCCGAGTGAAGCCGATGCTGAAGTGTCTTAAAACTTGCATTCCCTCTACTGACCACCAGGGGGCGACTCCTCTGGTTGTATAGAAGTCTATGAGAAGATTACTCTACTTCTCTCTTGATTTATTACCTCTGTAAACATTGTAAACATGAGTTTATGGTCTCAATCTCTAGTTTCAAGTATTCTTCTATACAGCATGATGTTCATTTAGTAAATGATGCTCCATTTAGAGTCAAATAGACCATAAATCCATATGTCTAGACATACTAGAAACACAGCTGCCTTGTCAACCTGTGCAGTCCTTCCAACCCTTTACATTTAGCAGCTCCTAGGCCGTTCTTCAACCGATCCTGTAAAAGGAGTTAAAACATACAACTGACCAATCCAGGTACTTGAGGGGAGACAAAACAGAACGTTTCCAGTTGAGATTGTTGCGTTCTAGTTTGATAGATGAAATAAAATATTCATTCTAGTTTTGTTCATATTCCTTCGGGATCTTAAACTTCATGAACTACATTTCAGCACTCACTAGGCCCATGTCAAGAGGCTACCACAGCTGGAACTGAAGAACAGCCTTGAACATAAGCTGGATGTACGTGAACTGCGTAGCAATTAACATCAACAGCGATGCAAAAGAATCTACAAAAGGAGGAAAGCTAATAGTATCTATTTAAAGGAAAAACATAATGGTAGTCTGCATCTTATTTAGGCTACGATAGGTCGTCCTTGTTCAGTCCCAACCAAACTGAGAACAAAACGAAGCACCAACCCCAACAAAACTGTAGAAAGTCCTCTGTAGGTCAGTCAAAGTGGGAAAGTGTGACACTCCACTGAATGATTTAAATATGTTAACGAGCCTTGCGTAGCCGTCATAGATGTCTTTTTCTTTAATGGAGAAATTCTTCAACCTCCTCAAGCGCTTCAAACACGCGTCCGTTCTCCCGTTGTGCAGCTTGTTTATCTTAGTAGGGAAGAGTAAGCCTATTTCTACTCTCTGTGCCTGGAGTCGTGGCTTCACTTCTGCCGTCAGCGTTTTCCGGGAGACTGGAGCCACGTAGATTGGACCTCCTATGATGATTTTTAAGGTTGTCCATCTTCTCTGTGACTGCTGTGACCAATTCATCCACCTTTTTTTGAAGCACCACCACATTGTCTTCTGTGTCACCAAGAGACCCTTGGCTTACGTCAGTCTTCATGAGTCAGAGCTGAGATTAGTTTAGATTTCAGAGATGGCAGCCAGAAGTTCGTCATTTTGGATGTGAACGTCTGCTTTCAGGGAGTCGATTGCTGCTAATATTTAGCTGTTGTCGTTTGATTTGGCTTGTGCCGAGCTAGCTAGGTAGGTCCCGCTAGCATGAACCACGTCCATCCTAAACTTAGCTTGTCTGATCTCTGGCGGACTTGTTCCGTTTAAAAAGTAATCAGGCTTCAACTTCCATATTTTTGCAAGACACTCCCGATTGCCATTGTTTTATGTCTCAAATTTCAGTATTTTAGTGATTCCCTAATTGGTCAATATTGCGCAAGATAATAGAATTGGTCGAAGAGTCTGGGTCCATTACCAGAACTCATGAATTCATGTTAACTTCTATCTTTGTCACTGCAGATCTTTGAGATGATGGATGCCAAGGCCCGTCAGGACTGCATCAAAGAGATAGATCTACTAAAGGTAAAGATGAGCATGTATGTTGTGTTAACATGAACATATAACAGATTAGTGCCCGCCAAGAACAATCTTCCTTCTGTTTTTCCATTCATTGCAGCAACTGAATCACCCCAATGTGATCAAATACCTCGACTCCTTCATTGAAGACAATGAGCTCAACATTGTTCTGGAGCTGGCGGATGCTGGAGATCTGTCCCAGATGATACAGGTCGGAAATCACCAGATATTCTGCATGGGTTTGAAAATGAGATCCCTGTGTTACCCTGTGAATTGACCCTTTGCTAAGCCCCACCCCCAGCTGCTACTCCATCAAGCTCTCAGAGCTACCATGGAGCCCACACTGTCACTAACTGCACTCCCTGAAGAAATATTATCCAACTAAATTTAACCATGACGAGCTCCAAATCCACAAAACCAGCCTGAAAATGAAAGATGTATAAATCCATTGCATCAAAGTCTAGTGCAATCTAAAGTCTGGAGCAGAAGTGTTAGTTGTCCGGCCATGGTAGGGGCTGGCCGATGCTACGCTATTGGCCAGTCTGACTTAGCAGAGTCAGTTCTCTCCAAAATGTACTCCCCTTTACCAACATTCATATTTTAGATAACCTTTGTATTGAACTGGTTCCCATAACTCTCGGGTCACACTGCCTGCATGAGCAACGTGTGCCGGCTGCCTCGCTGAGCGGCTGCCTCTCTCACACATGTGCTGTCCACACCGACAGCCTGGCTTCTTTCTGCATAGAGTTTCATTTCATTTCATTATAAATGTCATTTATATTAAGTTTACACTGAAAAAGATTAAGAACTGTGTGCTCATTTGTAAATAATA
Source organism: Anarrhichthys ocellatus (assembly GCF_004355925.1). Classification (NCBI taxonomy): domain Eukaryota; kingdom Metazoa; phylum Chordata; class Actinopteri; order Perciformes; family Anarhichadidae; genus Anarrhichthys; species Anarrhichthys ocellatus. Next base: position 9,802,561 of record NW_022280046.1, read on the forward strand.
CCAATCCACAATTAAAAGATGTGACAGCCACTGCATTTTCCACAACACTGTCCTGGAAATATTTCATAATAAAAGCCTTGTTAGCAAATGAAGAGATTCTGTCCACAGAAAGATGCTAAAGAGCTTAAATATAGAAATGGGAACGGGAAGTGTTTAGCTAAATACATATCGCCCTTTTCATGTCTGTGACTTGTTCTACAGATATAGATTTTGAAATTGTAGTAATGTTGGTATGATGATATTTTCACTATATTTTACATGGCTTATGCGGGCGGTTTGGCTGCTGTAATCTGTTAACGTGGACACCAAAAGAAAAAGCAAGAGGTTACAATATACACACCCGCTGCTCACACTGCAGTAAATACAGTATGCTACACGTAGCATCTTTCAGTTAAACATTGTAACTTTTTATGGACTAACAATCCTGCCTTCTATCTGTTTAGTACTTCAAAAAGAAGAGGCGCCTCATCCCAGAGAGGACCATATGGAAATATTTCGTGCAGCTCTGCAGCGCTCTGGAGCACATGCATTCACGCAGAGTAATGCACCGTGGTAAACCGCTACTCACTGCTTTACTCGCCCTCCTCTCAGTCCTCATCCACGCCATGCACACTTCATCATCTCCATATTTAGTTTCTACTGATATGTTTCACCATTTCTCTGCTCTACCCAAACCGTCCTCTCAGCTCTGTTTTGCTTTCATAGTTTTGTTTTCTTACGCTGACACTTTCTTACTTCAATTGTTACTCTACAGTCAATATTCAATACAATACTTAACATAGCTCATCTTTCTCTATAGCTTACTATGTTCTGATAAGCTTTATTTTTTATTGATGTGCATTGATTGGTTTAAATGTGCGTGTGTGTGTGTGTGTGAACCAGATATCAAGCCAGCCAACGTGTTCATAACAGCCACAGGGGAGGTAAAGCTGGGTGACCTGGGATTAGGCCGCTTCTTCAGCTCTAACACCACGGCAGCACACTCCTTAGGTAAAGCACCTGCAACACATACTCCACATGTATATACAGAGCACACATTCATGCAAAAACAACAAGATACAGCTCAGTTGTATAATATTTTAGTGCTGATTGAACAAATGACAGACCTATTTGAAACTAATTTTAAATCAAATCTGATCAATACTATGATAGGTGTTCATTTTATGTGCTAGATTGTGAAGGCAATGAAGAAGTTATCACTTTTGAACAAAATGATCATTTGTTTACTGCCCTCTCCGTCTCAGTGGGGACACCTTACTACATGTCACCGGAGAGGATTCACGAGATCGGATACAATTTTAAGTCTGACATCTGGTCCCTGGGATGTCTTTTGTACGAGGTAAGATCACATACACTTTGACCCTTATTGATAGTCAATTATTCAGATAAATGATAACTTTCTTGCCCTGCAAAGAGTAAAAGCCCTGCTATGGCCCCTGGAGACTGCAAAGTTTATTACATCCCAAGATACTGACGACTAGAACTACTGCCTCGCGTCTGTATGCCCCAGCCGATCAGTTCATCCTTGAGTCCGAGTGGAGGTTTGTGCCAATTATGAAAAAATTCCCTGAAGGCGAGATATTGTGTTCACGAGGAAGGGACGGACTGAAAGACAACTGGAAAACATAATGGCTCCGGCCACGGTGGTCCCCAAGTGTTGATGATGATGACCAGCAGTAGATCCAATGGTGCGTCTGCACCATTAGAAAAACACATTGGCTGCGTTTTTTCAGGTGTCCGTCTCCTGCTCTTCTGCCGGAGTCACAGACTGTATATAAGAAGTGGACGTAGTCATCGTGACATCACACATTAGTTTGTGGACTGATGTTTTGAAGTCTTGAGTTCGGTGTTTTCGCCGTCGCCATCTTGGATTACGGCCGTCACCATCTTGTTTTTTCGCAACCGATGAACAGAAGTTGCCATATTTGGAATGCAGAGGAGTGATGTAGAGACTCTGGTAGCAGCAGTGATCTGTCAGTCACAGTTAGCTCCGCCCTTAAAGCATCCCCTGCTCTATGGTCTGTTTGACTCTAAATGGACCATAGTTTACCAAATGAACATCATGCTGTATTGAAGAAGACTTGAAACTTACAGTGTTTACTGAGGGAATAAATTACTTTACATTACAGTCATTTAGCATTTAGCTTTTATCCAAAGTGACTTACAATTCAGATTCTATCACATTCACACACCGTAGGCACAGCTATGGGAGCAATATTGGGGGTTAAGTGTCTTGCTCAAGGACACATCAACATGCGACTACCCGGAGCTGGGGATCGAACCGCGGATCCTCTGATTGAAGGACGGCCCTGCTCTCCACTTAGCCACGGTCGCACATAAAACAAGAGATGCTCTGTGGGTCTGTTTATAAGGGAAACGGTACGCGAGGGTGTTTTGATGGGCCTTATGCGTTCACACTGGGTGTCCTTTACCAGAAAAGAGAATAGAAAAAAAGTTGTGTCTAACTTCACTTTGACTGCTCATTTAGTTTAGAATAAGAGTTAATTATTTGATTAGCTTTTCTGATTTTCAACTTTTAAAGAGTGTAGCTAGCTCTACTCTGCAGGCTAGATAGCTGCTTTCCCAGCATCTGTCCAGCCAGATGCTGGCCATCATTGTGGACATAATAACTCCTATTCTTTGTCACATTTCTATGTGTTTCATTGGAATGCATTGTTGAGACAGAGACAATGGTGTCACAGTCCTCTGTGCTCTGGATATTCTCTGTGCATGTCAGGATGTTTTGACAGGCCAACAGAGACTGAATGAGCAGCATTATGTGTCTCATTTCTTCTCTGGCTGCATCACCACATGAGACACCAGACACTTTCTCACTCTTCATACATCGTTTCCCTTTTTACTGCTTCTTTTGCTTTTACTAGTTTTTACTTCTTCATTTTTAAAATTGCACAACTTACTGCCCCAAAAGTACATTTGTTCATAAAATGTGTTATGTAGTTTCTTTACTTTTCATTTTGAAATAGCTGACGTTTAGACGTAGTTAGCGTCTTAAGCCCTGCTAGCAGCACGTAATACAGCACCACAAATCTCATACTCCCTGTAATACAAGATTACTGCAGTCAACCTTTGAGGATGGGATCTCCTGGGTCAGAGGAGGAACAATTACATGGAAGTACTACAGGAGGCAATTTCTGAAGATTGGATTGCGGTGTGAAAGCTGGATGCTGAGAAGCAGACGCTACAACGAATCACTGGCTTTACGTGTAGGAAGAAGGTGAAGTAGTCGGAGAAGCGGGAAAAGGATTAATTTATATGAATGCCATTGGAAATATTGAAAGCTCCTCTCAGTTAGAGGCCTCAGATTAATCTGAGTGTCCTTAGAGTCACTATCAGCAGTGACGTACAGTATCAGTTGCTATCACCATGGCAAACTTTGAGTGCAGCAGGAGACACACAGCTGATTGAGATGAGCTAAATAGTGCAGTTTGACATCACACACACACACACAGACGTTTCTCTACTTTTAGAGAGAAACCCCATTCAAACCTTATAATGTTCCACATCTCTCACACATTATTGGTATTATTCACCATTTATAGCCAGCAATTCAGTTTAGCTTATTTTATACACTATTGGTATTATTCAACTATTCAATGACATTCATACAAATTATACCCATTCCTTTGTTTCAACTATTCCTACTACTTCTCTTTCTTCTTACATATTCAAGCCAGCAATTGAGTTTGACACAACCCCCATCCCTGTGGGCTTTCCCTAACCTTAAGCCAGGTGGAAAGGGAGTTCTCCAGGCTCACAATAAATAAATCTACTGTGCCTGGAAGCTTTAGGTCCAGCCCTTCTTAAATCTTTCGACACTATGGAAGACCTCCTGCATGGTTTCCCGTGCCAAAGAAAGGATGTCCCAGCACTCTCAAAAGACTACACACCTGTGGCACCTATACGTCACATGTCATGAGGACCCTTAAAAGGCTTCTGCTGCACCTAAGGACCCTGCAAACTGCTTTTCTGATCTCCAGACTATGTTTTGTCATGGAAACGCACACAAGAAGTGACACAGGAAATGACGTTATACCATGTAGGATTTTTTTTGTTCAAGCAATCTGCTGAACTTTCCTTGTAGTCATGCTTGTTGATGTTGTCGTTGGCAGGAGTTCACAAAAATAGCCTGTTTCCACACGTCTTTACTATGTATACCCTATATCCTCCAAGTGCAACAACTTTGGTCCGTGCTGCAAATGAAACGCATACAGTAAAGTTCCTATTGTTACAGGCGACTCCTCCTCCAGGTTACCCCTCAACCGCTGTCTTGTGCTCTCATTGGCTGTAAGTCCCCAACAGGTCCAGATATTTCATTTAAACATGGAATGCTTCTGTGATGCATCAGGGAGCCTCTTTGGCTAGCATCTATGAACAGTTCACACATAGTGGTTGGGCTCCGATTTGCAAAGGCGAGACAAAAACTGCCGCCAAGTGGAGAATCAGGGTTAAAGTCATACACAGTGAACTGGATCATGGACTACCCCATTGGCCAGCGTGTCAGAGTGGCTGTGCCCCTGAGATGGTGATAAGGGGCACTGGTGCACCTCAGGGAACTATCTACACCTCAGACTGCAGGTGTCATATCTGGGTATGTGTAAAGTGTATGAATGGAGAGATGGTCATTTTCCCTTGTTACTTAAGGCATTAATGTATTGGAAGTTATTCAAGAGCAATGTTATACGGTGTTATTGGACGGGGTAGTCCGAGTTGGTCTTTTGCATTGTTTTTGTTTCCAGTGTTCACTGTCTACACACACACACCACTACTTCTAAGAATTTCCCTCATCCATCCCGTCTTCCTCTGTCTCCAGATGGCAGCGCTGCAGAGTCCGTTTTACGGGGACAAGATGAACCTCCTCTCCCTCTGCCAGAAGATTGAGCAGTGCGATTACCCTCCCCTCCCATCTGACCATTACTCTGAGAAGGTAGAGCAACACACACCCGACTGTTAGGCCTCAGTCACACTGAACCCCACCAATGATTCACATCTTTCTCAGGGAAAACAAAAAAAAGTACCGTGAACACAGACATCTACTTTTAAGGTCAATGTAGTCACAAACTAACACCAACAGCATCAATAAGGACGAATCCAGTTCTTTTTGTCTATATTTTCATTCTCTCTATAATGAATCACTATCATAAATAATATTTTGGACGGACATGGATGTAAAGTTCAACATTGCTGGTTGGTGGAGGCATACAACCTTGAGGCGGTAATTGTAGTTTAAGAATAATATTACAGAGGGACTTGTGATGGGATGTGTTAACGGTAAGACAAACTCTCCACAGCTGCGGGACCTGGTTAGCACGTGCATCAACCCAGAACCAGACCAGCGGCCGGACATCGTCTTTGTGCTGCAGATCGCCAAACAGATGTGCATGTGGACTTCCAGCACCTGAGCAGCATTTCCACTTCAATCCCCCCCCCCCCCCCCCCCCCCCCCCCCACCCGCCCCACCCCACCCCTAGGCCCG